>NC_140169.1:33701390-33733890 GCF_963971535.1 Notolepis coatsorum | reverse complement strand
TTGCATCTCAAACCTCAATAATGTACATAAAACAGTCACTTGGTTAACATAATCTGAACATACATTAACCATACTGCACACATTATACATGAGTAAATCTGGTTTCAGACATTAAGCTTAAACAACAAATGGTGTTTCCCATGTATTTACTCACATAAAATGCAAACAGCACAGCAGTCTCTCGATGGTGGAGGGGTGGAGCCGCAGACCCCTGGGGTTGGTTCGGTCTGGGCTCCTGAACTACCATTTTGTGTCCTCTTATATACTCTAATTTCTAGCCAATAATAGCTTTACATAATACAGTTGGTCCGTGGGCGTCTTCTGTGGGGGCTCTCCTGTGGGGGGTCTCCTGTGGGCGATGGCAGCCCCCACCTCCGGGTTTCTCTGTGTGTTGTCTCACGGGTGGGGGGTGTGAATACGCTTTGACCCTTTGGGCCAAATTACCATACAGTACTAATCTGATCACATAGTGGGGGTAGAGAATAGCTCTCTGTCACCCCTGTTCCTCCATATTTAGCACTGAGAACCCACTCTGCTAACCAGTATACAAGGTTATTTATGAAATTCAACTCAATATTACCACACGAGTCAAGTCTCGAGTCCCCAGTGTTCGAGTCTGAGTGACCAAAGAAGAGCCAGAGTCAAGCCAGAGTCGAGTCCCCATTACGCTAGTCCGAGTCCGAGTCCAAGTCATCAAGGTTGAGTCCACTTCACTCTGGCAGTCAAAGAGCTGACATACAAATCAAAAAGGTCTATCTTAAACATAAATGACACAGCGGTCACCATTTCAAAGGGAGTTTATTTACTTTGTGACACAATAGCCAAACAAATGCACTAGCCATCAATACCTTATGCCAAATGATTTATAAATAACTGTATTTATCAATTAACAAGTCTGAGTCTGAACCTTCCAAGTCCGAATGCAGTCAATGCTCAAGTCCAAGTCCAAGTCCGAGTCATCATTGCTCAAGTCCTGGACTTGAGTACTACAACACTGCTGTGTGCAGAATCTTTGGGAGAGGTGTTTTTATCTGTTTCTGTAGTGGTTCCGAAACATGAGGATACCAAGGCACCCCTGAGGATAACAAGGCGCCCCTGATAATAACAAGGCACTCGGTAGGGCTGTCTTAAATACTTCGAAGCTTCGTTCGATGGGCATGGGATTCGAATATGAAAATAAAATTCTATTATTAAAAAAAAATATATATATATATATATTTGTTGTGCAAAATCAACTCTGCCTCTCTTTGTTAACTACAACAAGCAATGCTGTTTGTTATTTAAGATGAGGTCGGACTCGGCACTGACAGATTTGTGTTCGTTGTGCTGCTTTTATAAAGCCTCAAATGACGGCTTACAATATTTCATGAAAGCAAAGTGTTTTGTTTGTCTAAGATTAAAAAGATAAATAAAAAAAACGAAGGTCAGCCCTACAAGGCACCCCTGAGAATATATCAAGGCATCTCTGAAAATAACAAGGCACCCCTGAAAATAACAAGGCGCCCCTGAGAATAACAAGGCACCCCTGAAAATATAATTGTATTTTTTCCGTTTTGCAACAAGTTATTAACAACACACAACCATTTTGTTTGTAGACTATTTCAAACTCATAAATGAGTCACAATATTTTTCAGAATTAAATTACACTCATGGTCCTTATGAGCAAAGAGGTATGAGCCCATGAAAACACAATTTCAATGAAAATAATCTTGAAAGAATAATACAAATATGTACACAAATATACATATGATATTTAAAAACAATAACTTGCACCTGTTTCTCTCCCCCCCCTCTCTATCTCTCTCCCCATCTCCCTCTCACTCTCCCCCCTCTGCCTCTCTTCCCCTCTCTCTCTCTATCTCCCCCCTCTCCCTCTCTCCCCCTCTCCCTTCTCGCTCTATCCCCCTCTCTCCCTCTCTCTCCCCCTCTCCCTCACTCTATCTCCCCTTCTCTCTCTCCCCCCTCTCCCTCTCGCTCTCTCCCCCTCTCCCTCTCTCTCCCCCTCTCCCTCTCTCTATATCCCCTTCTCTCTAGCCCTCTCTCTTCCCCTCCCCCCTTGTCTCCAGAAGGCAGAAGCTATTAAAGCTGGATTCACTGTGCGTGCACTGGCACAGCGCTAAACGCAATGTGGAGATAAGACTGGCCATGTGAGACTAGTTTGGTCCATCTGTAGATAATTCTGCTAGTTCATCTTGGGCTTTAGAGGCCCAACTAGCAGATGAAGGTGTGGAGAGAGAGAGAGAGAGAGAGAGAGAGAGAGAGAGAGAGAGAGAGAGAGAGAGAGAGAGAGAGAGAGAGAGAGAGAGAGAGAGAGAGAGAGAGAGAGAGAGAGAGAGAGAGAGAGAGAGAGAGAGAGAGAGAGAGAGAGACAGATGAACAGATCCCAGAGCTAGTTGTAGTCTTCATTCACCATTACTCATTTACATATGACGAAAGTTGACAAAGCATATTTGCAACGTAAATATGCATTCACTAGAGTACAGTGTATTACATTTGATATGCCATTTAAAATTATGAACAACTTATATGTTTAATCAGCTTATAAACTCGTTTCGACATTTAAATTAAATCAAGTTTTTATAAGCTGTGTGGTAAAATGTGTTATGTAGAACCAGAATGTGAAATGAGCAGACTGTCCGCTGCACCCTGGACGCGTCTATACTTTTACCAACTAACTTGCATTTTTCCGCAATCTGATTGGCCACTGACGTCATGTGACATGTGCGCCAATCGCGTGACGCCTGTTTCTGCACCTATTTCCGCCTCTAACAGCCTGAAAACTACCTAACGCTTAGTTATATCACTGGTTAAGCTTAGGCGACTCTTTCGAAGTTGGTTAAGGTTAGAGTTTGGAATCAGGGCTGGTGTTGTATCGCCCTGCTCTAAGACAAACGCTAACCTTAACCAACTTCGAAAGAGTGCCTAAGCTTAACCAGTGATAGAAACAGGCGTCACACGATTGGCGCAGATGTCACATGACCAGAAATGTCAGTGGCAAATCAGATCGCGGAAAAATGCAAGTTAGTTGGTAAAAGTATAGACGCACCCTGGACAGTTATCACAGCAGCGAGCCACAGCACACAGACTTACCTGACAACCAGACGATGATGATGATGATGATGATGATGATGATGATGATGATGACAACGATGATGACAACAGCAACAATGTTGATGATGACGATGATGATGAAGAAGGTGGTATTGATGATGATGACGGCGATGGAGATGATGATGATGATGAAGATACTGGTAACAGTGAGGTTAGAGATGATGAGGATTAGAAACAGGAGAAGGAGGAGCATGTTGCTCCTATTGGGTATTTTCATATTGTGGTGGTCACACACGGCCCTGTTCCTCGTACCTGGCTAACGGAGTTAGCCGGATAATTTTCAGCATAGCTTGATTTAAGCCAGACCTTTCCGTTCCCCGACGTGTGATTGTCTAAATCACCATGGCAACATATCAAAAAGTTTGAACCTGGTTGAGGGCAGGGTTTAGTTCAGTTAGCTGGATAACCTGCATGGCCACGCCCTCGCAAAGAAATGCAGCTCGCTTCCTGAAATAATCTCACAGTCTAGATCCCATTACCATTCTGAATTATGGTTTTGTGCTTCGTTTTTCTAGAGGGGGCTTTTGAAATGTAAAATAATATACCTAAAATGCTGATAATAAATCATATTCAGCCTATAGATTTACTTTGTCCTAAATAATGCACGTCATATACGGATATGGCGCTCGCGCGTAGCGACACATACTAAGTGGCTATTTTAATAACGCGGAGCATTGCAAATGTGAATCCTGCTGGGATATTTTTAATGAATGAAACCTATCGGGTGTTTGGCTCTGATTAGTTTCATATTCTTTGCTGTGGATGTATTTGCTTAACGGAGCGCCCGGATTGTGTTTCATTCAAGCATAATTGAAGCGTCTTTATGCGTGGATTATGGATTATGAATTACGAGGAATCTGAATCTGTGGATTGTTGAATTGTATCACTGTCACTTGCACGTTATTGTGATATTGTAACTGGGATTAAAATGTCTGATGAGATGCGCTGTTTGACGGATTTGAGAAATGTAATGAGCCGTTATTTGCGAAAATGCATTTATCTGTTCAAGCACTGTTATCTGATGATGAACATGAGGTGTCACTGGTATAAACCAAAGGTTAATCAATGCATGTATGGATGATGTCCGAAACAGATTCAAACCTGATTAACACTTTGAGTGCCAGGGACGCGTTTTGCCGTTAGTTCATGCCGCCAGTTGAGTGCCACCAACGCTATATAGCGTTTGTTTGTCGTATTTTTTTTTATTAGCGATTTGAATTCATATTTCATCAATTGAGCCTCACACTAGTGTTGCAGACTCTCTCTGAGCTCAATTGGGAAAATACTGCCCCCTATCGTCTCTCCCTGTGTAACTGCACCCCATTTGTTTAGACTGATGGGGGGGGGGGGGGGGAGGGGGGCCAGCCTCCTCATGTTACTTTTCCGACGAGGCATCTGAAGAGACCCAAGTTGATCTCCGGCCCAGAAAACGCGTGGAATATATATTTACAGTACCCAACGCTGAATCAATAAACATGATCGGTATTTGGAATGGCGATCAGGAATTGGAATAATCTTTTTGGATAACATCTGATCTGAGGTAAGCAATTTATTTTACCAGTCTTAGGGTAATCGGATCTGTTTTCACCTATATATCAACGTGTCCCACATGTGTGTGTGTGGCTGTGAGTGTGTGCTCGCTGATCAGGAAATGAAAGAATATATTTTTCAGATCGCTTCTCTAGCGTGCATAAGTACACATATACTATCGATAATCTAGTGTTTATTTGAAAACGATTCATAAATAGGCCAAAAAATTACAACGTTTTTTGTGTATGCCAGAATATTCCAGTAAATGCCGTTTATCACGGAATCTTTATATTTTCCTGAAAAACTAGGGCTTTTCAAAATGCTATAAAACGGAAATGAACCGATTAAAAAACAATCCGTCTCAACAATGTTGACTGCAAACAAGTCATTGATAAACGATGGGCAGATTAGACACATAGCCATAATTTAAAACAGAGATTATGCATTCACAACGCTATCATTGAAGTGGATGCTGGCATTCAACGGCGGTAAGGTGCACCGCATCGCCGGTAATCAAAGTGTTAATAGTGCAACTGTTAATAGCCTCCCTCCAAGCCTCTCTGACACGTTATTTCGGGGGTCGCGCCTTGAAAACGTTGTTTATATATAAAGTGCATGATACCTAAGCCGAGCGCATACAGTACAGATATCCTCACAAGTATCTATTAATTCGTATCAATTAGATACTCTTTGGGCTTGTTTGTATCTACTTATTCTGAAAGAGTTGAACTAATTATTTTCGCTAGCAATAGATCTCATTCGATTATTCATTCCATTAAGCCTACTGCCAGCAGGCACATTTAAAGAAATATAATCTGATTGATTGGGGTAATGAGGGATTTAACATTAGCCTATAGATTATGCATTTAACTTGTCGGCGAGACTATTGAGCCGTACTGTATTGTACCCATTCTGAAAAAAAGTTTTCAATCAATCAATCAATGCCGTTAGAAAATCAGGATTTCTGCGATCGACACCTGCTGTCTTTTCAGGTGAGGCGGCCGCGCGCAATTATCCTGAGTATCAAGTCTGGTTTGAATTAACGAGACTGAATCAGCGTTCGAGGAACAGGGAAAGCCTGGATTCAAACATCGGGTTAAACGAATCTGGATAATGGGACTTTTGATCGACTTAGTTGAACCAGGTACGGGGAATAGGGCCCTGGTTCAGCAATACTAATATTGTGTGCCCCAGGTTGAAAACATAGTCATAGAAATATGTAATTTATATTAAATCTTTTCTATTCACGCCCTAATTGAGGAAATTTTTTTGTATTGATTTTAAAATAGAAATCCATCTCTATTTAAATTAGGGTGTTGTGAGTTCTGTACTGAGGTTAAAGGGGCAGTTCACCCAAAGTTCTAAAAAAACATGTTCCCCCTACGACCCTCCATAAGAATGAATGGGGGGTATAGTTATAGATAGTGCCTGATAGAAAATAGTTCCTACATGATACTGTTCACACAACAAGGTCTGTGGATTATCTTGAGTAACCCGGTCATGATTTCTGTAAAGAGACATTGCCTTTGAGTTTTTCAAATTTATTTATGTTGCTGCTTATGAGTCGAGTGCCATTCAGCTCCATTGTATTGGAATGAAAGCCGACATCTCTATGACAGAAATCTATTTGGCAGGTAACTCTATGACAGATATCTCTATGACAGATATCTCTATGACAGATATCACTATGACAGGTATCTCTATGACAGATATCTCTATGACAGATATCTCTATGACAGATATCTCTATAGCAGATATCTCTATGACAGATATCTCTATGGCAGATATCTCTCTAGCAGATATCTCTATGGCAGATATCTCTATGGCAGATATCTCTATGACAGATATCTCTATGGCAGATGTCTCTCTAGCAGATATCTCTATGGCAGATATCTCTATGACAGATATCTCTATGACATGTATCTCTATGGCAGGTATCTCTATGACAGATATCTTTCTAGCAGATATCTCTATGGCAGATATCTCTCTTGCAGATATCTCTATGACAGATATCTCTATGACAGATATCTCTATGGCAAATATCTCTATGGCAGGTATCTCTATGGCAGCTATCTCTATGACAGATATCTCTGACAGATCTCTATGACAGATATCTCTATGGTAGATATCTCTATGGCAGTTATCTCTATGGCAGTTATCTCTATGGCAGCTATCTCTATGACAGGTATCTCTATGGCAGATATCTCCAAAATTAGGCGAATCAACAATCTGGATGGATAGATAGCACTCTTCTAACACTGGGTTAGGGTTTGAACTTGAAACAAATCATATATCTTTCATACATGGAATTTCTCAATTACAATAATCATGGTGACAAATATCACAATTTATGGAGATGGAGCTATCACTTGAACGATGACTCTTGACAACGTGACGTAGCAGCTTGATGAAAGAGCATTAGACGGCACATTTAGCAAGCTGCTGAATAAGGGGTTGTGCTAAGAATTCAGAGGACAGCCCCCAGATGAGACACTTCTGCTGATGTAAACATTCTCCTGAAATGAATCACAAAGTTTTCAGATGAAGAAGGTTTTCTTTTATTATTATCTAGAGGTATTCCGGGTGATGTAAGTGGTTTGAACTGACTTTACGACTCCAAACGTCTCGAAACAATAATGGTTCTTCAAGTCAATGGTTCAAACGGCTCCCTTCCTTTTCCTTGGTAAATATTTACCTATCTCAAACCCAACCTCTTTTCTTTAATCCTCCAATCACAATCCATGACACCCATGATCCAAGCACTCCTCTCAGCCAAGTTCATTAACCTACATGTACCCATTATGTGTTCTTGCTATTAAACCTATAGTGATCATAAAGATCCGTCTACGACATAATTGATGAGTCCGGTTCCACCACAAATCCAACTCAACGTCGGATGAACTGAACGTTGGCACTTGGCACCGATATACATTCATGGGCTACACAGTGATGACCCTTCCTTCTTTTATGGTGTCCTTGATTTGCGATTGAAGGGTGGAACACTGAACTCTGTGCTTTACTGCACAGTTGGGGAAAGATGAAAAGAAAGGACTCTACTGATCAACATCACCCCTTGATAAGTAAGAAATAGGGCTAGTGTTCCCTACATATATGGTACATTATAGTGAAACGCTTGGTTCTGTATGACCCTCCTGAGATTGTGTTTCATACAGTAAAAGAGTAAAATACCAAACACTAGGGGCACCAGGGCGGTGCACCACGTACAGCACTGCGGTGCAACACGGCCGTCCCGGGTTCGACTCCCGGACCCAGCAACTTTTACCGAATGTCTTCCCCCTTCTATCCTCCCATACTTCCTCTCTCTCTCTCTGCCGGACTGGCTGGAAAAAACAATAAAATATCGACCAAAAACATAATTAAACATGTTAAAAAAAAAAGAAAAGAAAAAAATACCAAACACTATACAAAATATACAAACAAAACTAAAATGTACAAAAATGCAAAATGCAAATATTAGGTAGAAGAGAGTAGAGGTAGTGCAAATGTGTAAAAATAAATAGATAAAATACAGTGTAATGTTTTAAAGTGTTTAAAGTGAATATTACCGAGCACAGCTACGCCCCAGCCCCGCCCATGAAAACCCCCTGAAAAAGAACGGTGTAGCGTAAATAACAGCGTCGGAGGGAGCGGGTGGCCTCTATGTGTATTGTTGTTTGCTGTAAATGTTTTCCCAGGCAGTGCCCCTCGTTAAGCGATCGACCACCATTGTCTTTTTCTCTCACCAGCCCTGTTCTCCTCACTTCACCTCCTCAACTCCTGCAGAAGTAAGTCTCCTCTGAGGCTCCTCGCCTTCCAAAAGTAGGAAACTGTGGTGTTGCACTCTGTGTTTTATCCTAGGGTTTATCTTGGCCCGGCACACGCTGGAAAGTAACAGCCCTCCACTATGAACTGAACATGCCCTGAGGCTACACACCACTCCCTAACCCACACATCCTCTCTATCTAACCCACACCACCCCCTCTATCTAACCCACACATCCTCTCTATCTAACCCACACATCCTCTCTATCTAACCCACACCACCCACTCTATCTAACCCACACATCCTCTCTATCTAACCCACACATCCTCTCTATCTAACTCACACCATCCTCTCTATCTAACAGAACCCCAGGTCAGACAGAACCCTATTCCCCGGGTCAGACAGAACCCTACTCCCCAGGTCAGACAGAACCCTACATGTCAGACATAACCCTACAGGTCAGACAGAACCCTACAGGTCAGACAGAACCATACTCCCAGGTCAGACAGAACTCTACAGGTCAGACAGAACCCTACCCCCCAGGTCAATCAGAACCCTACAGGTCAGACAGAACCCTACTCCCCAGGTCAGACAGAACCCTACAGGTCAGACAGAACCCTACTCCCCAGACCGTCAGAAAAGTCTTATATTTAGTCTTGCCTATATTTATTTTGCCTAAACCCAAGCCGGCATATTCTTTCACTGGGCAGCTGTTTTTCAGCTAAAACTGACCTAGGAGATCCTATTCAATGTCAATGTGTTGAATGTTCCTGATTAAAGCCCCCCCCCCCCCCAGGAAATCATTCAGTCCCCCTCAATGTTCTACCAAGGGCCACTTTGCATTGTGGGATCATATGCTAATCTCTCTTTAATAGCTTCAGGAACTCCAAGAAGCCTCACAACTCACAATTCGTTTTTTCCTGAATGTCAATGTTTAATAACCCACAGCTTAAATAAATTGCTCAATTCCCACAAATATTACCTCATTTTGAAGCTCTGAGTCTGTACGTTCATATCATTTGAAAAAACTTAAATATTACATCCCCAAATGCCCCTCAAGTATACACATGTTGTGTTTGAATGGCTGATTTGTTTGTGTTTTTATTATGTATTGGCCTGTATTGTTGTATAAATTATGTTTAAGTTTCAAACAAGAGGTGCGGCTACGTGGTGCAGTGGGCAAGGCGCTCACCACGAATACTGGAGACGCTGGGTTCGCCTGTTCGTGCCCAGCGCTCCACATTGCTTTCAGTTTAGCTGGTCATCCGTACTAATACACATTGGCAGTATTAGGGGGTGGGAAACTGATGGGTGGGGATCGGGCGTTGTGGACAGCGACTCCTACAGGTCGGTTGGTGCGCCTGCGCAGTAGAATCAGGAAGCGATGGGGGCGGCGCCCCTCCAAAGCGCAGACCCCTGACGCTGAAAGATCGCGCAGCGCAGGTGAAAAGATGCGACTGCTGTTACCTCGAGTATCGGAGGGGACTCGTGCTATGTATGACTTAGTCCACATTGCAGCCGGCTTGTGGGAGGCAAGAAACAGCGTTCGAGACAGGGGAGGGTTGAATTGGATGATACGAAATTGGGATGGGAGAAAAATAGAAAAATGGGAGAAAAAGTGGATAAAAAAATTATTTCAAACAAGACAACTTCCTGTATATTCTTTGTTGTTATTCAGCCAGATAAATGTTTCAGATCCAATAATGGATAGGCAATATCCTGACAGTATAACTATTGTTGTAATATGATAGAGTATGTAGTATTTAGATATTGTAGTAACATTATAGAGTATGTAGTATTTATAGATATTGTAGTAACATTATATAGTATGTAGTATTTATAGATATTGTAAATGGCTGCTTTTTTATATATCGCTTTTATCCAAAGCGCTTTACAATTTGTTACTCACATTTTACCCATTCACTCACACATTCACACACCGACGGCGGAGGCAACCATGCAAGGTGCCAACCTGCTCATCGGGAGCAATTAGGGGTTAAGTGTCTTGCTCAAGGACACATCGACAAGCTGCCCGGGAGGAGTGGGAATCAAACCGGGAACCTCCGGATTGCCAGACGACTGCTCTACCTCCAGAGCCACTGTCGCCCCATGTAGTAACGTTATAGAGTAGTGTAGTATTTATAGATATGCTAGTATCATTATAGAGTGAGTGTGTAGTATTTATAGATATTCTAGTAACATGATGTAGTAGGTATAGAGATGGTATGCAGTATGTAGTATTTACCCAGTACTCCCAGGCGGTAGTTGTATGTAATATGTAGTATTTACCCAGTACTCCCAGGCGGTAGTTGTATGTAGTACTTACCCAGTACTCCCAGGCGGTAGTTGAGAGTGATGACTATGACGTTGCCGTAGCTTGACAGCACGCTGCCATCCATCATGTTGCCTGTGCCCTCCGTGTACGAACCCCCATGAACATACACCATCACCGGGCGCTGACCCCCTTCCTCATGGATGTCTGGGAGGGAGAGAGAGAGGCGGGGAGAGAGAGCGGGGGGGAGAGAGGGAGGGGGGAGAGGGATGGATGGAGGGGGAGGAGGGAAAGAGAGAGGGAGGGATGGATGAAGGAAGTGGAAGAGAGAGAGGGATGGATGAAGGGGGCAAGAAGAAAGGGAAGGGAATGAGGAAGGAGAGAGAGAGAGAGAGAGAGAGAGAGAGAGAGAGAGAGAGAGAGAGAGAGAGAGAGAGAGAGAGAGAGAGAGAGAGAGAGAGAGAGGGAGAGAGAGGAAGGACAATGATAATTTAGGTTCATCATAGCAACAGAACCATATGCCACAACAATATGTTGCAACCGGTGTTCAATGTAATAATGATTTAATTTGAGCACCTGGGCCCTGTTCCTCGTACCTGGCTAACTGAGTTAGCCGGATAATTTTCAGCATAGCTTGACTTAAGCCAGACCTTTCCCCAACGTCGGATTGTCTAAATCGCCATGGTAACATATCAGAAAGTTTGAACCTGGTCGAGGGCAGAGTTTAGTTCAGTTAGCTGGATAACCTGCATGGCCACACCCTCGCAAAGAAATGCCAGCTCCCTTCCTGAAATAATTCTCAGTCTAGATCCCATTATACCATTCTGAATGATGTTTTTGTGCTTCGTTTTTCTAGAGGGGGCTTTTGAAATGTAAAATAATAGACCTAAAATGCTGATAGTAAATTCATAGGCTGAATATGATTTATTTTGTCCTATATAATGCACGTCATATTTATACGGATACAGCGATCGTGACAGTTATTTTAATAACTGACTAAAAGGGATCATTGCAAATGTGAATCCTGCTGGGATATTTTTAATTAATAAAACCGGCCAGCGTTTGGCTCTAATTAGTTTAATATGGCTGTGGGGTGGCTATGGCTCAGGGGTAGAGCAGGGCATCCAATTATCGAAGGGTTGGTGGTTCGAATCCCGCTCAAGCCCATGTCCATCCCATTGTGTCCTTGGGCAAGACACTTAACCTACTTGCCTCGTATGAATGTGTATGCATGTGAATAAATGTTGGTGGTGGTCGGAGGGGCTGTAGGCGATGATTATTCGCCACGCTTCCGTGAGTCTGCCTCAGGGCAGCTCTGGCTGCAATTGTAGCTTACCACCACCGGTATGACTGTGTATGAACGAATAATGGACTCTGTGAAGCGCTCTGAGTCAGAGAAGAGCGCTATATAAATCCAATCCATTATTATTATTATTATTATTATTATTATTATTATTATTATTATTATTATTATTATTATTATTATTATTATTATTATTATTATTATTATTATTATTATTATTATTATTAATATTCTTCGCTGAGTATTTGCTTAACGGAGCACCCGGATTGTGTTTCATTCAAGCATACATTGAAGCGTCTATGCGCGGGTTGTGGATATGAATTATGAGGAATCTGAATCTGTGGATTGTTTAATTGTATCACTGTCACAGTGTCACACGTTATTGTGATATTGTAACTGGGTTTAAAATATGAGGAGATGCGCTGTTTGATGGATTTGATGACGTGACTTGATAAATTGAATGAGCCTTTGATGTTTTTGATTGAGATGAAATGAATTTGAGAAAATGCATTTATCTTTTCAAGCACTGTTATCTGATGATGAACATGAGGTGTCACTGGTATAAACCAAAGGTTAATCAATTGATGATCTCCGAAACAGATTAAAACCTGATTAATAGTGTAACTGCAAGCCTCCCTCCAAGCCTCTCTTTGGGAACCATGTATAATATTTATATAGTACATAATACCTAAGCACATACAGTACAGATATCCTCATAATATAATTTGTATCAATTACCGCTAGATATACTATTTGGGCTTGTTTTTATCCTTATTCTGAAAGAGTTGAACTAATTATTTTCGCTAGCAAGATCTCATTTCATTATTCATTCCATTAAGCCTACTGCCAACATTTAAAGAAATATAATCTGATTGATTGGGGTAATGAGGGACTTAAAATTAGCCTATAGATTCAGTGGCGTCGTGTGGGTAAAATAACAGGGGAAGCCAAAAAATTTATTATTATTTTTTATTTATTTTTTTAGTCAAGCAGTCACCATGTACACTACAGTATGGCTCGGCGGCCAGTCAAACTTTCTTTTTATTTATTTAACAGATTGCAGAATGGGCACAATACAGTACGGCTCAACACAATTGTATAAGGGGATGCAGACCAGAGAAAGACGTTTGTCTTGTTTACATCAGGGTCATTAACACTATGGTCGCCGAAACCGAGTTTTCACGTCATTCCGAGCCATGCTCATTCTGCCGAAGACGCCATAACTCGTCTTTGATGTCAATATTTCAAAAATCTGTCATCGAAATCATATTTCCTTTCCGGAGCCCTGAGACACAGTGCTGATCTCCTCTCAACTCTCTAGCGGTTCAAGAGCGCCATCTGGTGGCCGATCGGCAGATCGCCAACCGGATATTAACCTTTGAACCGGTAGTACTCATCCAAATGTGGTCCGGCCACTCGCTATAACTCCCGCGACTCCATCTTGAAACACTGGATAATAGATTGCTCGCCCTAACTCAATAAACAACGTTATTTGGACGTATATACTATTATACAAGCTGGAAATGGATCGGGCATTTCTACATCCCATAACAGAAAAAGATCTGTTCCACGCTCATCTGCCAGCGGCGCGAGGAAGCCACGGTAAGATTCAGCGTTATTTTCTAACGTATTCTATACTAACTGATCTGATGAACATATGACCCACTCTGGATGAATCATCTAACGCTGCCCACGGAATTATAAACGATCCCCCGCCCATCCGGTCAACATCAGATGATGCGTAGAAACTTCTAGAAGTACGTCCAGTTGAAACTTTTTATCTCGCACAGATTCCTACCAAACTGTATTTGATCATCAATATAATGCATTTAGGGCTATAAATCACGTTCTGAAGAAAGCTGCAGAAAACGATAAAAACATACTTATACTTTAGACCATATTTTAGTATGAATATGTGAATGAAAAAGTTTAACGTTGCTACACCCTGAACAATACATATAGGACATTGAATGGGCCATAATAATGGCAATGTAGCAATAGAATTTAAAAAGTTATAGCCCTGCAAAGAAGGGGAACTTCTCCATAGACAAATAGAGCTGGCGGAGGATGGTATATTAAGAATTTAACCCATGGCAATTAAAGTGTTAAAGGGAAACTATCTTATAAATGGCCTTTTTGAGTGTTTAGCATTGTTTCCTAGCTATGTGAACTTATATTAATATGATCTATGTCTCAAAATTCTCATATTGGCGCATTCTTCCAATTCTCCTCTCACAATATTCACCCTCACTGAACTGAGTCATTTGAAAATGTGCGTGATATGTGATGTCAGAGAGACACCGCTGCATGATAATGTTCAGGCGGCGGGACCCGGCGCAGTGGTTTAGGAGCCCAGGCTCAAAACAGCTCGAGATCTTGAGGTAGAAAAATGCTGTTTTTGAGGACTTGATTAGAAATACAAAACAATGAATTAAAAAATATATATATTACAGAGGTGTTCCATAGACTCACAGGAATTGTGTAAAAGTGCCCAAATAGTGAAAGAAATAGTAAAATAGTTCCCCTTTAATACTGCTGGAGCATTGGTTCATTTTTGGTCAGATTTTTCCTTGCACGATTTTGCAATTCGAGACACATATTCGGTTTCAAAAAGGTGTCCCACGGTCTCCTCTATGGCCGTGAATATTTTGCGGGACGCCCAGATGTTTCCACGATAGAAAGCTCACGTGGATATTTTCAGAGTGCAGAGGGGAGGTGTGCAGAGGGGATGCCAGACTAATTATTCTGCTCACAGCCCCGTTTTAAACTTTTAAGGTGTGGAAGTCAGCTCAAATCTGATTGGCTAGTATCGGTTTTGGACTCTACATACATGAATCACATGGTTGAGGCTGGAGAAAGACACCTACCCCCTGCCTCTCCTCTAGCTGCAGTGAGCATAGTGAGTCTGACAGTGTGTTAGAGAGAGTGAGAAGGAGAAGAGGGAGACATTTAAAAAAAAAAAAAAAAAATATAACACAGATGCACAGATGAAAAATAATGTAAACTATATTAAAAAAAAATTATATATATATATATATATATTTTTTTTTTTTTTCATATTTCATATTTGATATTAATTCATATTTTGATAGGGAGGCCTGGCTTCCGTTGGCTTCCATAAGGATTCGCCACTGTATAGATTATGCATTTAACTTGTCGGCGGGGCTATTGAGCCGTACTGTATTGTACCCATTCTGCAATCTGTTAATAAAGTTTTAAATCAATCAATCAATGCCGTTAGAAAATCAGGATTTCGGCGATCGACACCTGCTGTCTTTTCAGGTGAGGCGGCCGCACGCAATTATCCTAAGTATCAAGTCTGGTTCGAATTAACAAGACTGAATCAGGGTTCGAGGAACAGGGAAAGCCTGGATTCAAACATCGGGTTAATTGAATCTGGATGATGGGACTTTTGATCGACTTAGTTGAACCAGGTACGAGGAATAGGGCCCAGGTGTAAAATACATTATGCTATTTATGTCACAGGCTGTATGATAATGCATGTGATGAATGTTTTTGACAGCTCAGACATGATTACATAGTGTGTGATGTGAGGTGTTGGTGCATATGTGTGTGTGTGTGTGCGTGTGTGTGCGTGTGTGTGTGTGTGTATGTGTTAGGGCTGGGCGATATGGCCTAAATATGATATCACGATATTTTCTGACCTTTCGGCGATACACGATACACATCACAATGTTTTTCTTTTTTCCCCAAACAATTCATTATGAGGCTTACCAAGACAGTATTTGAGTTTGCAAGCTAACATTAAAGACAAAATAAAATACCCATGCATTTAGCATTTTTATATTATATATTAGATTTAGAGTATTGGATTATTAGATTATATATTGCATATATTTAGCAATGAGATATTATATGATTTAGATATGAAATATGATGAATTGAAAATGGGGGACCCTGATGTAAACAAGACGAAAGTCTTTCTCTGGTCTGCATCCCCTTAACAATTGTATGTATTGAGCTGTACTTTACCCATTCTGCAATATGTTAATAAAGTTTTAAATCAATCAATCAATCAATCAATAGCATTTTAGCATTTTTATGAAACTACTGTATATTTGTATGTCTCTAAATGTTTTGATGAATTGAAAATGGAGGACCCTTATGTAAAGCCGAAAGTCTTTTTCTGGTCTTCATCCTCCAGTCCACTGTTGTTGTATTGAGCTGTACTGTATTGTACCCATTCTGCAATCTGTTAATAAAGTTTTCATTCATTCAATCATTCAGCCGGCAACAGAATCATTTTGATTGACAGTCGAGTCTGCCAATTACGTCACACCGCTTGCACCCACCCCGCTGTTCTTAGCACCAATCGGCAAGCGCTATTCGTTTTTTACTTTCCAGATTGTCCTCCATTGATTTTGACGAGAGCACAACAACAACGTTAGCTCCCCACGGCCGACGATAAGATTACCAGCGCACCGCAGCATGACTAAACGAGGCATAATGATTTTACTGCAACGAATGTTATAATAAAAGCCTTTCCATACATCTGTCTGATTGAAAACTGTGAGGTTTTTGTCCTTTGCTCACTTACTCGCTCTGTTCCTTTAAGCCTACTCGCTCTGTTTCCATTTGTTTTCTGTTAATCATTTCATTCCCCTATTCACACGCTTCTTCCCAGAGACGTCGTTGATTGGTTCTCCCCCGTCCACACGCTTATCAATCACATTCCTCAGCTGTCACTGCTTGTCAATTAAGCATTCCCGTATTATTTATACCCCGTTTCCCCATTCAAGTTTTGTTGGATCGTTTTGATATTTGAGTTGCATTCGCCGTTCCTGCTGCCTGCTGTTGTTTCCCTGTGCTTTACCTCCAGGATATTCAAGAAGCATTCCTCTTGGACACCCTTTCCCCGAGGCGACGCGCTCGCTCCATTCTGTTCCAACGCTCTTTACGCACAACGCCTGGGTGAGTTTTTTATGACTGTCTTTGATCCAATTCTGTTTTTCGTGTGTTATATAACACTGAAGATTTCCAGCTTTTTATCAGACAGTCACTCACCCAGCGTTTAGCCTTTTTTGGATTGTTTCATTGGGATAATATTTTGGCCTAACATCTCCCACTGTGTGTTTACACACCGAAGATATTATCACATTGGATTTGTATTTTGGGACTTCGCTCACAGTGTTTTTTTGCACCGAAGATATCTATCACTTGGGATTGTGTTTGGAACGTTACTCACAGTGTGTATTTACACCGAAGATTCAGTCACTTGGATAACTCTGTTTTCGGGTACAAGTCACCTCTCCTGTTCACCTGCTCTGTTTCCACCTGCACTCTGAGTTAACTCGCTCCCTCTCTCTCTCTCGGTCCCGCAACCACCTCGGAGATTCTGCCGAGAGAAGTCTGCAGAGCGGCTCTGACGTCAGCGTCTGCTTCCCCTGACTACCATCCCGGGAGAAGCTGCAGAGCAGCAACATTCATCCTTGCTTGTATTCCAGTCTTTGTTTGAACTCTTCCAAGTCTGTGCTGTTTATTTAGTCTTAATAAACAAGCCCTTGTTTTTGGCAACTCTGAATCCTACTCTCTTGTGTCGTTGCGTTTGGGGTCGGTGTCAAACCATAACATTACGATCCAACCAAAATGACGACCCCAGCCGACACAGAGAGGGTCAGAACCGCACTTGCTATTCAAGTCGAGTTGACCAAGGATCACAGCCTCCAACTAGAGAGGGCTGCGGCTGCGGTGCAGGATCTCAGGGAACAGGTCCTGCCTATTCAAGGGTCACTGGCCGCTCTGGCGGGACAACAGTCTGGTATTCTCGTTCAGCTTCACTCGCTGAGCGACACCGTTAATGCTTTACTTCCCTCACATCCTTCAGGAGCATTCCCCGCAGCCCCAGCAGATCCCGCACCTCGGGAACCCCGTCTCTCCGTCCCACGGCTGTTCGACGGCAATCCCGAGGAGTGTGCCACATTCATCATGCAATGTGAGTTGGTTTTCCGTCATCAACCAAGCCGTTTTACTGCTAGAGGGTCCCAAGTGGCCTATATGACGAACTTGCTTTCAGGCCATGCTGCCCAGTGGGTCACTTCCTCCTGGGCAATGGATGCAGATTTTGTTTTCTCCTATCCAGACTTCATGGCGGAGCTCCGCAGAGTGTTCCACCATCCAGCCCGAGGTCTGGACCCTGGAGCCCGGTTGGGGACCTTCCGACAGGGGAGCGGCAGGGTAACTGACTACGTCCTGGAGTTTCGACTGGCGGCGGTGGAGAGTGGATGGAACGACCCTGCACTTCGCCTAACCTTCTTGAGGGGGCTCAGTGACGCAGTCCGGGACCAGCTCGCTACCCGGGAGGTGCCCGACTCCCTCGAGGACCTGTTTAGCCTCGTCATCCGCATCGACGGACGCCTCCAGGAGAGAAGGCGCGAGAGGACCCGACTGTTACCTCCTGAGGTACCCCGGATTCCCCGGACGCATGACGTCACTCCTGGACGCCCTGTCCTCAACACAACTGGTGGTAGCGGGTCCTCCCGTTCGGTTCGCGAGGAGGAACCCATGCAGCTGGGACGCTCTCATCTGAGCCAGGCGGAGCGTGAGGCAAGGCTCAGGTCCGGTCTCTGCCTTTACTGCGGAAGGGAGGGACACCGAATCGCCAACTGCCCCACCCGGCCAAAAGATCAGGCTCGCCGAGACCCCGGGAAATCCTGGTGAGCCGTTTTTCCCATTCCCAGAGCCGCGCACCACCTGACCATCTGATGAGCGTCACCCTGGCCTGGGGGGACCAACGAGCCACGGTGGAGGCCCTCATCGACTCTGGGGCAGACGAGAATTTCCTCGACTTCGAGTTTGCTACCCGAGCCAACATTCCACTTGAGGACCTTGTGAGGCCCTTGGAGATCTTTTCGTTGGACCAACACCGCCTGGCCGACATCTCTCAACGCACCGGCCCAGTCGTGCTGACCATCGCTGGGAACCACGTCGAGAGAATCCAGTTCCTCATCACCCAATCCCCCCTTGTCCCGGTGGTCCTGGGTAGGCCCTGGCTCGCGCTGCACGAGCCCCACATCGCCTGGTCCTCCGGTACCATCAAGGGCTGGAGCTCCTCCTGTCACGCCCTGTGTCTGCAGGCGGCGTCCTGTCCCCCGCCCCGGAGGCCCGCTGGTGAGTCGCCTCCGGACCTCTCGTCCATACCTCCCGAGTACCAGGACCTCTTGGAGGTTTTCAGTAAATCCAGGGCTCAGGCCCTTCCACCTCACCGCCCCTATGACTGCGCCATCGACCTCCGCCAAGGGGCTCCCCTTCCCGGCAGCCGCCTCTACAGTCTGACCGTTCCGGAGAAGAAGGCGATGGATCTCTACATCTCTGAGTCATTGGAAGCAGGACTCATTCGGCCTTCCTCCTCCCCGGTGGCGGCCGGTTTCTTCTTTGTTGGTAAGAAGGATGGGGACCTGCGACCCTGCATCGACTATCGCCAGCTCAACGAGATCACCATCAAGAACAAGTACCCTCTACCTCTCATGAACTCCACCTTCGAGCCACTGACCCAGGCCTCTGTCTTCACCAAGCTGGACCTCCGGAGTGCCTACCATCTTGTCCGTATCCGTGAGGGCGATGAATGGAAGACCGCCTTCAAGACCCCCAGGGGCCACTACGAGTACCTAGTGATGCCGTTCGGCCTCACCAACGCCCCGGCGGTATTCCAGGCACTCATGAACGACGTCCTTCGTGACATGCTGGAGGTGTTCGTGGTGGTGTACCTGGACGACATCCTCATCTTCTCCAGGACCCTCGAGGAACACATCCAGCATGTCCGCCGTGTGCTGGAGCGCCTCCTCCACAATCGGCTCTTCGTCAAGGCGGAGAAGTGCCGTTTCCACTCCGACTCCGTCGACTACCTGGGCTTCATCGTTGAGAAGGGCTTGACCCGAGCGGATCCTCGCAAGATCCAAGCTGTGGAGGATTGGCCTGAACCCACCACTCGGAAGGAGTTACAGAGTTTCCTCGGGTTCGCCAACTTCTACCAAAGGTTCATCCGGAACTACAGTCAAGTGGCGGAGCCACTTACCAAGCTGACCTCCCCCGCTCTGCCGTTCGACTGGTCCCCAGCGGCATGTGCTGCGTTCCGCTCCCTCAAGAAGAGGTTCACTTCCGCCCCTATCCTGCTCCACCCTGACCCCAAGAGACAGTTCATTGTGGAGGTGGACGCCTCGGATACTGGACTGGGCGCTGTCCTATCCCAACGTTCTCTTTCTGACCAGAAGGTACATCCTTGCGCCTTCTACTCGCGTCGTTTCCTCCCTGCCGAGAGGAACTACGACACCGGCAATCGGGAGCTGCTGGCGGTCGTGGCTGCGTTGGAAGAGTGGCGTCATTGGCTAGAGGGGGCCGAGGAGCCTTTTACCATCTGGACGGACCACAAGAACCTGACGTTCATCCGCGCTTCCAGGCGCCTCAACGGTCGGCAGGCGAGATGGGCCAGTTTCCTCAGTCGGTTCGACTTCTCGCTGACCTTCCGCCCGGTTCCCGCAACACGAAGGCCGACTCCCTGTCCCGGTTACACTCCAAGGGGGCTCCACCCTCTGAGGACCCTACTCCCATCCTCCAGGAGGCCCGAGTGGTTGGAGCCATCACCTTGGGCATCGAGGGTGTGGTTAGACGTGCCCTACGCTTCCAGCGTGCTCCAAGCAACGTTCCTATTCATCGTCTCTTCGTCCCCGACTCTGTCCGGTCCCGGGTACTGCTTTGGGGCCATACCAGCCGGTTCGCCTGCCACCCTGGCGTCCATCGCACGTTCTCCTTCCTGGCTCGTCGTTTCTGGTGGCCCACCATGCGGAACGACGTCAAGGAGTTCGTATTGGCCTGCGCGGTCTGTGCCCGCAGCAAGGCCTCACACCAGGCACCCTCCGGGCTCTTACAGCCACTTCCCGTTCCAAGCCGTCCTTGGTCACATGTGGCGCTAGACTTCGTCACAGGTCTTCCCTCCTCCCAGGGGAACACTTGCCTTCTGACCGTGGTGGATCGATTCAGCAAGGGGGTTCACCTCGTGGCCCTTTCCAAGCTTCCCTCGGCGGCCGAGACGGCGGACCTCCTGACTCACCACGTGTTCCGCCTTCATGGGTTTCCCCAGGACATCGTCTCTGACCGGGGGCCCCAGTTCACCTCCCAGGTATGGCGGGCCTTTTGCAAGGGATTGTGGGCGACGGTCAGTCTTTCCTCTGGTTATCATCCCCAGACTAACGGACAGACGGAGAGGATGAACCAGAGCGTGGAGTCTGCTCTTCGGTGTGTGGCAGCCGAGAGACCGGCATCCTGGAGCCGTTTCCTTCCCTGGGTTGAATACTCCATCAATTCAATGGTCAGTTCCGCCACCGGCCTCTCACCATTTGAGGTTTCCCTGGGCTACCAACCCCCTCTTTTCCCCGCACAGGAGGCGGAAGTGGCAGTTCCCTCCGTGCAGGACCACCTCGACCGCTGCCGACGAGTTTGGGAGATCACCAGGACCGCGCTGCTCCGGACATCTGAGCGCGCCTGTCGTGGTGCCGACCGGCGCCGGGTTCCTGCGCCGACTTACCTCCCTGGGCAGAGGGTGTGGCTCTCCGCAAGGGACCTCCCGCTTCGGTCCTCGGCCAAGAAGCTCAACCCCCGTTTCGTCGGACCTTTCGAGGTCCTGAAGGTACTCAGTCCGGCGGCCCTACGCCTGAAACTTCCTGCGTCCATGCACATTCACCCTGTGTTCCATGTCTCCCGGGTTAAGCCCGTCTCCCTCAGTCCCCTTATGCCTCCAGCTCCTGATCCTCCGCCTCCCGTGTTGGTGGATGGTCACCCCCAGTGGCAGGTCCGCCGGTTGATGGGCGTTCGTCGGCGGGGCCGGGGGTTCCAATACCTGGTGGACTGGGAGGGTTACGGCCCTGAGGAGCGTAGCTGGGTCTCCCGGCAGCTCATCGTGGATCCCGGCTTGATCACTGACTTCCATCGTGCCCATCCTGACGAGCCGGGTCGGCCTGGTCGCCGGGTGGCTCCCGTGGAGGGGGGGGTACTGTGAGGTTTTTGTCCTTTGCTCACTTACTCGCTCTGTTCCTTTAAGCCTACTCGCTCTGTTTTCATTTGTTTTCTGTTAATCATTTCATTCCCCTATTTACACGCTTCTTCCCAGAGACGTCGTTGATTGGTTCTCCCCCGTCCACACGCTTATCAATCACATCCCTCAGCTGTCACTGCTTGTCAATTAAGCATTCCCGTATTATTTATACCCCGTTTCCCCATTCAAGTTTTGTTGGATCGTTTTGATATTTGAGTTGCATTCGCCGTTCCTGCTGCCTGCTGTTGTTTCCCTGTGCTTTACCTCCAGGATATTCAAGAAGCATTCCTCTTGGACACCCTTTCCCCGAGGCGACGCGCTCGCTCCATTCTGTTCCAACGCTCTTTACGCACAACGCCTGGGTGAGTTTTTTATGACTGTCTTTGATCCAATTCCGTTTTTCGTGTGTTATATAACACTGAAGATTTCCAGCTTTTTATCAGACAGTCACTCACCCAGCGTTTAGCCTTTTTTGGATTGTTTCATTGGGATAATATTTTGGCCTAACATCTCCCACTGTGTGTTTACACACCGAAGATATTATCACATTGGATTTGTATTTTGGGACTTCGCTCACAGTGTTTTTTTGCACCGAAGATATCTATCACTTGGGATTGTGTTTGGAACGTTACTCACAGTGTGTATTTACACCGAAGATTCAGTCACTTGGATAACTCTGTTTTCGGGTACAAGTCACCTCTCCTGTTCACCTGCTCTGTTTCCACCTGCACTCTGAGTTAACTCGCTCCCTCTCTCTCTCTCGGTCCCGCAACCACCTCGGAGATTCTGCCGAGAGAAGTCTGCAGAGCGGCTCTGACGTCAGCGTCTGCTTCCCCTGACTACCATCCCGGGAGAAGCTGCAGGGCAGCAACATTCATCCTTGCTTGTATTCCAGTCTTTGTTTGAACTCTTCCAAGTCTGTGCTGTTTATTTAGTCTTAATAAACAAGCCCTTGTTTTTGGCAACTCTGAATCCTACTCTCTTGTGTCGTTGCGTTTGGGGTCGGTGTCAAACCATAACAAAAACTTTATTAACAGACCGCAGAATGGGCACAACTCGGCACGGGCTGAGATATGAGCGAGTAATGCTTGCTATCTATGTCGTCCTCGGACGTTGCTATGTTCGGGTAAATACGCTGATGTTATTGAACGTGTAACTATATAACGTTAATGCCACAAAACGAATGCCTTTGTTAATAATAAGTAGTAACTTTGATGCAGTAGTGTGTGTGGGGGCGGCGTTGTTCAAAAGTTTGAACGTGTGGACCAGATTGACGCGACACAATCCTCTTGGGCAAAACATCACGATACGTTAAAAAAGTGTATCGTTAATGAACTGTACCCGATATTTATATAATATCGTCATATCGCCCAGCCCTAGTGTGTGTGTGTGTGTGTGCGTGTGTGTGTGCGTGCGTACGTGCGTGCGTGTGTGTGTGTGTTTATGTGTGTACTTTCATCCTCTAACTTTCTTTATCCTTTGGGTATGTAGTGTGTATTTTGATGCCTGTGAGATACAACAGATGCCTCCAGCGTGTTATGTAAGGGATAATGTATAGCTACGAGGTCATTGTCGCAAAATAATTGACCGACACGGAGTTTAGAAAACCGAGGCGCCTCGCCGAGGTGTTCTAAACGTCGGTGAAGCAGTGGCGGCCACCACTGGGGGGCGCTAGGGCGCCGCCCCCCCTTCAGGCCCTGCCTGGTTATATGAGAGTAGAACAAGAAAAGGTATCTTTTTGTTTTTTGTTTTATAGCCCTATAAATAATATAAACATGTTTAAAATGAATAATATTTACTCATTTTAAGTATGTTTGTATTTCCAATGCACAATATAACGTTATTATCGCAATTAAAAAACACTCGTTTTCCAGAGCAGGAAGTGACATCACGTTTTTTTTTTTTTTTTTTTTTTTTTTGTATTTCTCGGCCCGGGCTATACGCGATAGCGCTCTGAGTGCGCGTCACAGTTTGATCGCTGTATCCGTCACAGCCAATCAGTGCATAACGCGTTGTGCGTTTAAATATGACTATTATGTTGGAATCCGGGCGCGATTTGAAACGGTCTAGCCAGTAGCGTCAAGAATATCTGTAGCCGCATTTCGCGGAGACGCTCTCTGATTGGCCGACGCCAGTATTTTTTTCCGTGGCAGAATTTCACAGAGACGATCTCTGATTGGCCGAATCCAATTTCTAATGTTCCAATTCTAGCTTCTAGCTTCCTAGGTTGGTCTAGGTTGTTTGTCTTAGAGCGTGCCGTGACTGCAAGTTCTTTAGACTGTTAAGCTTAGGCACTCTTTCAAAGTTGGTTAAGGTTAGAGTTTGTCTTAGAGCATGGCGATAGAACGCCAGGTAGTTTGCAGTCTGTTCGAGCGGAAATGGACAAAGGAATGTACTTGTTGAGTGTTGTGCTAACGAGCTAACACTTGGCTAACAAGCTATATGGCGGATTATACACGTTTATCAAGCTCTCCTGCCCTGGACGTTTCAACTAAACAGTGAGTCTCTCTCTCTCTCTCTCTCTCTCTCTCTCTCTCTCTCTCTCTCTCTCTCTCTCTCTCTCTCTCTCTCTCTCTCTCTCTCTCTCTGTGCTTAACGTTAACGTTTGTAAATAGTTTTTTTTAGGAGCAGTACTGTAGGCTACTGCTGGCCATTCATGAAGCGAGACATTGCTGATTGTTTATTTATTTTATAACACAAGACTATGACTACCAACTGCCTAGCCAGCCGTGTATCAATCTTGGATGCAATAATAACGTTACTTACCACACTGACTATGTCGATGGCTCATTGATTTAACTACTGCAGCTCTCTCGGATTGAAAATACGTGGATTATGGCTTGTTCAATATCGTCTATGTTTGAATGAATGAATGAATGAGAACTTTATTAACAGATTGCAGAATGGGTACAATACAGTACGGCTCAATACACACAATTGTTAAGGGGATGCAGACCAGAGAAAGACGTTTGTCTTGTTTACATCAGGGTCCCAGATTTTCGATTCATATCGATAGTTTAATAGCTAGCCTTGGCTCGTTTAACAATATGCAAAATATGTGTACAGCCCTGTACTCATACTGAAGTTATTCTTGGTATATAATAGGTCTGATTGTGTAACGAATCGATTCCACGTCGCGCTGTGTGTGAGAGAGAGAAGGAGAGAGGGAGAGATCTGCCTGTGTTTGGAGACGGGCGAGTTTTGTTTCTAACTTTTCTATTTATATTGTGTTTCAAGTTGTGAATTAGAGTCTAGACTATACTTTATTTGACTGGTTGTGTGTTGTTGTAGTAACAGCTGAGCGACTCGTTCATAAGAGCCGATTCATTGCCGTGAGCGTGAGTCGAATCGCTCACGTCTTGCCATGAGTCTTGCGTGGTACAGTACTGTACTGTACATGTTTGCAAAATATTTGGTATAGCGCCCCTAGTGGCGAAGTACCCACCGGCCGCCACTGCGGTGAAGGTCAATTATTTTGCGACAATGACCGAGTATAGGCTATACATTATCCCGCTTATTACATGGCTAACTTACTAACAATATACCTAATTCATTTTACACCATCGACAAGACGAGATCAAATGCAGACGCAGTTCTGTTCTGTCGCTCCGCGCTGTCATCGCCGGCAGCTTCGCCGGCAGCCGGCAGGTGTGTCTGATTGGCTGCACTGATGCAGTGTGTGTCAGTGGGCTTGATTGCTACAGCTGCGAACAGCGGTCATTATTGCTCGGCAGAGGTCCGTTATCGAGTAATAATGGACCTCTGACGAGCGCTATTGACCAATCAAAATCAAGCATTTCGGCTAATGTTAAAACGCCATGTAATAAACTAAATTAATTTGAACTTTACATGGTTACTATGTCTAATATCAAAATATTTGTCAGTAATCTTACCTTTTTATTAATAGTTGTAAGGTGTACATAATTGGGTTATTTACATGTTTATGCTGTTATTACATATGAAAATAACACAAGTATGTATTGTACACCATATAACTATTAATAAAAAGGTTAAATTACTGACAAAGATTTGTATATTAGACATAGTAACCATGTAAAGTTCAAATTAATTTAGTGTAACATGCTAGAGCAGGGGTTCCCAAACCTTTTCAGCTCGACACCCAAAAGAAAAATTTGGTGTTTCCCCGGGACCCAAACTTACAAAAATACATCATGAATTGCCATAACATACATTTATAAACTACTGATAAAGAACACAACAAACCATGAATTTCAAATGTATATGAAATGTATTTATTTAATTATAAAAGTACATCACAGCAATAATCAGAGTGTAATGTTAAGTTGCTCACCACCTCATAACATATGTACATACAATTTTGTAACACTTTTAAATGAACAAACATGTTCTACTCACCTTTCTATTTCTCACCCCTTTTTCAACTCTCCATTTCTTACCCCCCTCCCTCCGTCCCTCAACCTTAAACCCCAACATTGAGCAACATTCTGATTAATTTATACTGACTTATTAAAAAATTCTACTGACCTGACATCATGCTAGAAGGTATAATATTTCATCTATGGCACAATGAAATCTAATGAGAGGTATGTGGCTGGTTGAAGTTTTCAACCAGCAGATCTATTCTGGGCTTGGTTTTTGAAAGTGCTATTCTGAGGTCATGCTGAGCATTTAGGTCGCTTTCACATATAGTTTTGGTGGACTCGGTGCGGTTCTGGTGGTGAAGTTGCAACATTGTTGCATTCTTCATTTGGTTCGCCTGCGTTCACATAACAATCTGTCAGGCGCACCAAACTATCTGAACAATGTCACACGGTCGAAAAGGGCGCTCGTCTATTGGACAGTGGAAATGTGTGTGTGGCTGCGAGCCCTTGTGTGTGTGCGCGCGCGCGCGTGTGTGTGTGTCTGTGTGTGTGTGGACTGCGAGCCCTGGCTCCAGATCAGCGGAGGCAAGTTGTTCTATTGAAGCCGATTACCACCATCCTCTCGCTAAACAACTTGTACACCACGTTGTTATATATATATATAATAATAACAATATAATAAGCCGTTAGATAGATAGATAGATAGATAGATAGATAGATAGATAGATAGATAGATAGATAGAGAGAGAGAGAGAGAGAGAGAGAGAGAGAGAGAGAGAGAGAGAGAGAGAGAGAGAGAGAGAGAGAGATAGAGAGATAGATAGATAGATAGATAGATAGATAGATAGATAGATAGATAGATAGATAGATAGATAGATAGATAGATAGATAGATAGATAGATAGATAGATAGATAGATAGATAGATAGATAGATAGATAGATAGATAGATAGATAGATAGATAGATAGATAGATAGATAGATAGATAGATAGATAGATAGATAGATAGATAGATAGAGAGATAGAGAGATAGATAGAGAGATAGATAGATGCAGTGTGCTTGTTTTGCATTGAATGCTGCGAGCAGTGGTAATAATTAGCACTTCCTATATTTGGTTCGTGTTTGGTTCGATGAAGCAAACCGAGACCTACGTTTTCAGGCGGACCAGAGTTCGCCTGCTTGGTCCGCGGACCGAGTTCGACGCGCATTCACACAAACCCGAAAAACCGGACTATCGAATTCTGGTCCGATAATCCGGACCAAACAGCCCCTGTGTGAAAGCGACCTTAGTCTGTTTCTGTATTCGGTTTTCAGGTATGCTAGAGTAGAAAAACCAGATTCACATAAGTATGTGGTGCCAAACTGAATCAACACATCTACAGCTTTTTTAAAAAAAAATTTATATTTTTTTAAGAATGGATAATTTCTTTTTAATAAAAAAAATAATTATTGGTGACCGAATACAAACGGGTCCGCAACCCATTTTTGGGTCATGACCCTAAGTTAGGGAAACGCTGCGCTAGAGGCATCTGTTGTATCTCACCCTCACCAACTGTGTGTGTGTGTGTGTGTGTGTGTGTGTGTGTGCGTGCGTGCGTGCGTGCGTGCCTGTCTGTCTGTCTGTCTGTCTGTCTGTCTGTCTGTCTGTCTGTCTGTCTGTCTGTCTGTCTGCCTGTCTGTCTGTCTGTCTGTCTGTCTGTCTGTCTGTCTGTCTGTCTGTCTGTCTGTCTGTCTGTCTGTCTGTCTGTCTGTCTGTCTGTCTGTCTGTCTGTCTGTCTGTCTGTCTGTCTGTCTGTCTGTCTGTCTGTACATTTGTGTGTATGTGTGTGTCTAAAGAGAGTCCTTCCACTCTTCTCACCTGCCTATACATGTGTAGATAGATATTGAGGCTCTGTGTGTGTAGCTACACATAATGTACAAAGGAATAAGGAATGTAATCCTGGACAGAACAACGGGACAAACTACAATATTATTTGCATTTGTTAGCCATGCTAGCAATCTAAACAATCAATCTATGCCAAAGTTAGATATGTAAAAGGTGAAAGACTCACACTCGCAGTCATGCTGATTTGGCAAAATGACATCCAGACATTTACGTTTGAAACAACTTTTAGTCAGGGGAGTGCCATGGATTCTCTATAGAGCTCCATTGTACTTTTAGTCAGGTGAGTGACATGGATTCTCTATAGAGCTCCATTGTACTTTTAGTCCCTGGGTGCTCCCCGTATCCTTTACCATCTTTCCCAATTCATTGTCTATTTCATTGTCTAATTAATCCAGAACGTATCACATTTCCCCCCTGTAGAGGGAGAGCTTCTATGTACTTCCCTGAAATCTGAGTTGCATGTGTGATGTCACTACTGTCACTAAAAGCTGAGTAGGTAGTGACTCGTCTTGAAAGAATATAAGCTGCCGGCTTGGAATTCCTGGTAAATATCAATGGGTGCTTGTTGGCAATTAGCATATTGATAGATCCTTGCATCTCAATGAGGGTAAAGGTGTAGAGATGCTGCTAAGACATTTCCAGTTGTTTATTGAACAATTTGATGAAAAGAAAACATTTTCATACAAATTATTTAATCTAGATTCTTTTTTTTGTCGTTTTAGATGCATGGGATCTTTATTGACTGGGCATGAAAAGCTCTTGAGACGTGTGAGAAACGTCCAGAGCTGAGACACACGTCCACCACAGAGCTGAGACACACGTCCACCACAGATCTGAGACACACGTCCACCACAGATCTGAGACACACGTCCACCACAGAGCTGAGACACAGATAGATAGATAGAGATAGAGATAGAGATAGAGATAGAGATATAGATAGAGATATAGATAGATAGATAGATAGATAGATAGATAGATAGATAGATAGATAGATAGATAGATAGATAGATAGATAGATAGATAGATAGATAGATAGATAGATAGATAGATAGATAGATAGATAGATAGATAGATAGATAGATAGATAGATAGATAGATAGATAGATAGATAGATAGATAGATAGATAGATAGATAGATAGATAGATAGATAGATAGATAGATAGATAGATAGATAGATAGATAGATAGATAGATAGATAGATAGATAGATAGATAGATAGATAGATAGATAGATAGATAGATAGATAGATAGATAGATAGATAGATAGATAGATAGATAGATAGATAGATAGATAGATAGATAGATAGATAGATAGATAGATAGATAGATAGATAGATAGATAGATAGATAGATAGATAGATAGATAGATAGATAGATAGATAGATAGATAGATAGATAGATAGATAGATAGATAGATAGATAGATAGATAGATAGATAGATAGATAGATAGATAGATAGATAGATAGATAGATAGATAGATAGATAGATAGATAGATAGATAGATAGATAGATAGATAGATAGATAGATAGATAGATAGATAGATAGATAGATAGATAGATAGATAGATAGATAGATAGATAGATAGATAGATAGATAGATAGATAGATAGATAGATAGATAGATAGATAGATAGATAGATAGATAGATAGATAGATAGATAGATAGATAGATAGATAGATAGATAGATAGATAGATAGATAGATAGATAGATAGATAGATAGATAGATAGATAGATAGATAGATAGATAGATAGATAGATAGATAGATAGATAGATAGATAGATAGATAGATAGATAGATAGATAGATAGATAGATAGATAGATAGATAGATAGATAGATAGATAGATAGATAGATAGATAGATAGATAGATAGATAGATAGATAGATAGATAGATAGATAGATAGATAGATAGATAGATAGATAGATAGATAGATAGATAGATAGATAGATAGATAGATAGATAGATAGATAGATAGATAGATAGATAGATAGATAGATAGATCGATCGATCGATCGATCGATCGATCGATCGATCACAACCCCCAGTGGTACCATCTGTTGGCTCTCTTTCAGGATAACATCCAACCTGATGCTTCAGCCAGAAATAATTACGGCCCATTCACTAGTATGTAAAAATGCTTTGCTTAACCTCACTCCATCATGTGTGATCCCCTGGGTCACAGCAGAGTGACATGGCAGAGTGACATGGCAGAGTCAAGCAGCCTAAAGTCCTCCCCAGGGGTCACAGGGTCACACAGGTCATCTAAGATACCAGCTGTTGGCTCTCGTTCAGGATCGTTTACAACCTGCTGCTTCAGCTGGACTTATTTGCGGCCCCTTCGCTGTGATGCTACGATGATCCAGCGGCATACAAGGTGGAATCCATGTAAATTAACCCTTATCAAAATGTGGATAATGATTATGTAATTCTATGGTGACCGTGGCCACTTCAGTGTTTCTGTTGTGTGTGTGTATGCGTGTGTGTGTGTGTGTGTATGCGTGTGTGTGTGTGTGTGTGTGTGTTTGTGTCTCTCTCTCTTTCTGTCTGTGTCTAAGAAGGAACATTTGAAGGTTTTTCACAGTCTTGTGGAAATGTTTATGAATTATTTCACTGATACCAAACATTGTTAGAGTAGTGTTTGTGTCTCTCTGTCTTTCTGTCTGTGTGAGTGTGTGTGTGGGTGGGGGTACGTCGTGTGTGTGTGTGTGTGTGTGTGTGCGTGTGTGTGTGTGTGTGTGCGTGTGTGTGTGTGTGTGTGTGTGTGTGTGTGTGTGTGTGTGTGTGTGTGTGTGTGTGTGTGTGTGTGTGTGTGTGTGTGTGTGTGTGTGTGTTAAGGCTGTCCCCGACGCGTGTTTTTGGGATTCGAACTTCGTCAGGGTTTTTCGAACGAACGTTCGACCCTTCGTTTTTAATTAAAAAAAATAATAATATTTTTTTTTTCTAAATAATTTCTTATTTTTTTTATATAAATATCCTCAAACTAAATCCTCAATTTGAATAAAGTGATTAATCTGATTAAATGAGTCTTTCTTTTTTATTAAATCAACTTTCTTTAATGAATATAACTTAGCAGTTTTTTTTAATACTATAATATTAGTGTAGCCTAATCTTTATCTGCAACTGTGAAGAAAAACCCCATTGGTTTAAACAGAATGAATAGACACATAAAATAAATATATATTTCTTTTTTATTAAAAATAAAAAATTCAAATTTTTAGAATTCGAATGTTAACATAACGAATGAACGTTCGAACGTTCGAACATTCGGGCTCAGCCTTAGTGTGTGTGTGTATCCACGCATGCCCACAAACACACGTGAACTCACCCTCCTCCGTGGGCACGTAGACGTTGAGGTAGAGACAGTCCTCGCTCTGGTGAGTGAGGTACGTCGCCGCGATGTCCAGGTTGGCCGTGAGCCAGGACGGCATCATATCTCCCAGCATGCTCCTCTCGTCCAGCGACTGCGGGCACACAGGGGCGAACTGCGTAACGTTCCGGATCCCCGGCCAGGGCAGCGGGGGCTCAGGGGCCTGGAAGCGACGGTCCCCCGTGGGGGGTCTGGCGTAGGGGACCCCCAGGTACTGGATGACGGGGCCCAGGAGGTCGGAGGGCAGCGGGGTGAGGACTCCGCGGATACGGCCCTGCACCGTGGACACGACCGGCGCGCTCTGCTGCGCCGCGGAGGAGGAGAGGAGGAGGGGAGAGGAGGAGGAGGAAGAGCAGTGGGAGAGGGAGAGAGGAGAGGGAGAGGAGGCTGTGAGGGGAGGAGAGGGGGGGAGACAGAGAAGGGGCGAGGGGGGCGGGCATTGTTCTGGTCCTGGTGGCAGACATCGTGGTCTGTTTGGGGGGGGGGGTGAGGAGCATGGAGAGAGGATGGGAGGTTAGGGGCAGGGAGGGATGAGGTTAGGGGCTTAGGAGCAGGGAGAGAGGAGGTTAGGGGCTTAGGAATTTAGGGGTTTAGGAGCAGGGAGAGAGGAGGTTAGGGGCTTAGGAAGTTAGGGGCTTAGGAGCAGGGAGAGAGGAGGTTAGGGGCTTAGGAAGTTAGGGGCTTAGGAGCAGGGAGAGAGGAGGTTAGGGGCTTAGGAAGTTAGGGGCTTAGGAGCAGGGAGAGAGGAGGTTAGGGCTTAGGAGCAGGGAGAGAGGAGGTTAGGGGCTTAGGAAGTTAGGGGCTTAGGAGCAGGGAGAGAGGAGGTTAGGGGCTTAGGAAGTTAGGGGCTTAGGAGCAGGGAGAGAGGAGGTTAGGG
>NC_140169.1:33699842-33701190 GCF_963971535.1 Notolepis coatsorum | reverse complement strand
CCACCGCGGCTCCCGGTAGACACATCTAGTTTGTTGGCTAACTAACTAGCTAGCGCTAACTCAAAGTCAAGAAGACAGTGAGAGAGAGAGAATAAAATACAAAAAAGAGCAATTAACCTTTGGACACAGCTAAAACAAAGTGACCCCCTCTCGTACCATTATCAAGCCCTGCAGTGCCAAGAGCTGAGGAGCATCAGGAACCCCCTTACCCAGCTGGTCCTGAGGCTGTGTCCACAAACCTGCTCTATTAACACACCTCAGGAACAGAACACATCACCAATCAGAATAAATCAAATTACTACACAGCTAAAACAAAACTACATCACCTATTGGAAAAACACAAACAAAAGCAGAGAGCAAAATGCAGTGTTATCGACAGTACAATATAAGCAGATATTTGAGCATGGTGGACTGATCAACAACTAAAAAGAACCTTGACAAAATACAGACTGAGTGGGCACAGCCTTGCTATTGAAACGGGGAGGCCACAGGAAAACCTGGCTTCCTGCAGAGCAAAGGCTGTGAGAGATACACTTCCTCACCAAATGTGATAAAATATAAATATATTAGAGAAACACATTTAAAAAAAAGGAGGGAGGACTCAACAAGCTGTGAGCTAGCTAGCAGCAGTCTATGTTGCTGCCTTGCCATAAACTGAGGGACAGTGAGTGACAGTCACCTGACACACGTTTATGCTGTAATATTTGATGTTTTATGATGATATTTGTATGTACTTTGACATTGATAATCTGTTTTCTAATTCATGTTATGTTAATAATTTGCTTTGGCAACATGTACAAGTTAGGTCATGCAATGAAGCCATTTGAATTAGAGAGAGAGAGAGAGAGAGAGAGAGAGAGAGAGAGAGAGAAGAGAGAGAGAGAGAGAGAGAGAGAGAGAGAGGAGAGAGAGAGAGAGAGAGGAGCGAGAGAGAGAGAGAGAGAGAGAGAGAGAGAGAGAGAGGAGTGAGAGAGAGAGAGAGAGAGAGACTGAGTGCTAGTTAGAAGGGTGTGTGAGTGAGAAGTGAGAACTAAGTCAATTAAGAGAGTGTCAGTAAACAATGTCGTATGGATGATTATGTGCGGGCGGCTCCACCTTGTCCTCCTGAACTAGCCTCTCCCATCTCTGCCCCTCTCTCTCCCTGCCTCATCTCTCCCTGCCTCTCTCCATATCCCTGCCTCTCTCCACCTCCTCTTTCTCCCTCCATCCCTCTCGCCTTCTCTTTATCCCTCTACCTGCCCTCTCTCTCTCTCTCCCTGCCTCTCCATCTCTTTGCCATCTCTCTCTCCCTGCCTCTCTCTCCCTTCTCTCTGTCCTTTTCTTTCCCTGCCTCTCCGCCTCTCTGCCT
>NC_140169.1:33664842-33697342 GCF_963971535.1 Notolepis coatsorum | reverse complement strand
TATTGACATTACTAAATGAGATGTCATGCTAATATGTCATGTTCTACAGTAGGACTTACTACTATAATACCTAATAAAACAAGTCATTAGAATAATAGAAGCCTACTTTGCTGGAATGATTTCTTTCGCACATATACAGTAGGTGCAGAATCGGACCTGAGGCCCGGCCTGGAGGATGCTGCTGCTGACCGTGACACCTGGCGTCGGCGGTGCCTGGATGGGACCCGTATGATGGAGGAGGAAAGGACGGCCAGGAGACAGGAGAGGATACTCAGGAGGAATACACCTGCAGCTCCTGTTACCACGACCACAACAGGTACATGTCCTACCTGCAATAGGACTTGTGGATCCAGGATAAGACTATACAGCCATCAAAGGACTCACCGTTAGAAGTGGACGTCATCATCTGACTTCGACGACCGAGGCTGCCCTCACTAAGCTGTTTCTCCACGCATTTATTTATTTCTGGAGCATTTATTTATCCACTCTGGTTGGATGGTATTGTACTTGTTCTGTATAATGACAATACATTTGAATCTAATGTATGCAAATTCAGGTGTAAGAGAACGCGCTTTGCAGTTTAAGAATGAGTGACGTATTTCATTCATGGGAACCCGAGCAGCGAAAATGTTGGCCACTTACAGAGACCGTTTCACGCGTTCAGGAATTTTGGTAAATTTTTACCAAGTATTTACAAAGATACTTACATGTTTTTGTTGTATGTTTGAGAATGAGGACCAATGTTAGCATTCACCGTCAATATGATTTTTTAAATAATAAATAATTGATATTCCCCTTTGATTCATTACAATTTACTCAAGCCATACTGTAGTAATAGACACAATATTTCTGACACTGGGAATATATATAAGAACATGCAAATGGCCCTTGTAGGAGTGGAGCAATCTTCCATTTACTTGGGTATGTACTTTTAGGCGAATTTTCATAAAAATATGGCTAGGGCTTAAGTGAAGAAAAAAAAGGAACAAATAAAATCTATAATCGAGATAAAGAGAAGTTTCATCGCAAACCCGTCCAACCAATTTGTCTTTTTGATTGCGGTAAATGACTAATGCTTTTACAAATACAGCTGACGAAGGATAAACGCTGATTGTTGTGTGTCGATGTGAACTCCTCAGCAGCACGTTGTTACATGATAACGAGGGAGACTTGCCTTGGGAGTGATGGAGCCCAGCTGTTAGAACCGCACCCCCGACCCTGTGAACAGCGCCTCGCTCTCTCCTGCGGTCAACCAGCCCACCTACTCACACACAAGCGTACCCCTGACGCTTGTCTTATACACTTTATAAATCATATGAAACCCAAGAATCACTAAGCCTCCATAACACGACTGCTGCCTGCCGCTGAGGGAGCTCTATGGTGTGTGAGTGTCGGTATATGAAACAAAAGAGGAAAATGGAAAATGGATGATGTGTCTTGTTTCTTGTAGTGACTATGTGCTACGTGTACTGTACAGTATCACACGGTCACACATGGTTCCTCATCCGGTAGTACAGGGCCGGCCCCAGGCTTAAGTGAACCAAGTGAACCCCTGTGCCCCCCCCCCCCGCCCCCCCCCCCCCCGCCAAAAAAATATATATATAAAAATATTCGATACAAATCAATACAATTATACAGCTTTACAAAGACAACAGGATACAAGCGAAACCGGACACACAGAAATGACAAAACACAGTAGCTTGGGAGCTGTTGGTGTGCGAATGCAGCTATTACCATGTTGACAGTTTCCTTTCATCTGTACCTTTATTATTTACTGTATGTTATCTGAATCAATGTTCATTGTGGATATCATTTAAAAATATCCTAAAGGCTTGGGCCGGCCCTGATCCCGTATATTGAAGAATAAATGCCCTGAAGAAGAAAGTCGTGTAGAAATGTTGGCTTTGTCAATAAAAAATGTTTGCATGGAGGCTGCCTTCACAGTTCACACTATACTACATTTTCTTATCCTGGTCATCACCTCTCAGGCTCTCACTTGTGTGCGTTCCTCATTCTATTCTTCTTATCCAGTATACAATCCCACCCAGAAAAGCCAGAAGAGCCATATACATTTTAATACTGTAAAACATATATATATATATAATAATAATAATAATAATAATAATAATAATAATAATAATAATAATAATAATAATAATAATAATAATAATAATAATAATAATAATAATAATAATAATAATAATAATAATAATAATAATAATAATAATAATAATAATAATAATAATAATAATAATAAATCACACAAATAATGAGATATATTCTGTGCTCAGAAAATATGGAGAATGTATTATTCAGGGGAAATTGTTTAAAAAACAAACAACATTTATTGTATGTTTGAGTTTGAATACCTTTATTCGAAGGTTTATTCCATTTCCGCATGCATTGCACCCTAGGCAAGCTAAATAAAGTCATCCTAATCTTGTTTTGGTCAATTTCACTACAACTGCTTCAAGCATGACCCATCTATCACGAGACTCTCGCTGTGTTCCTTGGGGTACATTTTGTCAAGCATCATTAGCAGCCTCTGCCTCTCAGAGGGTTTCTTGAGATCCGGATCAGATGGTGATATCATTTTCTTCAGTATACAGTAGTATGAAACATGGTTGAACTATTGAAATGTCAGAGACTCAAGAGGGTAAAACTGCACTAAAACCATAACTTGACTGCCGCTGCACATCAAGACAGAGCTGACTTAGGGTAGGATTTCCTCCGGCTTCTGCCCTGTTCACCCCTGAGGGGGAAAACTGCAAGTGAGGACCTCACTGTAATGTATCCACCTGTATCTTGGTTCCCAGTGAGTTTATGTGAATTTCTCTCCCTCAGAGCCTCAATACCTTTTGACATTTCATTAGTCAACCAAATAGTCTGCAGTATCAAAACAAAGTGAAAGAAAACAGAAAAGTTAATCTCAGAAGTTCTCACATTAACCCACTGAGACCTAAATGATAGATTCATTTTACGGGGGGGGGGTCTTTAGGGGGAGATAGCAGGTCAATAGTATATGCAGAATAGAAAAGAAGTGGTCTACATCATCTGAAAGCTGTGAATCTGAAGATTCATTTGAGATGCAGCTCAGCAGTTTTTCTTGTCATAAATATGTAATAAACATTGTGTTTTGGTTAGGCGGCCATAACAAATCTGGCCATTCCAATCCTCAATTATGTCTCATAAATTGTTTCTTGGGTTGATAACATTTGTGCAGATCTGTTGCAAAACTCGAGAATTGATAAACAGGGTCAAAAGTCCAAAATACTACATTAACTCATTGGGCGCCAAAAACGAGTATACTTGTGTTTCGTCGCCAACGCTTGAGCGCCAAAAACTAGTTTTCTCGTTTTTAGATCATTTGATCTTTTGATTGGGGATCCATTGATCCCCATTCTAAACACTCGCTCCGAGCTGCCTGTGTCTCCCTGGCACAGCTGCCTACGTTAAAATTGCAAAAACCTATTGTTTCCCGTATGCCCAATATACACTAGTAATTGCGATCGCGATTCAACGACTGGGATTTATTCATTTTGGAGTACCTTCTGACTGAGGTAAGGTCTATTTTAGGTAATCTGCTGGTATTATTTTAACCTAAAACATGCTTTTGTACCGATCACAGTGTCGTATTTTACCGGACCTAAAACATGCTTTTGGTAACGATCGCAGTTTTGAGGTAAAACGACCCCTCCCCCCTTGATTATTTTGTGAAGACACATAATATATGGTATATACCTTTGATTTGGAAATATTTGGAGTTTCAGGTGAGCAACCTGAACGATTTGGGCATAATGCATAACACGTCATATCTCGTGATCTAGGAAAAAAGACTGGATTATTTTGAAAAGGGGCGATGTTTAGCATGGAATAGCGCACAAACTAAAGTATGTAGAAATTAACTGGTTAGTCAGTGTTGGACTATAAACAATGCCTGTCAAATGAGCCATACTATTGTCTCCATACTGTAGCTATAATACAGAACACACGATGGGTCCGCAAACATCGCAAAAATTGTCAACAACGCTGGTGCCATTGAGTAGAGATGGGAAAACAGCATGGCGGTCAATGAGTTAAGACACCAAGACCTTTAGGATCACCATAGAAAATGTATGCTGTGATTTGGCATCACAAACGATTTCTGTAAGAATTGCATTTTTCGGCGATTGGATGGGGAGCACTTCTGTTCTGCAAATAGCTGAAAACCCCCCCTTAAGGCCACACATTATCCTAATGCACTGGGTCTCTAGTTTATGGTTCTAACGTTTCATGAGGTTGTGATTATTATAGGTCACAATAGGTCAATGGGGAGGTCAAGTAAAAAAAGATATATATAATGAAATGGCTACTATGGGGACTAACATCATCACACATGAATTCAATCGGGCTCATTGTCTTTCCGGTAATATCCAATTTATGCAGTTCCAAGACTCTGTAGGGACCCCAGTATGCAGAAATGGTCAAATATATACTATTTTAGAACAGGCGAAAATAACACCTTTATTCTGCATGCAAAGAACTGCATGGTTTTGCCCAACACTGTGGATATGTCTGTAAAGCGAAGACTCGTAGCTACCCATAGAACCCATTTTCATTCAGGTATGTTTGAAAATAGCTAAACATTTTGCCTAACTTTGGAGCATTATTTAGCCCCTTTCCTGACAAGCTAATATGACCAGGTTGTTTCACATGATACCAGTCACTCTAGCTTTAAAACCAAAAGATAGTCCCGCCGGCAATGGAACTAAGCAGTAAGAAGCTGCAGTGAAGGCTTGAGCATTTCAAATGATCTCACACATAACTCTCATGTTCTAGATTGCTCATATTTGGTTTATGTGTGAAAACCATCCAAAGGTTATTACACATTTGAGGGGATTTTTTTTTAGTGTTCTGCACAATTTCCTCTGATTTAAATAATGTGATTATTCAAATATTGTGTTGAATTGCGTTGTGTTTAATGCTTATTTTCCTTTTTCTTGAATTATTCTTTTCTCTCTTTCTTTTTTTCTCTCTTTCTGTCTTTCTTTGCTCATCTTTGCTGAGGGTGCCATTGATTCTGGACGGGGTAGTGGGGGATAGATTATCCGACCACGTACGACACTGCAGAGCACACGTGCCACGTGGAGTAGGCCTAACTACTACAACTCTATCTCCTCATTGTGGGATTATATTGGGATTGACCGACGGTGTTGACCACTGACTGTAATGATAAAACAAGATAAGATATTCCTTTATTGATCCCCTTTGGAAAATGGGGGCGTCATAGCAGCATGGAGGAGGGGGGAGGGGAGGTACATGTATGGGAATGGTAATAGTATAGAAAAACATAAATATAGGCAATACAATTATAATAAAGAAATGTATACAGTGTAAACTATATAATTTAATATAAGAGAGACTTCCGGTTAAGCTGCAATATGTAGCGCACGCAATTGGTTATAGCTCCGCTCCCGTTATCGTTAATTTCGTTTAAAAACCTTATTTGGACAATACCAAAAGAGACTAGACCACATCGTATGTATTGATAAGACCTTCTACTAACTATATCAAAAGACAACATGGTTAGGGATAGGGAAAGGACGGGAAAGAAACAAGAAACGGCAAAGCTAACGGCGCAGATTGAAACTCGGTCAAAGACAATGACAGGCGACGCTGTGGCAGATCCGTTGGTGAGCCCCGGCGCGGGGAATATAGAGGAGAATACACAGGGACCAAGGACAACTGGCCCCGAGATGGAGACAACAGATGACAACATAGCAGGAACATCAGAAAAAAGTACCGTGAAGGAAAAAGCAGGCGATTTTGAGAAGATAATAGCACAATCATCCATCGGATCCCTCACTGCTCCAACAACATCAACTGACACAAGCAGTTCAGTTGCACAGCCCGACTTCAACTCTCTGACTACCCTGATAAAAGAACAGATGATCGCTTTCAAAGCACACGTAGAAGAACAGTTGGTCGCACACGCTGAACACATCGATACTAAATTCGAAGAGGTTATGAGAGCAGTCACTTTGCTGTCCGTGCGAATCACGACAGTGGAGATTTCGGTGACAGAAAACACAAAAGCAGTCAAGGCGAACGAAGGTATCATGACAGTGATGGGAGAAGAGATGGAAAAAGTTAAAGATGAATACCGGAGGGAAATAAAATTGCTTAAAAACGAAGTGATGGAGAGGCAACTAGAAACCCATCGTTACCACAGGCGGAATAACATCCGCATTGTGGGGCTTGATGAATCAGTGAACTGCGATGACATCAACTTTCCAAACGAGTTATCAACGATTTTGAATAACTCCGACCCAAACAAAGTGCCAGAAGTGGAACAAGTTTACAGAATTGGTTCCCAGGGGCAAAATATCAACGGGCCGAGAGTCATCATCGTCACTCTACGGAAAACTACAACAAGGGATGAAATCATCAAATATGCTCGCAACCAACGTGGGATGCTGAAGTATGGTGATAAACCAATATTTATCTACGAAGATTTGAGCAGAGAGGCCATCATCCGACGTCAACCATACAAAGTTGTGATGCAAAAGCTGTACACAGCCGGCCACAAGCCAAGGCTAGCATATCCGGCGCTGTTATCATTCTTGGACAATAACGGCCGCAGGTCAGGTCCATTTACACCCCTTTATGCTGAGGATTTCCTGATTCAAAATGCAGCAAATAACCCAAAGCATGACGGAAATGCCGGAATCAGTTAAGCCTCTCTCTAAATATATACCAGTGTAGGAATGACTTTATTGTGTTCATCAATGAGGTCATTCCACCAATGTTGGAATAACATTGCTGTGTTCATCAAAGTAGCAAACGATATGCAAGTCGTCTATAACAATGTTTACTGTGTATAATACGATTCATAATACATTATAATTTCAGTCTCTGGTCTCTGAGGTGACAAATAAATATCAATACAAAAAGATCTATCTGGAATATTCTGGGTTTATCGCTCAAATGCCCTGGGTCTCTTAGATCATTCTGGAATGTAAAATAGTCTAGGCACTAGTATATTCTACAACCTTCTAGAATATAAGGCACCATGACAACGAAGTAAAATAGTCTAGGCACTAGTATATTCTACAACCTTCTAGAATATAAGGCACCATGACAACGAAGCATACAACTCTAACAATAACATTCGGTGCGCATACACATAGCATATATAAATTAAATGAAGTGCAATCAGCCCTTAATAATACTTTAAAATTATCCACACATAAACGTATGGGCACAGCAAGGTTATTCTAACAATTTAAGTAATCACTCCATTAAAGGCACATTGAAGCGCTAAAATGCGCTGCTTTTCTATCTTATCTAATCAGTTAAATCGGTTCTAGTGGCTTCTCCACGTTGTTAATTATTTATCTCTTATTCCTTATCTATATCTTTCCATTGATTTTTATTTTATTAAATTTTTTCTTCTCATCACCCTATATTTTTTAAATATAATTTAACTTACATTGTTCTTTTCCAATGTTCTTCACATTAAGGTGTCAATATTACTATATATTTTTTAAATATATTGTAACTTACATTATTCTTTTCCAATGTTCTTCACATTAAGTGTCAATACTGATCTACAATCTTTTCCTTTTTTTTCCCTCACACGTTGGTGGAGGGTTCAAAGGAATATGTCGATAAAGGTTTATTCTCTTTTTATTTTATTTTTTATTTTTATCTTTAGGTTAATTATCACAATACTTCATTACAGTAAGGGAAGGTGCAAGACCAAAAGCGACATTCTATTGCAATAGAATGGAAATGTTAGATCCTATGGCAATGAGCATAGGAAAATTAGGATTACAATGCTCAGGTTGGGCAATCCGGTGGACCATGGGAGAAAGTCAATCGCGGATGATGTGTTCTTGGAACACAGGCATGTTCGACTTTCTGGGAGAGGGGAAAATAGGGGATTTTTATTTGTATATATATATGTTTTTAAGCTCAGCTCTCAACGGGACCTCATTAATTGGATGTGCATCTATTGTAGCTTCATACTCCAGAAACATTACCAAAAACTACACGAAAACATGCATAGACTATGGCTAGTTTGAATATAATGGTATGGAACACCGGTGGGATAAACAAACAACACAAGCGCAAAAGCATGCTTACACTGATGAAAAAAGAACATGTGGACGTGGCACTATTAAGCGAAACGCACATTTTAGAGGGAGACATAAATACGTTAGCGGATAACATATACCATAATATTGGTCACTCTTCTTTTGCTACGAGAACTAGAGGGGTAGCCATAGTCGTCAGACGCAAATTAAATATCGAATTGAAAGGGGTATGGTCGGATGCTGAGGGGCGCATAACTATAGCTAGGATTATACACAATAACAGGAAAATTGCATTGGCAGCGGTATATGCCCCGAATTTGTACGAAGTGGGTTTCTTCACTTCACTAACAGGAGAAATGTTAAACCATCCCGAGTACTCATACATAATAGGTGCGGATTTCAATGCCATTTGGAACCCAAGGATGGACAAAACTTACCTTTCCTTCTCCAGCGAACAAAAGAATTCATCTAAAGCATTAAAAGATTGGTCGAAATCAACAGGAGTAACTGATTTATGGCGTTCACTTAACCCCATGACCCGCAAGTACTCCTGTCGTTCGGCGAGACACAACACACTATCCAGAATTGATTACGTCTTTGCATCCCCGAGAATATTTGATAAATACGAAGTGGAAATGACACCCAATGCGCTATCAGATCACTGCTACTTAATCCTGAAAGCAACATTTGGTACATTATCTACCCGGGCCCCAAGATGGCGTTTTAATTCGATGCTGCTTAACAACAAGGAATTCATTACACAAATTAAAGAAGCTCTCACAGTATTCCTACAAGTTAATGCTAACTCGGTGCAAGATCCCAGAATATTATGGATGTCGGTAAAGAGTATGATCAAGGATTTCTCGGATAGATTTACATCCATATTGCGCAAAAATCAAAACACAAAACTGTCTGAAAAGGAAACACTTTACTCAACGCTTTTTAATTCTTTAAAATACAACAACTCTACTAGACTAGATAACCAAGTTAACATTCTAAAGACCGAGATCAAAGCAATGTACAGACAAAAATCGGAATTGCAAATACGCAGCACTAGACAACAGCAGTACTTCCAAGGTTCTAAACCTAGTCACCTATTAGCCATGCGACTAAGAATTAATGCAAAATTTGCAGATATAACTGCCATTAGGAAACAACAAGCTCTAGTAACAGAACCCAAAATAATAAACGATACATTCAAAGAATTCTACTCCGATTTATATAACTCAGAAACGACCTTTGATCAAGACAAATTAGACACATATCTTAATCAAATTACTCTCCCTAAACTTACAGATGAAGACGCTAAACAGTTAGAAGTACCGATCACATTAGATGAACTCAAGAAGGCCATATCCGGAATGAAAAACGGCAAAGCTCCGGGAATTGACGGTATCCCATCAGAAATGTACATTTCTTGCTGGGACATATTTGGACCCTTATTACTAAATATGATCTTATACTCAGTCAAAGAGGGAAGCTTCATCGAACACCAAAATACCGCACTCATTTCAGTTCTTCACAAAAAAGACAAAGACCCCACTGAATGCGGTAGTTACCGTCCTTTAAGCCTCCTCGGAACCGATGTCAAACTGTACTCTAAGATATTAGCCATCAGATTGCAAAAGCATATGACGTCTTTAGTTCATACGGACCAAACAGGCTTCATAAAAGGTCGCCTGATCAATGATAACATAAGGCGAATACTGCACGTACTAGATACAGACAAAGAGGACATCACACCTAAGGCGATACTATCCCTGGATGCTATGAAAGCATTTGACAGGTTGGAATGGTCGTTTCTATGGGCAGTATTGGAAAGGATGGGGTTAGGAAAAGGTTTCATTGATATGATTAAAGTACTATACAAGGACCCATCGGCCATGATTACAACAGGCACAATCATCTCCAAAATCTTTCCGGTATCACGCTCTGCCAGACAGGGTTGCCCTCTTAGTCCCGGACTATTCAATTTATCATTAGAGCCTTTAGCACAATATATAAGACAATCCCAATCCATAGAACCAATCGTAATCAAGGGCACACAACAAAAAATTAGTTTATATGCGGACGACGTAATATTGTTCATGCAAAACCCCAACACCACATTGCCTCATCTGCTCAAGTTGATTGAGAACTTTGGTGATCTATCGGGATTTAAGATAAATTGGCCGAAGTCGGCTTTCCTTCCACTTAACACCCCTGCAAAAAAAGATATAACCCTCCCAGGTGCGATACCGATGGTAAAACATTTCAGATGCTTGGGAGTGGAAATATTCCCCACCATAAGACAAACGGTGAAGCACAATTACACAAAAATACAGAACAAAATCAAGGACGACCTAGACAGGTGGGCAAAACTTAAAAACTCAGTACAGGCAAGGGTATCAATAGTTAAGATGGATGTATTACCAAGAATCAATTTCTTCAGCTCAATGCTTCCGTTACCTCCTCCAGAGGGCTACTGGAAAAGATTACAAACCTCCACATACAAATTTATTTGGAATAACAAACCACCTCGCATAAAAAGATCCACCGCACAGAGAAGTAAAGCAGACGGTGGCATGGCAGTCCCAGATTTTTTACAATATTTTAATGCCTTCACATTAAGACCATTGAAGAAGATATGGTTTGACCCCGAGGCTTTGGTATCTTGGAGAGAATTAGAAGAAAACATAGTAGCCCCTCAGAGATTGAAAGACATAGCATACACTAAACTTTCAATCAAGCATTGTGAGCGAGAATTTGGCCCAATAATAACCCATGCAATCAGGACATGGCGGGAAACTCAAAGGAAATTTCCTAACAATCAAGTATGGCATAATCACACTCCCATATTCAATTCAATAACAATGCTCTCTTAATGGGAAAACGACCTATAAGATTCCCTGTATGGGAAGAAAGAGGCATACACTCATTAGGGGATATTTTTAATAACAAGGGCCTCTGTAGTTATGTCGAAATATGCAAAAAGTTTAACCTCACCGAGTCCACATGGCTTTTTTACATACAGTTAAAACTTTGTATGAGATCTCACGGTGTTCCATTACACATACCAATCGAACACCACAGATACCACAAATTTTTCTATGACAGAAATACATTGGGAGGTTTTGTATCAGGTTTTTATTCACAATTACTAACGTCCTCGTACGAAACCCTTCAACTAGACAATGTCTGGAGGAGGGATATACCAGACCTGGAAAATGACTTTGATTGGCAAGGAGCCTGGGCAAATGTCCGACTTACATCAAGGAACCCGGATCATCAACAAATCAATCTGAACTATATTCACAGGACATACTTGACTCCTATAAGGCTGTGCAAAATGGGGCTTATACAAAACTCCAAATGCTCCCAATGTACAAATGGGGACGAAGGAACATTTATGCACATGTATTGGGACTGCCCACCAGTTAAGGCATTCTGGGAAGATGTGTCCCAACAATTATCAATACTCGTATTTTGGAATATACCTGTACACCCCGCGGTATTGCTATTGAATGATGTTTTTGAGTTTGCAGTGAACCCACAACTAAAAAGATTGGTTTTATCGGGTATCACAGTAGCTAAAAAACTGATTGCATCACGTTGGTTTCAACCGGAAAAAATGTGCCGGAAAGTGTGGTTTCTTACATATCTTGATGTGATATATCAAGAAATATCAACAGCAAGAATTCTAGGGCTCAATGAATCCAAAATGTTAATGTGGTTAGAAGTGGTGGAGAGAATAAAAGCTAGCCTATAATGGTGATGTCTGGTTAGGAGTGAGGGATAATAGAGGTACTATCCAAGAGGGGGTCCGGGAGGGGGGGATTTGAGCTGGAGCATATGTGTGTAGGGTTTTAGAAAATAGGTATTCTGGGTATATTATATACTAACATTTATATAATTGTAACTTCGCTGGATATACACGGTATACGGTTAAAATGTTATTATTGACTATTTTTGTTTTATCCTGTTTCTGTACTTGCATATATTTTAACCACCTTTACTGAAAGTTTCATTATACATTGTGTGTTGAGTACTGACTTTTAATAAGTTTTGTTTTGCAATAATAAAAAAAAAAAAAAAAAACAAAAAAAAAAAATTTAATATAAGAATATGAGAAAGTAATCAAAGGTGCAGATGAGGGTCAGTTATATAATATCAGTTATATTATGTTAAAATTAAGGCTGTCAAATATATCGCGTTAATATCGCGTTAACTCCCGATTCTATTAATGCCACTAATTTTTTTAACTCAAGATTAACTAAAAAAAAAAAAAAAAAAAAATTTTTTTTTTTTTTTTTACTAGACTTCACTCAGGTGTATTATTGATGCTCTCATTGATACTATGTTTGTTTCTGAAGTGTGTGTGTGTGTGTGTGTGTGTGTGTGTGTGTGTGTGTGTGTGTGTGTGTGTGTGTGTGTGTGTGTGTGTGTGTGTGTGTGTGTGTGTGTGTGTGTGTGTGTGTGTGTGATATAGAGAGAGAGGGGGGTGAGAGAGATGAGGAAGGGGCAAAAGAGAAAAAGAGCTGGGAGAGTGTGTGTGTGAGGGAGAGAGGGGGGGGTGTGATTAATCAGCCCTTGTGTGTGTGAATGTAACAAGGGCTGATTAATTTCCCCTATTATTTCATGCACACTTTATTCATTGTTTTAAATTATTATTTTCTTTTAAGTTATTTTGTGCATCACTCTGTTTTGAATTTGATGCAAATTTGCAATGCATGAGGGTCATCCTTTTGTGTTAAATGGCTGCACAAAGCAAGCATTTGTTGACTCGCATGTTGATAAGAGTATTAAAACTTGGAACTTGAAAAAGATCTGTTTAAGGTATAAAAAAAAAATTAAAAAAAATGCGATTAATTTGCGATTAATCGCGAGTTAACTATGGACAATCATGCGATTAATCGAGTTAAATATTTTAATCGTTTGACAGCACTAGTTAAAATAAATATGGACAATAAAGAATTATAATCGGAATATTATATACTATGGGTAAAGTAAAGTAAACAGTATACACAAGGTACCCTAACTGGCATGATATACATCATACGTTATATGTTGACAGCACTGCACCAGCTGTTTATCTATGACAGTCGCTCTGGGCAGAACAAAGCATGCAACTGCTGGATTCTGTAGTGACCCCCTAGAGATCTGCAAACACTACAGCACTACAATTTGCTTGTAATTTGAGAAAAGTGTTTAACTTGTGTCTGAGGTACCCGCAAAAAAAACGTTGTTGTGTGAGGTTTTGCCCGCTGCTCACTACCCTTTCTCTGTCTTCTTTAAGCCTACTGTTAGGAATTCCCTACTCACTCTCTCTAGCCCCCACCCTCTCGTTCCTTACCCTTAGTGGCCACACCTGTTTGATATTCTATTATCTCTCGCACCTGTGATGGCAGGCTAATTAGTCCCCCTGTGGGCTTTAAATACCAGGGCGCTTCCCCTCGTTTTGGCGTGGGGTCGTGTTGTATTCATGCTGAGTCATATTCTCTAACATCTAGACTCTTTCGGGAGATCCTCTGGTCTACCAATGCTGTAAGATGGATCTCTCCAGCCTTGAGATGTTTGCTCCAGCCTTCGTCTGCTGTCGCCGTAGCCTGTGGAGGAGACTGTTCTGCGCTCCCTGTAACTTCCACGGGAGGCACCCCAGCGCTCCACTGCAGACCCCAGCGCAGCTGTTCGTCCTGACGCTCATCCAGACCAGCGCGCCAGATGCGCTCAAGCCTTCGCCACCTGCCGCCGTTTGCCTGGAGGGAGACACTGTACTGCGCTCTCTAATCCTCTACGGGAGGTATTCCAGTGTTCCACTTCAGACCTTCGAGCTTGGCACGCTCCTCCGTACCAGCGCACAGACGCGCATCTTCCAGACCTTCGAGCTTGGCACGCTCTCCAGACCTCAGCGCGCCGACGCGCATCTTCCAGACCTTCGAGCTTGGCACGCTCCTCCGTACCAGCGCACAGACGCGCATCTTCCAGACCTTCGAGCTTGGCACGCTCTCCAGACCTCAGCGCGCCGACGCGCATCTTCCAGACCTTCGTGCTTGGCACACTCCTCCTCGCAGACGCACCCCGAGGCGTCTCTCTGTTCCGACGCGCACACCAAGGTGTGGCGCGCACTCTGTTCCTCGGCTCCGACAGCGGCTACCCGGTGGACGACATCCTCGCCACCGCCACTGTTCCAGTCTCTCTGTTCCGACGCGCACACCAAGGTGTGGCGCGCACTCTGTTCCTCGGCTCCGACAGCGGCTACCCGGTGGACGACATCCTCGCCACCGCCACTGTTCCAGTCTCTCTGTTCCGACGCGCACACCAAGGTGTGGCGCGCACTCTGTTCCTCGGCTCCGACAGCGGCTACCCGGTGGACGACATCCTCGCCACCGCCACTGTTCCAGCTCTCTGTTCCGACGCGCACACCAAGGTGTGGCGCGCACTCTGTTCCTCGGCTCCGACAGCGGCTACCCGGTGGACGACATCCTCGCCACCGCCACTGTTCCAGCTCTCTGTTCCGACGCGCACACCAAGGTGTGGCGCGCACTCTGTTCCTCGGCTCCGACAGCGGCTACCCGGTGGACGACATCCTCGCCACCGCCACTGTTCCAGCTCTCTGTTCCGACGCGCACACCAAGGTGTGGCGCGCCACTCTGTCCCTCGGCTCGGACAGCCAGCCACCCGGTGGCGATGCCCTCGCCCCGCTGCTGTCCCTTACCATTACGCATACGCCTGGGTGAGTTTTGATTGTGATGTCACTCACTCAGCGTAGTGCCCTTGCCCTCGCCCCGCTGCTGTCCCTGTTACCTTTACGCATACGCCTGGGTGAGTTTTGATTGTGATGTCACTCACTCAGCGTAATGCTTTTTGCCCCCGTTCCCGCTGCTGTCCCCGTACCATTACGCATACGCCTGGGTGAGTTTTGATTGTGATGTCACTCACCCAGCGTAGTGTCCTTGCCCCCGTTCCCGCTGCTGTCCCTGTACCTTTACGCATACGCCTGGGTGAGTTTTGATTGTGATGTCACTCACTCAGCGTAATGCCTCTTGCCCCCGTTCCCGCAGCTGTTCCTGTACCATTACGCATACGCCTGGGTGAGTTTTGATTGTGATGTCACTCTCCCAGCGTATTGCCTCCGTTAGTTCTCTCTTAGTTATTTGTTTGGACATTTCATCTCCCACTCTGTTTTGTTCTCTCGTGGATATTATTTTGGACATTTCATCTCCCACTGTGTGTTTGTTCACACGAAGATAGTATTTACTTTGTTACTTTGTTATTTGGACTGTTCTGCATCTGCTCTGTTTGTTCCCTTTGAATATTAACCCTCTCCTCTGTTCTGCAGAGCGGCCCAGATGTTTTCCCACCAGTCCCCAGTTCCTCCCTGTCCCCAGCCCGCCTCCGCGGTCCTCTGTCCCCAGTTCCTCCCTGCTCCCCAGCCCGCCTCCGCGGGCCTCAGTCCCCTCTGTTCCCTAGTTCTCCCCTTCTAGTTCCACCTTGTTCCTGGTCCCAAGTTCTCCCCTTCTAGTTCCACCTAGTTCCTTGTCCCTAGTTTCCCTAGTCCCCGTTTCTCCTGTTCCCTAGTTCTCCTTGTCCCTTGTTTACCTAGTCTCTAGTTCCTCTGTCCCAAGGCGTTCCCTTACTTTCCCATAGTGTTCCCTTTTCCTGCCCGCCTCTTAAAGGCACTTTACCTTCCCCTCTTGTGTTATTCCAGTGTTTTGTGTTTTCTCCCTTAAAGGGACAGTGTCCTTTTTCCCTGTTCACAATAAATATCTGTTTCTTGGCAAACCACCATACCTGTCTTGTGTTGTGCGATTGGGGTCGGTTACAAACCATAACAGTACGACCCCACCCAATCGACGACCCCAGCCAGCACAGACGGTGTATGTTGAGTTTGCCTTTTTTTTTTCTTGTCCCCTCTAGCTCCCCTGTTAGCCTGTTACTCCCCTGTTTAGCTTGTTAGTCTCCCCGGTTAGCTCCCCTGTTTGCTTCCCGTTTTGCCCTGTTTGACCCCCCTGTAGCTAGCCATGCCCTGGCAGCTAACCCAGTTTCCCTCTGCATGGCCCCGGTCTGCTAGCTTGGCCCCGGCTGTTAGCACAGCCTCTATGTTAATGCAGCCTTGCAGCTGGCATGGGCCCTGTAGCTAGCCAGGCCCAAGCAGCTAACCCGGTCCCTCTGCATGGCCTCCACCTTTTGTGTAGTTTATCCCACTGCTAGGACTGCCCTTTCAGCTAGCAAGGTCAGTTTTTCTCACACAGCTAGGACTGTCCTTCCAGCTAGCTTGTGCTCTCATGCTGGTCCAGCCCTGTCTGCCAGCCTAGCTCCGGCAGCTAGCGCAGCCTCTATGTTGATGTAGCAGTACAGCTAGCATAGGCCCTGTAGCTATCAGTGCCCTGGCAGCTAACCTTCCCTCTGCTAGCCCTTTCCCGGTGCTTCCATGGTTACCCCTTAGCTACCCTGCTTGCCCCTCAGTTCCTCTAGACCAGTTGCTCTAGACCAGTTCTCTAGACCCAGTTCCTCTAGACCAGTTCCTCTAGACCAGTTCTCTAGACCAGTTCCCTAAACCAGTTCTCTAGACCAGTTCTCTTGCCCAGTTCGCTAGACTAGTTCTCTAGACCCAGTTCCTCTAGACCAGTTGCCCCTCTGCTACCCTAGTTACCCCTCTGCGACCCTGTTTCTTTTGCTAGCCCCACTCTTGTGGTGGCTTCCCCTGCTGGCTTGGCCAGTACCTCTTGTTTTGCCCCCTGCCACTCTGTCTGTATTTGTTTTGGGTCGCCGGGTGGCTCCCGTTGAGGGGGGGGTACTGTGAGGTTTTGCCCGCTGCTCACTACCCTTTCTCTGTCTTCTTTAAGCCTACTGTTAGGAATTCCCTACTCACTCTCTCTAGCCCCCACCCTCTCGTTCCTTACCCTTAGTGGCCACACCTGTTTGATATTCTATTATCTCTCGCACCTGTGATGGCAGGCTAATTAGTCCCCCTGTGGGCTTTAAATACCAGGGCGCTTCCCCTCGTTTTGGCGTGGGGTCGTGTTGTATTCATGCTGAGTCATATTCTCTAACATCTAGACTCTTTCGGGAGATCCTCTGGTCTACCAATGCTGTAAGATGGATCTCTCCAGCCTTGAGATGTTTGCTCCAGCCTTCGTCTGCTGTCGCCGTAGCCTGTGGAGGAGACTGTTCTGCGCTCCCTGTAACTTCCACGGGAGGCACCCCAGCGCTCCACTGCAGACCCCAGCGCAGCTGTTCGTCCTGACGCTCATCCAGACCAGCGCGCCAGATGCGCTCAAGCCTTCGCCACCTGCCGCCGTTTGCCTGGAGGGAGACACTGTACTGCGCTCTCTAATCCTCTACGGGAGGTATTCCAGTGTTCCACTTCAGACCTTCGAGCTTGGCACGCTCCTCCGTACCAGCGCACAGACGCGCATCTTCCAGACCTTCGAGCTTGGCACGCTCTCCAGACCTCAGCGCGCCGACGCGCATCTTCCAGACCTTCGAGCTTGGCACGCTCCTCCGTACCAGCGCACAGACGCGCATCTTCCAGACCTTCGAGCTTGGCACGCTCTCCAGACCTCAGCGCGCCGACGCGCATCTTCCAGACCTTCGTGCTTGGCACACTCCTCCTCGCAGACGCACCCCGAGGCGTCTCTCTGTTCCGACGCGCACACCAAGGTGTGGCGCGCACTCTGTTCCTCGGCTCCGACAGCGGCTACCCGGTGGACGACATCCTCGCCACCGCCACTGTTCCAGTCTCTCTGTTCCGACGCGCACACCAAGGTGTGGCGCGCACTCTGTTCCTCGGCTCCGACAGCGGCTACCCGGTGGACGACATCCTCGCCACCGCCACTGTTCCAGTCTCTCTGTTCCGACGCGCACACCAAGGTGTGGCGCGCACTCTGTTCCTCGGCTCCGACAGCGGCTACCCGGTGGACGACATCCTCGCCACCGCCACTGTTCCAGCTCTCTGTTCCGACGCGCACACCAAGGTGTGGCGCGCACTCTGTTCCTCGGCTCCGACAGCGGCTACCCGGTGGACGACATCCTCGCCACCGCCACTGTTCCAGCTCTCTGTTCCGACGCGCACACCAAGGTGTGGCGCGCACTCTGTTCCTCGGCTCCGACAGCGGCTACCCGGTGGACGACATCCTCGCCACCGCCACTGTTCCAGCTCTCTGTTCCGACGCGCACACCAAGGTGTGGCGCGCCACTCTGTCCCTCGGCTCGGACAGCCAGCCACCCGGTGGCGATGCCCTCGCCCCGCTGCTGTCCCTTACCATTACGCATACGCCTGGGTGAGTTTTGATTGTGATGTCACTCACTCAGCGTAGTGCCCTTGCCCTCGCCCCGCTGCTGTCCCTGTTACCTTTACGCATACGCCTGGGTGAGTTTTGATTGTGATGTCACTCACTCAGCGTAATGCTTTTTGCCCCCGTTCCCGCTGCTGTCCCCGTACCATTACGCATACGCCTGGGTGAGTTTTGATTGTGATGTCACTCACCCAGCGTAGTGTCCTTGCCCCCGTTCCCGCTGCTGTCCCTGTACCTTTACGCATACGCCTGGGTGAGTTTTGATTGTGATGTCACTCACTCAGCGTAATGCCTCTTGCCCCCGTTCCCGCAGCTGTTCCTGTACCATTACGCATACGCCTGGGTGAGTTTTGATTGTGATGTCACTCTCCCAGCGTATTGCCTCCGTTAGTTCTCTCTTAGTTATTTGTTTGGACATTTCATCTCCCACTCTGTTTTGTTCTCTCGTGGATATTATTTTGGACATTTCATCTCCCACTGTGTGTTTGTTCACACGAAGATAGTATTTACTTTGTTACTTTGTTATTTGGACTGTTCTGCATCTGCTCTGTTTGTTCCCTTTGAATATTAACCCTCTCCTCTGTTCTGCAGAGCGGCCCAGATGTTTTCCCACCAGTCCCCAGTTCCTCCCTGTCCCCAGCCCGCCTCCGCGGTCCTCTGTCCCCAGTTCCTCCCTGTTCCCCAGCCCGCCTCCGCGGGCCTCAGTCCCCTCTGTTCCCTAGTTCTCCCCTTCTAGTTCCACCTTGTTCCTGGTCCCAAGTTCTCCCCTTCTAGTTCCACCTAGTTCCTTGTCCCTAGTTTCCCTAGTCCCCGTTTCTCCTGTTCCCTAGTTCTCCTTGTCCCTTGTTTACCTAGTCTCTAGTTCCTCTGTCCCAAGGCGTTCCCTTACTTTCCCATAGTGTTCCCTTTTCCTGCCCGCCTCTTAAAGGCACTTTACCTTCCCCTCTTGTGTTATTCCAGTGTTTTGTGTTTTCTCCCTTAAAGGGACAGTGTCCTTTTTCCCTGTTCACAATAAATATCTGTTTCTTGGCAAACCACCATACCTGTCTTGTGTTGTGCGATTGGGGTCGGTTACAAACCATAACATGTTGTTAAGACACCTGGTTATAAGGGCTGTCAAAGCAGCATTTTATAGGATACAGATGGAAGTGATCAGACAGGATAAACTGGCTGAGTTAGTCTTAGTCGTGACACTCAAGAGGCTCCTCTGTAACAGTCGTCTGTAAAGCTGTTTCTGTTCTGATAAGGCAGAATTTCTCCCCTCAAACGGTCTCGGCTTATCTTCTCAGAGAATTTCTACAAAGATATACAACAAACAGACAGACAGCTCACACAAACACACACACACATGCGGTACACAAACACAAACACACACATGCATTTGCATAGCCACGAAGGGAGATGCCATATTGCTTCCCTTTGTACACAGATAACAGGGATGGACCACATGCGCAACCTTGCACGGTTGATGGCCTGCGATAAGTAAACAACGCCAGGTTACTGAGGCTGAGCAGGTACAAAGATCAAACCGGTCTTTGTTCTTGATAATACAGAGTGAACAGCATTGAGTAAAATTATATCCGATCATCAGAACTCACACCAGAATCTCCATGGCGTTGTTGATACACAACCTGAAAAACTGTCTAACTTTCCCCCTTCAAAAACCCTTGTAATTGAACAAGATTCGACTATGGAACAAAATAAATGGGATGGGAGGTTTGGTATTTCCAAGCGACCGTTCTTGTTATGTCTCGCCTCTTAAACCCTCCATTGCTGTCAACAACAATATAGTCAGTGATGCTGCTGCTGTTGTTATTGTTGTTGTTGCTGAAAATGGCACATTTAAGGAAGTGTCAAGTCACCGGCTTCGTGGTAATGGTGGTGACAGTGTGGTAACAGTTTTTGACCACAAAGAAAACCATGGTTGTAAATCATCTGAAATGCAATCTATTTATGTTCTAATCTTTTTTTCTGTTAGATTACCATTCATAATGAATTAGGGAAACAAAAAGCTAAATTTTCTTTCAATACATCTTTACTTTTGAAAAATCTGACTTTTATGAATGGGAACAAGTGACACTAACTCTAAGCCATTACCAGGCCGGGAATCATACCTCACAGTAGTGTCTTCCTAACCCTGGTGTTCCTACCACTGCAGGGCCCAGATGCGCTCAGCTCAATGCTAGATGAATACCAAGCATCGTTTCCATACATAAGGCAAGGATGCATGCAGTCCCCTGTGTGATTCTGTTCGCTGCGGAGACGTGCGTTCTAATCACAGACTGAAGAATCTCTGAGTGAGATAGACAGCATGCATAGCAGATGTTTATTTTTGAATGTCAGAGAGAGAGAGATAAAGCAGATGCATTGTGTATGACAGAGAGAGAGAGAGAGAGAGAGAGAGAGAGAGAGAGAGAGAGAGAGAGAGAGAGAGAGAGAGATGGTATACATGTACTGTATGTTTTTTAAAGAGGGGAGAGGAGAGAGAGAGAGACAGAGAGATAGAAGGCTAGAGTGAAAGAAAGAGATGGAGGGATGGAAAGAGATAGAAAGAAAAAGGAGAGACAGTGACAGAAAGAGAGAGAGAGAAAGAGAAGCTCATAGATAGCTGGGATATAGCTGAAGGCCGGTGAGGAGCAGAGGGGAGCTATGCTATGAATGCCTACCAGGCTCCCTTCAGGCTGGGTATCTGTGGCACGTCTCTGTATCTGCTCCAGGACAGCCTGCCCCAGTGACAGCCAGACGCCAGCTCGCTCTGCTCCACAGCGGACCTCAACGTGCTGCACTGGAATGACCTGGGGGATCACTTTTTATCATAATGCATTATTGCCTGCATGTGTTTGGGCCAAGACTATTACAGTGAGACAATAAAGCACGCCTGTCATCCGCCTTGAGGAGTTATTTTCCATTTCTCCCTCCCTGCTCATCTCTGAATAAACTCGGTCTGGAGGAAACCGTCACTTAGGAAAAAGGGATGAATGGGAGATGGCCCACATGGGACACTGTGCCTCCACCCGCCTTGAGAATGAATAAACATCACCTCGTTTTCTACCTCTCAACCATCAAGGTAGCCCGGCTGATTAGGACAGATTCTGGGGGCGCTCCCTGACCCAGTGGACCGGCGCTACTTAACCCCTCCACTACCACACTGCCAAATGGTTAACCCTTTCATGTGACAATACAGAATGTTAACCCTTTCACTGCCACACGACAAATGGTTAACCCTTTCACTACCACACTACAGACGGTTAACCCTTTCACTACCACACTACAGAATGTTAACCCTTTCACTACCACACTACATACGGTTAATCCTTTCACTACCACACTACAGAAGGTTATAACCATTTCACTACCACACTACAGATGGTTAACCTTTCACTACCACACTACAGACGGTTAACCCTTTCACTACCACACTACAGAAGGTTAACCCTTTCACTACCACACTACAGCATGTTAACCATTTCACTGCCACACTACAGAAGGTTAACCTGTAGTATGTAGTGTGGTAGTGAAAGGTTAATCTTCTGTAGTGTGGTAGTGAAAGGGATAATGCAGGTTTGCTATGTTGTGCTACTTGTGTTCCTGCCGTTTCCCCTTAGTCACTCTCCGTTGTACAGTAGGCCGAGCCGTCAAAGAGAAATGCCCCCCCCCCCCCCCCCCCCAAAAAACAGAAAGACCCAGAGAGAAAACAGCTGAGCCGATGCTGCAGCACAGCGGAAGACGGCCGCCGTCCAAAACATACAAGGAAAATAAAAGGGAACTTAACAAAAAGCATCAGAAGAATGAATTTACGATTGTTTTTCTAGGATTGGATACACCGGCTTTCGAAAACATTTCATCGACTTGGGGTTCTCCATTGTTTGCTTTGTATGTGAATTAACAGGATTCATTGCCCCGACACTTTGAGTAGATGTTCAGGAAAATTCGAAAAGCCCAGAAAGGCATTTCAACCGACCGTTCCCTGGGGGGGGGACATCTATAACCCCCGCCCACATGTTATGGACAATTACGTCTCCCGTTCAAAGCCACAAGCGAACCGCAATGGATCTTTATTGTTGTTGGAAAAGCCATAAGAACTGTGTTGGTTGCACAACACTTGGCGCTTTGACATGATGCTGTGAAGAAAACAACTCTGGAGCTTAGAGCTAAAGGTGCTTTGTTGAACATTGGATTCGATTAGATTCTAATCTATTGTCATTATACAGCACGAGTACAGTACAACGAAAAGAGGTTGTGCAAATGTAGCAGTAAAGTGCAACAGCAATATACAATGTACAGGTGATTAAACCGGGTACAATATATACAAATTAGTACTACTGAGTGTAGTGCTAATCAGATGTATGTACAGAGTTGTAGTATAATATATATAGTGGTACAGGTGTAAAGTCAGTATGGTAGTAGTCATACTGTCCAGCAGCATAACTAGTAAGAGTAGGATATGTACAGATATTGATATAGTATCTACAGATAAGTAAAATTACTAAGTGCAGGGAAATCCAGACAGGTGTGGATATAGGTATATATCTGGTGAGAATAAATAAATATATACTGTATGTATATGCAGCATTTGTACATGCTATCATTCAGAACTAAGGGTTATTTGCAGGTGTATAAGTAAGTATAATAGAGGGGTTATATGACCCCCTCTGTGTGACTCAGCCCCTCACACATTCACAGTCGACTAATAGAATAGAATAGAATATAAATACTTTATTCATCCCGATGGAAATTTGGTACTACAAATTGCTCACAGTAAACAATAAACATTTAGGTAGACAAAAAAACAAAAGTCAAGAATAAAAATAAAAATAAGATTAAGAATAAAATTAAATACGTTGGGATATACATTTCCTGTGTTATGTACAGTGATGCCACAGATTACTTGTAAACATTATCTGATTACTGATTACTGATTACTCCTTTAAAAAGTAATCTAGTTACTTTACTGATTACTTGATTATCAAAGTAACTAGGTTACGAAGTCGTCGTCGTCCCCCCTGCTGCTGCCACAACATAAGAATGACAGTTTTTTTTCTCTCTCTCTCTACCAAATCCATTCTGAGACAACGGACTCAGTGCGTACACCGCAAGTCGCGCGTACCATGAATCTCTCTCTCTCACTCTCACTCTCACTCTCATTCTCTCACTCTCTCTCAAGTAGCCAAATTACACTATAAAAACTAACTGGATAGTTGATTCTACTTCATGCTGAAGCCATTCTAAAATCAGCTATAAACGTAAACATGTGGATGTGTGTGTGCGTGCGCGAGCGCCCATCCCATCTCTGGTCTAGCTGACTGTCCCCCTGTCTCTCTTATCATCAGCATTATGAGATAGTAACTAAATAGTAATGCACAGCCACTTGGAAAAGTAACTGTAATCAGATTACTGGCTTGTAAAAAGTAAGTAAATTAGACTACTATTTACTGAAAAAGTTATCAGATTAGAGTAACTAGTTACTTAGTAACTAGTTACTGACATCACTGGTTATGTATATATATACATTCTAATATAAAATATATAGTAAAAAATATACAGAAATATACAGCAAGTGTACAGTAACAGTAAAATTGTACAATGTCGGTTTAAAAGTAAAAGTATAAGTCCAAGAAGATAGTACTGTCACCCTGTGCTCAGTGATGCAGTAAGGCTATTGTGTGATGCAGTGAGGCTAGATATTAAAACAAAAGACATGATGAAAAAAAACTGTGGTCCAGACTGCCAGCCCAAATAATTTTTTTGGCATATCCAGATTGTATCCAGATCGATTTTAGAAAGTCTGGAGAGCCGGTGTTGGTAGAACCTCATACTGTGGCAAAGAAAGCCCAGATCATGAATAAACTCTTGATATGTAGTTTCAGTCAAAAAGAGCTTCCCTTCCAGTCACCTTAGTGCCCTTGCAGGAAATGAGAGTTTCTGCTTGGAAGACACCCCACGTATTGTGGATGTATACCTCCTGAGTCCCACAGAACACCTGCGGTCATCAATCAGAGCTCCACACACAGCTTCGACAACGACAGTGGCGCAGGCAGAATCCCCATGTACTGAAACCATCAGAAGTGAAAGCAGGTCTCATGGTCATTGAACTCTGGCCTCTCTCTCTCTCTCTCTCTCTCTCTCTCTCTCTCTCTCTCTCTCTTCTCTCTCTCTCTCTCTCTCTCTCTCTCTCTCTCTCTCTCTCTCTCTCTCTTTCTGAGACCAGTCGCAGTATGAGGCTTGGTCAAAATAAGGTTAGATCTCACCAGGGGGGAAAGATACTAAGTAATTGTACTCAAGTACTGTGTAAGCACAGTTTAGGTACAGAGAGAGAGAGAGAGAGAGAGAGAGAGAGAGAGAGAGAGAGAGAGAGAGAGAGAGAGAGAGAGAGAGAGAGAGAGAGAGAGAGAGAGAGAGAGAAGAGAGAGAGAGAGAGAGAGAGAGAGACTGTCGAGAGTGAGAGAGAGAGAGAGAGAGAGAGAGAGAGAGGAGAGAGAGAGAGAGAGAGTGTGAGAGAGAGAGTTGAGGTGGAGAGTTTGGTGGTCCTCAAAACTTGACACAGACTGTGTTGTATTAACTCCCAGATGAGGTCATCAATCAGGCCTGCTGAGTTAGGGGGTCTGACAGCTATTTAGGGGTAGGTATGAAGGGCTCATCTCCCGAGAGAGAGAGAACAGTATCGACTCCAACCAAGACAGAGCAGACGCCAGGAGAGTGAAAGTCTTCCCTTGTTTCTAATTTTCCCTATTTACCCTCTCTTTTTTATTTACCTCTCTCTCTCCTTTCTCTCTCTCCGTTTCTCACACCATCCACATCTGCCTCTGCGCCCCGCAAAACATTGCAGCGAAGCCCTTCCTTGTGGGGGCTTATCAACACATCTGTCGGCTGAAGTTAGTGTTCCCATCCATTTTTACACCATGTTTTCCTAAGCGTCACCAGATCCTACCAGCTCCAAAACCTGGGTGTGAAAGTGAAGACACCCTACCCACCCCCCAGCCCCCCCCCAACCCCTCACCACAACAGGCCGCTGCATCGCGTTACCCTGTGGAACGTTCAACCAACCCCGCCTGGACCCGCCGGTCAAAGCCCATTCTACCTCGTTACAGCGTGGGAACTAATGAAGACGCGATGCGGTGCGATGGATCTTACTGTATAGTGCACCGCCGGCCATTAACAAGGGTTCTGTTCATCCGTAAACAGATGGACTGTAAAATGTGTGCATCTGTTAAATGGGAGTCTACTGTACAGTTAAAACGTCCGCCAGTTGGCCATCGTGGGCACCGTTCAACACGGACGCACACTTATGACGCGCCGCTGTGTAATGGTTTCCAAATGGTACGACAGCACACAGCATCGTCGGAGGGGCCGACGCACCAGTTTGTAATTGCGCGGATAAACCGTGAAGCAGTCCAGTGTTAACCGCGATGTCAATGCACACGCCGTAGCACGGTAATCGGATAGCGTCAGAAAGTGTAACTGCAAAGGCAATGTCACGGGGGAAAGCTGGTTTCCATCTTGAACCTGACTCGAGACGTTGTGTGAATTACTCTAGCTGAATATATTACCTCTCTGTTGACACACTGGAGCCGAACGGTCATCTGAAAATAACATTGAAACTATTATTAGTAAAGTAAGTATTTTTACTCAAGTACTGTATTTAGGTAAATTTTCGAGATACTTGTACTTTACGTGAGTATTTACATTTTAGGGAACTTTGTACTATTACTCCACTAAATTTCAAAGGAAATAATGTACTTTTTACTCCACTACATTCGTCTGAACCCATCAGTTACTAGTTATTTAGATGAAAAATATTTTGAATAGAAAACATGCCAAGGATTTATGAAGATTATACACTTTCACATTTGAAGTCTGACAACTTCAAGAGGACATAATCAGAGCAGCATAACTGAAACACATACCACTTTAACATCACCTTTAATCAAAGCAGAAAAACTGGACCACATACCACTTTAACATCACCTTTAATCAAGACAGAAAAACTGGACCACATACCACTTTAACATCACCTTTAATCAAAGCAGAAAAACTGGACCACATACCACTTTAACATCACCTTTAATCAAAGCAGAAAAACTGGACCACATACCACTTTAACATCACCTTTAATCAGAGCAGCATAATTGGACCACATACCACTTTAACATCACTTTTAATCAGAGCAGCATAACTGGACCACATACAACTTTAACATAAAATTAGGGGTCAATGGATCGAGGCTTGAATGCTCCCAAGCACTGGAATATACAAACGTCATGTAGAATGCATACCTTTACATTAGATACTTAAGTAGATTCAATAGCAAACACTTCACTACTTTTACTTAAGTAGAATTTGAATGGAGGACTTTTACTTGTACCCGTGTACTCATTCTGGGTATTTCTACTGTGTACTTCTTCCACCACTGGTTGATTATAACCCGGTAGTGTTTTTCCTCTCAAAGGCAAACAGGTCTATCACGCTAAGAAAAGCACGTCCAGCGAACCCTGCAGTCCCCGGCCCGCTGACCACAAAACACAAGCAGGTTCTACTCAGCCCAGGCATTGTGTGAATTTGCAGATGCAGCTGTGCTCGTCGTTAGTCGGCCCACGTGGATCCACTCCTACGAAATTGTATTATATCAGACTGTGGGTCTCTTCCCCCTCCCCCCCGTGACATTACACTCCCTCTCTCCTGGTACTGTGCTCATAATGAACCACGCAGGTCTCCTAAGAGCAGACAAGCCTTAATCAGTTGTTTAGGTATAGCATCTCAAGACAGACTTCTGGCCAAATATTTCTACATCTGATCATTGCAGAGGAGTTGTGCTGTTTTGCGTGCATGCATGTGGGTGTGCACATGTGTGTGTGTAATTGTGTATGTGTGTGTGTGTGTGTGTGTGCGTGCGTGCGTGCGTGCGTGCGTGCGTGTGTGTGTGTGTGTGTGTGCGTGCGTGCGTGTGTGTGTGTGTGTGTGTGTGTGTGTGTGCGTGCGTGCGCATGCGTGTGTGTGTGTGTGTGTGTGTGTATGTTTGTTTGTGTGTCACAATGGAAAGAGAGACAGTGGGAGGCTTGAAACCCAGTGTCTGTATCTAATTAGTGGGTTTAGGAGCCTGTGGGGCAGAAGCACGGCGACCACTTGCTGTCTTGAAATGGACACCTCCTCTATTGCTCTAAATATGCTAACAAGTACTAAAATAACCAGAGCTAGCCTGTACACAGCACAGCGCATACCCAATGAAGTTGGCCTTCAGACTGTTACTACAGCTAGAGCCATTAAAACTGCATTATTGCACTGTAAGTGCTGTGAGCAGATGAACTAAATGAGCACTTGAATCTGCTTTATAGCATTGTATATATTGTAAGTGGTACTGGTATGCAGTCTAAAGTTTCCTACAGTATATTATCCACAAATGTTTTCGTTTTTGCTTTTTTTCCTCTGGAGAGGTGAGATACATGACAGGGTTGAAATCATGCACCCTCAAAAATGTTCTAATTAACCACACAGCCAATCAGCAGCCACGCAGTAATTACATTCAAATGAGAGTTTCTGACCTAAGCATTCCAAAGTGTCATTAAAAGTTGAATAGCATTAAAACATTACCGTAAAAACATTCACTGAAATGCATAACACAACCTTTGTACAACAAGAATACATCTCCAATAGGTTTTAAAGGCCAACCTCCAGCTTAAACCCTACTGATCAATTATGGGTAGTTTACATCATTGGTATATAATTTCATTATTTATTTTTTTCCATTTGACACCGGAAATGCCACTCTGAAAGAGTTAAAAAGGTCCACGCACGAATAACATGCACGCGCGAATCAAAAAAGCTTATCAAACGCCGACGTCACAACAGGACACAGGTGCATATTAATGAGCCGAATCTAATGTTGCTTTTCCACTAAAATAAAGTACTCAGTTTGTCTCCGTGTGGGGAGGCGGGGCTGCTGGTGATCAGCATGAGAGCTCCAGAAATGTCACGTGAAAAACTGCAGACCACTGATTGGTCAGAAGAGAGACGCGTCACTGTCTGGAGAGTCTGAACGAAAACAGAACGCCGCCATCTTTAATGTCTCGCATAGGATGTCTTATGTATGTTTGCAGCACGAAACAAGTGCAATAAAAAAGGATACAGTCACTGTGTATTCTGCCTCATTTATTGATGAAACAAAACCGGCATCAACACAATTTGCCACCGAGCGGAGAGTTTAGTCTGACAAAAAGATCGCTGATTAGTTACGCTTGTTGTTGGGGTTAGGGACGAGTGGTAACGTTAGTTAGCCTAATGCTAACGTTAGCAGATAGACACGAGAGGCTAGGTAACGTTAAAGCTTGTAGAATAGACACAATGAGGTAACGTTAGCGTTAGCATAATAGACACAACGAGAGTCTGGTTAATGTTGTTATTGATTGAATGAAAACTGTGTTTTACTCTGGCTTGCCAAGCTCATCATAGCCCCTTTCGTGACTGATGCACCGAGTGAATCCACAGTCACTTGCTCCTTAATAGGAAACCAACCTAGATTTACCATGAAAGACTGGTTCTGGCCGAACCGTTCGTTATACAAGTATCACAGAGACATTTCAAATGTACTCACAGTTGCACGAGGGTTTCGGACAGAGATACGGGATGGTTTGAAAGCTCTGCGTTGCTAATAAACATTTTAAATATTTTTTATAAACTGCTCAAAACGGCATTATTTCCGGCGTTGGCTGCCTGGTGTGATCACAGCGCATGCGCATCATGCACCCAACGCCGGAAATAATGCTCCGCCTCATTGCTACTGCCTGTGACTCACAGAGCCCCCTGGTGACCAACACCTGTTGTGATGACATTACACGCACACGTTATGAACCATTGATTAAAATATGCACGTGCGTGGTGATTGTGTTGGGCAGACAAAATGTTTTGATAAAAACGCTAAAACTGGGTCAATTTCAATACTTTTTTTTCCAATTCTTCATGAAAGTCACTGTTGGCCTAGTCCACATTGTTTATTGAACAAAAATACAACGTGGAGGTTGACCTTTAAACGAGAGGGGGAGAGATTTCTTTCCAATGGCGCGAGGCGCTATCCATCTCCTAACAGAAATTAATTTGAACTCACTTTGCATTCGGTGGCATCTACAGCGCGATAACATTATGTGCACCTATAATGCACCTATAATGCACAACATCATGATGACACCAATACGCATGCTGTCTCAAGGAGTGTGTGCGAGGAGGCGTGGAGTCCTGGGTGTGATCAAAGAGACACATTGTGCAGTGAAGATAAATATAAATGTAAATGTAATGTGCCTTCTTGAGCTGGTCTTTAGTGTGAAAAAACGAGGTGACTCACTTATGTGAGTGAATCCGCTGAAAGAGGTGCGTTAATGCATCCGGGGGGTAGATCAGAAACAATGGCCTCACACGGGCTCTTGATTGCGGGGTTGTTCGAGAGTGCCCGGCCTAATTATAAATCATAAAAGGCCCCCTCAAGACACCAGTCTTGTGCGTCATCACTTGTGATAGACGTCGAACAATGACCCGAGATGTCGCATATGAAATGCGCAGAGTGAATGCATAAACAGTGGGGTGGGAGTGGAGATAAAAGCCTCCATACAGCGTAAGAGCCTTCTGTGTCTGACTATAAGGAGATGGTTAATAGCAGAGTTGAACATGTTCCCTGTGTTTGTCTGATGCTCAGCAACATTCGTACGGCATGTCTGTCATATTGGAAAATGGTGCAGAGATCATCTTCCGGCTGGAAATAAGAGAATGCTGAGGCTGCAGATGAGCGACCTTGAAGCATCCTTTGTGGCCGAAACCAAATCAAAGCGAGGTAAAGGGACTCAGTGTTGCTGAGCTCTCACAGCCAAGTCTCCCTTCCCCCTCCCGCCCCGGTTGCCTCTTGGACCTCTTTGCCATCTCCATTACTGCGGAGACTTGTCCATTCCGATGACGTCTAGGCTCCAACGAGTCCACCTGTGACTTGGGATTACAGGTGTGTGCCATATTCTATGCTTCAAAGCTCTAGCTCCTTCTCTTCCCCTGCTCTGACTATCGTCGACAGGGATGATATATGTCTCTGCTACAGAGAGCAGATGCTCCCCTCTGCACGGGGCCTTTGATATGAAGGATAGCCATCCTCACCTTCACCCTTCACCACTCAGACCGTGCATCTAACCCCCCACACACACCCCCGCCCCCCCTACCTCCCCCACCCTTCACTACCTGCAGATGACTGACTGATCCAGGATGATCCTATAGTCTGGAATGCATTCTCTCTGGTTGAATGCTTGAGGAGCAGTACACTAGTTACTAGATCGATTCCTCATCATAGGAGGGAGTGTTTTGAGGGGACCTGGAAGAAATCATTTTCATTTAATTTCAGGCTTAATTTAAAATCGTATGTTTCCATAAAAAAGAAAATCAGCTAAAAACAGTTACAGGTAGTCACACAATGGTCAGAAATCATACGCTTAAACTTTCCAAGAGAAGAGAGAGAGAACTTCAGAGAGAGTTGGAGGACACTCCAAGAGTTAGAGGACGTCATAGGAAAACGTTGATTTCCCTAGATCAGAACATACTTGAGGGGCGCTAAGAACCATCCAGTCATTAGATCAGAACATACTGGAGGGACCCTAAGAACCATCCAGTCATTAGATCAGAACATACTGGAGGGAACCTAAGAACCATCCAGTCATTAGACCAGAACATACTGGAGGAACCCTAAGAACCATCCAGTCATTAGACCAGAACATACTGGAGGGAACCTAAGAACCATCCAGTCATTAGACCAGAACATACTGGAGGAACCCTAAGAACCATCCAGTCATTAGACCAGAACATACTTGAGGAACCCTAAGAACCATCCAGTCATTAGACCAGAACATACTTGAGGAACCCTAAAAACCATCCAGTCATTAGACCAGAACATACTTGAGGAACCCTAAAAACCATCCAGTCATTAGACCAGAACATACTAGAGGGAACCTAAGAACCATCCAGTCATTAGACCAGAACATACTGGAGGGAACCTAAGAACCATCCAGTCATTAGACCAGAACATACTGGAGGGAACCTAAGAACCATCCAGTCATTAGACCAGAACATACTGGAGGGAACCTAAGAACCATCCAGTCATTAGACCAGAACATACTGGAGGGAACCTAAGAACCATCCACATTTTTAATTGTAGTTGGTTATTTTTCTCCACGAGATGCTTCTCCCCGATGTTAGCATGTTAGTATTTTCAGCATTCCTCATTGGAACCATGACCGCTACATTCATGTGTCCCTAAATAAACACATGCTTTTATGACCAGTACTTATTAGTTTTAGTGGACCATGAATATCAGAGATGGAAATAGTACAAATATATCCTAGGTAGAAGAACTGTTACTTTGATAACATTTTAAATCAAAGTCAAATTACTGGTGTACAAATCTACTTTAATAAAAATGTGTGTGATTTGTTGAAAATGTACTGCGTTACTTATTTTTATGATGGAGGGGAGGGGGTGGCTGTTCTGGGACCTTCTGGTAGGTCTATCGTAGCTGACAGCGAAGACATTTCCCAGAGGTTTTATTGTGACGAGGCAAACTGACGGGAACAAGAATGCCGCTGCCGCAGATGCTAGCAGTTAACTGACAATGGAGACGGTAAAGCAGGGTAACGTACTAAACATTTGTAACTTTTGGCATATTTTTTTAATAGGGGGGATTGTACGACTTCAATGTGCAAGGAAAGAGCAAGGGAAATACCTACACTGAGATTGGGTTTCAGGTGTGCTCCACAAAACAAAAGATCTTATCAATAGTTGTCTCGATTAGGGTGTCCAAATCGGGTGCAATCCACATGGGGAAATGGGAGGTAGGGAGGTGATACATGCACGCAACATGCACAATAAATAACAACATTAATTTCGGACCCAACAAATTTTAAATGATAAATTCATCTATACCTTTTTTAGGGGGAAAAGCAATACTTTTTACCCTTCTAAAAGCTCTGTATTATTAGGTTTTCTTTTATTCCCCCCCCTCTTTTTTAATGATTAGTCTACATAAAATGTGTATCTATAGCACTACATAAAAAAAACAAATAAAAAAAAGTAGAATTACACAAAAAACCTACCCAATTACAGTAATGATAGTAAATGTAATTAGTTACTTTC
>NC_140169.1:33617900-33664642 GCF_963971535.1 Notolepis coatsorum | reverse complement strand
TGCCTCGCTTGCCCCGCTGCAGTGAAATCTCAAATGACAAAACAGGCTACCCTACCCCGGGTGTTAGAGGTGCGAAATCTCCGCGGACCATGATCCCGTCCTCCACCGCAATATGTCCCCGTGTCTCCGCTGCTCGTGTGCTATATAGCTGCAGCCTGCAGCCGATCCGACGTGTCCGGGATGGAGGATGGGGACGTTGGGGGGTTTATATTCCTGCACCGCGCGACGGGATGGGGTTGTTGGGGGGGGAAATATATTCTACCGGTGATTGTGTTGCCGCCGGGATGTAAAGGGCTTAATTCCCCACCTCTCCTCTCCTCTTTCTCTTATCTTCTCTTTTTCCTCTCCTCTCTCCTCCTCTCTCCGTGGGATATTTCCACAGTGTGTTAATAACACGGTAACGAAACGCTCCAATCAGCAACACCGGAGGGAAACGAGAAGCTTTGCCGTCCTGGATGTTGTAGCGTATTGTAGCTCCAGCTTTAGTATTCAGGAGAAGGATTACAAGGCCCAGGACGTCCAAATGATCAATCTCACCCCTCTCTCTTTCTTTCTTTCTTTCTTTCTCCTCCCCCTTTTGCTCCATCCATCTCTCTCCTCTCTCTCTCTCTCTCTCTCTCTCTCTCTCTCTCTCTCTCTCTCTCTCTCTCTCTCTCATCTCTCTCCTCTCTCTCTCTCTCTCTCTCTCTCTCTCTCTCTCTCTCCCTCTCTCTCTCTCTCCTCCTCTCTCTCTCCTCTCTCTCTCTCTCTCTCTCTCTCTCTCTCCCTCCCTCCCTAGATGAGATTGGACAGTGTGGCAGCAAGAAGCTACTGATCCAATGATACGCACCTCGCTGGAGGAGAGGAGAGATGAAAGGAGAGGAGAGGGGCGCCAGAGCTGAAGGGGCAAAGAGAGGAGAAGAGGAGAGGATGAGAGCAGGGGAGAGGGAAAGGAGAGGGGGGAGAGAGGAGAAAAAGGGAGAGGAGAGACAAGGGGAGGCAAAGAGAGGAGAGGAGGAAAGATGAGAGGAGAGGCAGAAAGAGGAGAGGATGAGAGAGGGGGGAGTGGAGGAGAGATGAGTGGAGAGGAGGAGAAAGAAGAATAAAGAGGAGACAGGAGAGGAGAAGAGAGGAGAGACAAAAATATGAGAGGAGAGAGAGGAGGAGAGAGGGGATAGAGGAGGACAGAGAGGAGAGAAAATGGAAGAATGGAGAAGAGAAATGGGATGAGAATAAAGGAGAGGAAAATAGAGCAGAGAGAGAGAGAGATAAAATGAATAGAGGAGAACGGACAGACCTGTGCGGGATACACAGACACACACCCACACAGATAGGCATGCACACCTACACACAGATAGAGAGAGGCTTGCACATGCATACACACACATAGAGAGAGACACCATTGCAGGTACACACAGGCGGGGCATGTCCATGCACACAACACAGAAAGAGGCAAGGAAAATGTAGCAGGCATTTACATACAGACACACACACACACACAAAACCTAGAGATCCCACATACACACATGGATGAAACACACAAACACAGGCACGTGTCATATCACATACAGTACATGCACACACACACACACACACACACACACATACAGGTCTGCAGGGGAAACATTCAAACAATGGGCTGGATGGAGCCAGAAGAGTGTCATCTTTACAGCCCATTAGTCCTGTTTTGTTAAAGGTGTAGAACATAGTTATTTGCATCCAGTACAAAGTTGTTGTCTACACGTTTGCCCATTTCTGCAAACTGTGGTCCCTAAACAGTCCTGGAGTTGCATAACCTTGGTGTCCTTATAAAGTCAAGACATGGGGCGCCCAAGTGGCGAACCATGTAACACGCTGCGTCGCGATGCGGCCGATCCAGGTTCGATTCCCGGACCCGGCGTCCTTTGCCGAATGTCTTCCCCCGCTCTGTCTCCCGTTCTTCCTCTCTCTGTCTCTCTCTCTCTCTCTCTACCAGACTGCCCGGTAAACAATAAAAATCTACCAAAAACATTATATATAAAAAAAAAAATTAAGACATGTTGGAAATGGTAAATGGCTGCTTTTGCGCTTTTATCCAAAGCTCTTTACAATTTGTTACTAACATTTTACCCATTCACTCACACACAGACGGCGGAGGCAACCATGCAAGGTGCCAACCTTCTCATCGGGAGCAATTGGGGGTTAAGTGTCTTGCTCAAGGACACATCGACACGCTGCCCGGGAAGAGTGGGAATCGAACTGGAAACCTCCGGATTGCCAGACGACTGCTCTACCTCCCGACCCACTGTCGCCGGCACTGTTGTGCATCCAAGGAGCCCGACTGCATTCATGTGTGATGCTGTGAGTCCTCATCAGGGGCGGATTTAGGATTGTAGGAGATCCGGGGCTTAGCCCAGATGGGCCCCCCCCCCCTTTTTTTTTTTTTTTTTTTTTTTTTTTTTTTTTTTTAATTTTTTTTTTTTTTTTTTGGGCAGATAAGGGGTGGTTTGGAGGGGCTCAGGCACGACCCCCTCCACGACAGATTTTATTTGAATTTAATGAACCTGTACGTGCAATTTCCTGCAATATAGAGCCTTCAATCTTGACCAATAAAGCTGCTCTTTTCACTATAAAACTCAGTTAACCATAACATAGTTATGGTTAGATTTATATATTGGGGGGGATATATCATATTTTTCATATAATCAAAAAGTGGTGGAGCAAGATTATACCTTTGCTCCCCCAAGTTCAATAGTGGGAGAGCAGAGATGCTCCGAATGCTCTTATGGCCAGGCGTCTATGATTCACTGATACAAAGTAAAATAGTGCAGTGCAATAAAATAGTTAGTAAAATAGAATAAAATAATGCAATAGTGCATTGCAATAAAATAGTTATCATCGTATTTAATCGGGAGGCCGGTAAGGAGTGCATTACAGGAGTCGAGTTGGCTTGAGATAAAGGCATGGATCTGGTTTTCAGCGTCCTTTTGATTTATAAATGGCCGTACTTTAGCTATGTTTCTAAGGTGGAAGAATTAAGTTTTTGTCAACTTGTTGATTGTGATTTAAAGCTTAGGTCTGAGTCTACCATAACACCAAGACTTAACTCACTCAAATACAGTTAGCAGCTGGATAGACCACAGATGGAAATTAGCTTCTGCTAAATCTGGTGCAAACATATTTTCATGTAACAATGATGAATTGTTAAAAAAAAAAAAAAAAAAAAAAAAAATCATTTTTTTTTATTTTTTTTTTATTTTTTTTTATTTTTTTTAAAATAGATTCGGGGCTTTTCAGAATACATCCGGGGCTTGAGCCCAGGTAGCCACCCCCTAGCTCCGCCCCTGGTCCTCATAGCAGCTCTTTCTATGGGGTGACAGTGGCTCGGGAGGTAGAGCAGTCGTCTGGTAATCCGGAGGTTCCGGGTTTGATTCCCGCTCCTCTCGGGCAGCGTGTCGAAGTGTCCTTGAGCAAGACACTTAACCCCCAATTGCTCCCGATGAGCAGGTTGGCACCTTGCATGGTTGCCTCCGCCGTCGGTGTGTGAATGTGTGGGTGAATGGGTGAATGTGAGGAACAAATTGTAAAGCGCTTTGGATAAAAGCGCTATATAAATGCACCATTTACCATTTATGTTAGTGACACCATTTTACTTTGAAACCTCACCTCAATGGTGAGGTAATGACCACAAACCCACACAACCATAAACTAACACCCCAATCTCGTTTAAAATATGTAAATAAAGTACTTATCAACTACTGGAAAAAGGTACATATTATACATTATGTTGTTGCCATATAAGTAATATGTTGATGTATTTACGAACATGTACAATGTGTACGTATTACAAATTACACAAATCTGATGGTTCTGAGCCCTTTTCAGAAGAAAAGAAAAGTGGCTGCCATACAAACACCTGGAGGAAGAACATTTATTTTTGTTAAAATCTCCAGATATGCAAAGTTTTGTATACAAAATCATAGTATACACATTTCACAAGTGTTATTGGAGGTCTTGAGGTCTTTATGTGATCTTTGGGGGGGTGGGGGGGGGGGTTGACCATTTTAGAGTGGTCAAAAGTTGTTGTCTCTGTGTAACTAATGGTGTCAAATCAAAGCCGGCTGCACGTGGGAACTTGGGAACGACCTTAATACGTTTAAATAATAATGTTCTAAGCCCTTAAACACTACACACTTTTGAATTTGAATATGTGCACAAAACACAATGTTTATTACATAATGTATGACCAGAAAGAATGGACACACATCTCAAACGCATCATCAGGTTCCCAGCTTCCAGGTGATGCATAACCTGCTATATGGCATCTATTGTTGACCTTGTATCCATCCCCTAAAGACCCCCAATCAAAAAGATGTATGTATGTCTGAGAGGGCTATACCCATAATACACACACACACACACACACACACACACACACACACACACACACACACACACACACACACACACACACACACACACACACACACACACACACACACACACACACACACACACACACACACACACACACACACACACACACACACACACACACACACACACACACACACACACACACACACACACACACACACACACACACAAATGGAGAAGCACAAGGACATTATAGCCTGTACAGAAAAACACAAGCATAGCAAGCATACACACACACACACAAGGTTAACAAGTACTTGCTCACACACACACACACACACACACACACACACACACACACACACACACACACACACACACACACACACACACACACACACGCGCGCGCGCGCGCGCGCGCAGTGCGGTCGCACAGGGCCTCGCGGGAAGGGGGGCCTCGCACAAAAAAATAAAATAAAAATGTATTATTAAAAAAAAAAAAAAAAAAAAATTGCGAGGCCCCCCTTCCCGCGAGGCCCTTTTTCATCACAGACCTAAAATCTAGTTTTGCTTATATGCTTATATATTTCACATTAGACACGTTTGTAGAATGTGTCTGACTTGTTCCTGGCTCTGCGGCTCTGCAGATACACTATTGGAGCTCTGGGGCTCTGCAGCAGACATACTATTGGTTTCAACGAAGGGAGGGGTTACATGTGTACAGTCGGCCAGCGTGCGTCAGCTGCGTCTGACTATTTCGCGCGTGCAGCATTGGAGGTTATGCCAGCCAAGACGAAGAGGACGGTCGTTCGGCAGATGGACTGAAGATGAAAGTTGTTAGAAAGTTCAGTCAGGCTAGCCATGTTGGCTTAGCTAAAGGCAGGGACAGCTAGTTAGCTTTAGCTACGTTATAATATCGAGTGCTAACGTGTGGTTCAGTCAGGATAGCCATGTCGGCTAGTAGCTTAGCTAAAGGCTAACTAGCGTTAGCTAACCTAGAGAGAACGCGTGCAGCATTGTTATGCCAAGATGAAGAGGACGGTCGTTCGGCAGATGAACTTCGTCAACTCCACGCAGTTGTCTCCATCCTCTTGGACGTTTGGTGAGTTCTATTCTATTCCCGCCGTGGAGATATCTCCCTCTCTCTCTCGGGCCGGCTAGCTATCATGGCTAACGTTATGTTGGCTAACGTTATGTGGAGCCAGCGGGCCGGCTAGCTATCGTAGCTGACGTTCTGTTGGACCAGCGGGCCGGCTAGCTATCGTAGCTAACCTTATGTTGAGCTAGCGGGCCGGCTAGCTATCGTAGCTAATGTTATGTTGAGCTAGCGGGCCGGCTAACTATCGTAGCCAACGTTATGTTGAGCTAGCGGGCCGGCTAGCTATCGTAGCTAACGTTATATTGAGCCAAGCGGGCCGGCTAGCTGTCGTAGCTAACGTTATATTGAGCAAAGCGGGCCGGCTAGCTGTCGTAGCTAACGTTATATTGAGCCAAGCGGGCCGGCTAGCTGTCGTAGCTAACGTTCTGTCGAGCTAACGTCAGTACCTGGCCACTCTATTTACAGTTAGCCTATTTAGCTGATGTCGGCCGTTGGCTCCTTGCTACTTTGTTTTCTCTGGTATATACCCTCTTCTCTTTGGATTTAAGTGTTGATCTTTGTCCTTTTGGATCTATGTATATTTATGTTGCCTTTGTGAAGTTATCTTTTCCTTCTCTTTTGTTCTTCCATTAAAAGTTGAATATCCTTTAGGGGCTCATCTTAGCTGTCTTCCTTATCTCTCTCTCTCTGTCTGGACCACAGATCCATCTCTCTCTCTCTCTCTCTCTCTCTCTCTCTCTCTCTCTCTCTCTCTCTCTCTCTCTGAGCATTGCATTGCTTATAGTTGTCAATTGTGTCGGTCAGTTCATTGCAATTTTTCCTTCAGTCACATTTAGTTTTATCCTGCACCTGGCCTAAAACAGGTTGGATGTGCACACAGCTGCTCTACTGTGTTTGTAGCAGAGCAACCATACCTGAAGACTTGTAAACAAAGACATCAACACTAGAGTGTGTACTTCTATCTACACAGTACAGCCAAAGCATTCCCATTGCTAGGAAAAAACTCCACCTGTTTTCTACACTGCTTCTTCCCTTGCTGGAATTTCTGCATTACTGCCACTTGTACATGTGTGTTGTGGAGAAATTTGTACAGTGTAGTACAGTGTACAGTTGTACAGACTGCAGAACGGGAGCTCTCTCTCGCTCTCTCTCTCTCTCTCTCTCTCTCTCTCTCTCTCTCTCTCTTGCTATATGTTGACTGTATCATGCCCAGCCTCGGGCAGCGCTATTATTTAAGAATATGTTGACTGTATGATTTTTTTTTGTAACCTTTAGGGGGGGGGGGGGGGGGGCCTCGCGTTTAAATCTCGCACAGGGCCTCGCATCCTCGCATTTCTCCCAGGCGGCCCTGCACACACGACACACGTACTGTACACACAGGTGCTGCCTAGAGTAGAGAGTGACCTCACGTCTCTAGAACAAGAACAGAAAATCCTATTCTCTCTCTCTCTCTCTCTCTCTCAGTGCATGCTGGGAGTGAGATTGGAGAGATTGGAGAGATTGGAGATTGAAGGTGTAGTGAGTTTTTTTCTATCTTTATCTGTCTATTTTGTTAATTTGTTTATGGGATATTGTATTGTAGTGTTGTGTTGGGTTGCTGTGTGTTTTTTGGTGTGTATAGGGTTAAGTGGGAGTGTTTTGTTTGTTTGGCAGTCGCATCGGCCAGGCTGGTTTGCTGGCTGACGTCAGACGCCAGTATGGAGTTTGCCAAAATGAGCAGGAAGCATGGTGTAAAGATTAATGCTTCTAATGTGTCCGTAGAGGATTGCAGCTTGGCAATAGGTTTGATTGATTGATTGATTGAAAACTTTATTAACAGATTGCAGAATGGGTACAATACAGTACAGCTCAATACACACAATTGTTAAGGGGATGCAGACCAGAGAAAGACTTTCGTCTTGTTTACATCAGGGTCCCCCATTTTCAATTCATCAGGACATATATGACATACATGACATACAGATAGTCAGTACTGCTACATCTATACATTTATGACATACCAGATTTGCATATACACTACTGTTTGTGATACAGAAGAAGTCAAGAAAAGGGAGTATATACATTTGACGTAGAAACTGTACATTGGAGGAGGTTGGGTGGGGGGGGGGTTGGGTACACTGGGATATTGACAACCATACTGGATAATTTACATTGGAGGTGGTTGGGGGGGGGGGGCACACTGTATAAACAAGCAAAACTGTACATTGAGGGGGGGGGGGGGGGGGGGGGAGACTCTGTACAAACAAACAAAATTGTACATTGGACTATTGACAAAACCATACTAGGTAAATGACTGTACATTGGAGGGGGTTGGTTAGGATATTTACAGGGGCCAGTGTTGAATTGCAGTCTCCCGTAGGTGTCTCTTGAGAGAGGTTTTGAAAGTGGGTAGTGATCCACATTCCTTTACAGCTTTGGGTAGGGCGTTCCACATTGATGTGGCATAATTGCGAAACGTGTTTAGTCCCTTATTTGAGCCGAATCTGGGTTTAACATGATTTGTGGAGCTCCCTCTGGTGTTGTGATCGTGGTATTCACTGACCTTTGGGAAGTATTTTGCCATGTACATGGGTACCTTGGTCGTGTAGTGTATCTTGTAGACCAGGCCCATTGCAAGTTGCTGTACTCTGTCATCTACTCTAAGCCATCCTAGGTTGTCAAATTGTCAAAGGTAAAGTCGTTGGACATAAAAGTGTGAAATCAGCCGCGAGGATGAACGGTGGAGTTGTTATTTTCCTAGACTGCCTCGAGAAGGTGCACTCGGTTGTTGAATCAGGAATCAATATCGAGGATGTGTTTATTAAAGTGGAGCCTCTCTCCACACCAGGCAGAAGGATTAATGTAACTGCCCCCCGACTTGGTGTTGAAATAAAGATGCGGTTATGTTTCGTACAGATGCTTTTATTTATTTTCTCTTTTGCATTTCAGCTTAGCAGTACTGTAGCTTTTCTTTGGTAGTTTGTCGTTTGTACAGGTAGTGACGGTTGCCTCATTTGCTCCGTTTGCACCCCGTTTGCACCGTGAAAACTGCATAGGACAGTCAAACAAACATACAATTAGTTACATAGTTCACAGTTCAATATTGTTCACATGTTGTTCATTATTATACCAACATGTTCAAACAAACAATTGCATTCAAAGATATTTAAAGGTGAACTCGTCTTCCATAACAAAGGCACTCAGGGAAAAACAATGATAAATAATAACGTTATATGTCCGGCAGCAGGTGCCTTTGATTAGAAGCTACTCCGTGAGTGCACCACTTTACATGTTTATAAATGTTTGGCAGTTACACATATAAATATAGACCTTTTCAACAACAGTAATAATAATACATTTGAGTGTTCGACATACCTTATTCCGCTTTACCAAGGGGAGTTATTTAACTGGAGTAAGGTTCTTCTATCATACATAATTCGCTGCCTGCTCCGTCGTTATCTCTGAGTTACTTCCGCCTTGGTCACACAGGAAGCTGTGACCTTTATACTATAGGAAAGACGAGCTCTGCCCCCATGTGGACACTAAATGAAAATGCACAAGTGGCTCCGAAATATTCTTTTCTTAAATAGATAAATAGAGAGCTCAGTATTCTGAGCCAACACAGAGAAGTTGATCATCTAGACCAGACCTGGGCATTGTACGGCCCGCGGGCCGGATCCGGCCCGCGGGATGATTCTGACCGGCCCGCGAAAGATTACATGATAATAAAAAAAAATAAAAAAAAAATATTTTTATTTAATTTTTTTTTTTTATTTTTTTTTTATTTTTTTTTTTCATGTCAACGTTCACACGCACAGTATACGCTTAGGAGACATGCTCAGAAGATGTTGGTTCTCTTTGGATCCACCTACATACAGTATGTGAACAGACATTCTCAGTCATGACGTTTACCAAGTCCAGGTACAGATCCTCTCTCACTGATGAACATCTGGCAGCTGTGCTTCGCATATCCACCTCAGACATGCAACCTGACTTTGATGGACTTGTTAAAGCTCAACAGAGACTGGATTTCTCACACTGAATGAAAAAAAAGAACTGAAGAACACTAAAATGTGGAAATATAACAAGTGAAATGGGACTGTTGTGAAGGGCCAGATTAAACCGAATATATATATTTATTTATATATATATATTTAATTGTATTTGTATATTCTCTAATATTCCCTGATATCCCTTGTATATTCCTTGTACAATATGCATTGAATATCCATTCTAGCCTACTGAACATCCCATAATAGTCTCCATTCTACTATTGGTCGAGACCTTGGTGCCAGGCTGCCATACCCCTCAGACCCAGTTCAAACGTACCGCTCCACAAGTCCTAGTTCCGCGTAGGAATCTGACTACCGCACCACTAATGGGACTATTTGTTCATAGTGCGTATATATACTGCGCTACTAAAGTAGGACTTTCTTTTCAGTCCAGTTTCTTACCCTCCAATAGAGTCACAGACGTAAAGCCTCCCCGCGACGCCACGTGTGGGAGTAAGGCCAAGTTCGCCTACCATCGGTATTGAGACATCGTGTATATTAATATTTGAATAGTCATATTTGGCACTATATCGTCGAGTTGGACGTAGTCTATTAAGCTAATAATAGTCGGTTAATATATAGTGCTTCGTGCGGTGAGAATACTACCGTAGTCAGTACCCCATCGTTTCGGGCAGAGAACTGGCTGCTTATCCAGGGTGGTTGACCCCACGTGAAGCTGCACCCGAGGAGCCCCAGAGCCGACGAGCGAGTGGACCTGTATACCGGATTATTCTACCGACGACAGCCCGCCTTCCCAGGCACGGATTATGCTTTGTATACTTTGATTATTCCATGGATAAAGACCCCCGACACTGCCGTGTGTTGGAACCCCCCCCCCCCTGGAGAGGACGCAAGGTGAGGAGACGCTCTGCAAGACGAGGTCGCTTCACGTCTCTCCTCCGTGGACCGGAGAACGCCGGCCCACAAAGAGTCCACCTGCTTTCATCTGTGGTCCAAGGATCGCCGGCGCATTGAACGGCACTACAGTGGGTTCACCTGGGATACCCTTGGCCGGATGAGGCAGCCGGATTCTACCCCCCCCCCCCTCCTACTCCTGTCGGCTTACAAGCGACCGGATTAACCCCCCCTAGTGTGTCCAGTATATAATCATTAAAGTATCATTGCTGTTATTCCTTAAACTATTCCAGGTCGTATATGTACCACCTGCGCCTTCAGAGATTGGACATTCTCTATTGATATACCGACGAATACTCTTGCCATAAAAGTGCATACTAATTCCCATTCATAAATGTGATTGATTTGATTAAGTGCTTGCTCTACACACCATCGCTGTGTAGAAATAAAGACCTATTTCTAATTCGTACATTTGTGTTGGATCCGTTTCATCTACGTGACAGTGTTCATCATAATATATTTATGCCGTGTACTGGGTGGCCGAATATTAAGTACAAAGGTAGTGGTAGTAAGTATCATATCTAGTAATACAGTCAGGGAATTGTACCCCTCAGTTACAATTGGTCCTTCGAGCCGGAGGGTAATTAGTGTAATATTAATATAGTGTTATTAATATTGAAATGGCCTATGATGAACACTCCACGAAACGATCCTCCTAACCAACGCCCGCAGCGCGAACGACGGCTCCCTCAGTACTTAGAGGCTTACGCTGTCAGTCAACAACCTAGTCTTCTACTAACAGTAAACGCGGTAAAACTAGAAAGTAAAAGTACGTCTAACCCCAACGCCCAGACTACCCCGACCATAGAGGCCCCTACGGGCTCTAATGTAACTGACCAAGTTCACGGTGGGGACCAGTGGGAACCAGACATGACTTCACACCCCGCCAGTACTGAAGAAGTAGTCCCTGATGAGTCCCGGGAGGAATACAACGCTACCGAGAGAGAACTCGGCACGGAAGAAGACGGGGAGAGCACCGTGGAGATAGAGCTCCAAGGCTCCGCAAGGAGTACCCCGAGGGAAGGCCCCCCTATACAACCGCCTTCTCCCAGCGAGGCAGAGAGGACCCTACAGCAGGCCTTCCTCATCAGCCTGAACGCCGCTGCTGAACGCGACCGACTGCAGATCCAGCAGCGGAGCGAAGAAGAGCATATACGTCTAGAACTAAGACGCATTCAGAGAGAAGAGAATGTGGCCCGAGACCGAGCAGACAGCCAGCGAGCAGCTGCTGGTGCTCTACGGGACGCAGAGCGCGACAGACAGCAAGCGCAACTAATAGAACAGCTGATCAGACGGACAACACCCTCTCCCTCCGCCAGAGGCTCCAGGAACTCGTCTAGACACACCTCCAGGGCGGCATCCCCTAGCCGAGTAAACAACCCTGAACTTGACCAACAGACGAGGTCTATACCCCCCACAGACCACCTCCCCCCACCGGTCCAAGCGAGACCTAGCAACCGGGAAGGAGCAGCATATCCTGTGGAGAGGCTAAACCAGAGACTACAAGCACTGGATGACCTAACTGAAGACGAAGAGGAAGAGGAGGAGAACCACGCCCGACGACAGCACAGTACTCTACCGGACCAGGAGGTCCGGTACAGCCCAGGCTATACTCCCGCGGAGCTGCGCTACAGACCCCCGACTCTATACACGGGTGAGCACGACGCACGACCCGCACCGAGGAACAGCACCTGGACAAGCGGGCCATGGTACACTGCCGGTACCAGCCTATACCAAGGAGCGGGAGGAGACTCGCCTAGGAGGCCTCTCCCCCAACGCTCGCCGATGTATCCACAGTCAGCGTCATACATTGGCACGCCTATGGTACCCGACTTCACCCAAGAGAACCGGGCCCAGTATACGGAACTCCGCATGTGTCTGGAGACCATGTTGGTGGATGTATTGGATGAACGCCATAAATACGCCATCCTACTGAAGCACTTAAAGGTGCCCCGCGCACATAATATAGCGCTCGCCTACGCGACTTCCACCACCCCATACACAGCAGCGCTGGTAGCATTGGACCAGAGGTATGGGCGCATATGGGATTACGTGATCCAGGAGATCCGACACATCGACCGCTTACCCCCAGCAATAGACAATCGAGCACTGGACGACCTGTCCATCAGAGTGCAGTCCCTGGTAGGGATGTTGGGAGCGCAGAGAGAGAAGGGGAGGCATGAACTTTACGCCAACTCAAATGTGGAAAGGATCTTGGAGAAGCTGCCGCCCGCTCGACAGGAGCGTTTTAGGCGACAGAGGGACCACCGAGACCCGAATGGCCCCGAACCGAACCTCCTCGATCTAGCAGACTTCCTGGCGAGAGAAGTCAGCAGCCTACGGCTAGATACATTCGGACGGAGCACCCCTGGCTCCAGAGAAGGAACCAGACGACTAAATGATGGAAGAAGATCGGTGACTGTGATGCACCAATCGGAGTCAGTACCGAGCAGCAGGAGCCACAGTACCCCCTCCAGAACGGAGAAGTGGAAGATAGTGTGCCCCTACTGTGAGAAAGAACACTGGCTAGCGCAATGTGACTCCTTCCCCAAGCTGAACGCGGAGGAAGCAAGTCAATGGATAAAGTCCAACAAGCGCTGTTTTCGCTGTGCGCGCTCACACATGGCAGCCGAATGCCGCTTAAAGAAAAGGTGCACCAAGTGCGATGGAGCCCATCTGGACATACTTCACGACAGTAACAGACGGCGCCCTTCACCCGCACCATCCAGCCGCAAAGCGAGCGTCATGTACATCGATCCCGCCAGCAGCAGTGGAGCCCGAGTACTCCTAAAAGTAGTGCGTGTGACACTAAGCTACCAGAATAAAGTCCTGGACACTTACGCCGTCCTCGATGACGGGTCCGAGAAGACCCTGCTGCTCGCCTCCGCTGCGGCCCAGCTAGGGCTGCGGGGAAGCGAAACCCAAATGACAATTCGGACAATAAGACGAGATTTGAAGACGATAAAGGGCGAGAATGTCTCATTCTCTATCGCAGCAAGCGGCCAGCCTGAGCGACGGTACCAGATTACAGACGCTTTCACCAGCCAAGAAATAGGACTGTCGCGGTACACATACCCCGTCGCCAAGCTGATGGAGAAATATGCACATCTGCGCAAGTTACCGATCCCGCTCATAGACAATGCTATGCCGACCCTGTTGATAGGCTCCGACCATGCAGACCTCATTGTCCCGATAGACCGGGTTCATACCGGACCCCGAGGCTGTCCTGCAGCAGTCGAGACCCGTTTGGGATGGACTCTCCAAGGCCCGCTCGCCAAATCTCTCAACCGAAGTACAGCCACTAGATGTCTCCACTCCCGAGTCACAGAGGGAGAAACCGCACTCCTGCAACACGTAGAGCGGCTATGGACCTTGGAACAAATGCCCTTTAAGAACGGAAAGAAAGACATTCGCTCTAAAGATGACATTTACGCCATTCACCTCCTCGAGACAGGGACCAAGAGAGTCCCGGTCAACGGCGTGTTGAGATACGCCACGCCACTCCTGCGGCGAGAAGGAATGCCTACTTTCCACGCCAAGACAGACGCCACAGAACGGTACCTGCTGAACACGGAGCGGCGCTTAGCCAAGAACCCCGCCCAAGAGAGTGTATACCGCGCTGAGATTGAGAAGCTCATCACAGCGGGACACGTCACAAAGATGGACATTAAAGAGGCTGACCAGACCACTGAATCGTGGTACGTGCCTCACCACAAGGTCCATCACAACGGTAAAGACCGCATAGTATTTAACTGCAGCTACCAGATCGGATCCCAAAATCTGAAAAAAGAGTTACTGCCCGGTCCCACACTCGGCCCCTCCCTACTCGGCGTTCTACTCCGCTTCCGCCAGGAAAAGGTGGCCATCAGCGGGGACATTAAAGGAATGTTCCTGCAGGTGAGATTAGTAGAGGCGGACAAGCCCCTGTTACGGTTCCTATGGAGAGAGAAGCCAGGAGATGAGCACCCAGCCATCTACCAATGGGAAGTCCTCCCCTTCGGAACGACGTGCAGCCCCTGCTGTGCTACATTTGCACTACAGAAACATGTAGCAGAGGACCCAGCAGCGGACGAAGAGGTCCGACACAGCGTAAAGAACAGCTTCTACGTAGACAACTGTCTACAAAGCCTTTCAACCCAAGAAGAAGCCGAGGCTCTCCTGATTAAACTCCGCGCCTCATTGATCAAAGGCGGCTTTGATCTCAGGCAGTGGGCCAGCAGCGATCCGCAAGTACTGCGCAGCCTCTCCTCCGAGGACAAGGCAGCCAGCAGCGAGACCTGGATGGCTACAATCCCGGGAGAAGCCCAGGAGATGACCCTGGGATTGGTGTGGCGATTCAAAACAGATTCGCTTCACTACAGACACAAGCCCCTGACTACGGAGCAGGGAAGGCCGGCGGCGGCGCCGACCACCAGACGGAGTGTGTACACAACACTCGCCCGACAATATGACCCGCTAGGATGTATTCTACCGTACACCACCAGGGCAAAAATGATTGTACGAGCATTGTGGGACAAGGACCAGGGCTGGGACGACCCCATTCCCGCACAGCTTGCATCCACCTGGAGAGAGTGGGAGATGGAGCTCCACTCACTCCCAGGCGTTAATATGCGCCGAAGCTACTTCCCACCCACGGTGAGGCCAGAGACATGTAAAATGGACTTACACGTCTTCAGTGACGCCTCAGAGGTCGCATACGGATCAGTAGCCTACTTGCGGGCCCAAGAGAAGGGGGGAGAGATCTACACAGCATTTGTCCTCGCCCGCTCGAGAATAGCCCCACGCAAGCAACAATCTATCCCACGTCTAGAGCTCTGCGCAGCCCTAGCCGGAGCGCACCTAGCCACGCTCATCCAACGTGAGCTCACCATACCGGTGTCTAGAACAATCCTGTGGTCAGATTCCACGACGGTACTCGCCTGGATCAAATCGGACTCATGCAAGTACAAAGTCTTCGTGGGAGTCAGAGTCACCGAGATTCAAGACTTAACCGAAGAGTTAACCGGAGAAACAGAGTGGCGCTACGTTGATACAAAACAGAACCCAGCTGACGTCATCACCCGGGGGATGCCCCTGGATGACCTCACCCGTCGCAATGTCTACAGTGACGGCCCCGCATTCCTAAGACTCCCGGAAGGACAGTGGCCCATGCCTATCCCGAGGGAAGCAAGTCCAGAGGAGGTGGAAAATAAGAAGTCTGTGTTCTGTGGATTGAGCGCCGTAGCCTCCACCGACCCTAACATAGACGATTGCACGTCCATAGAGAGTGCACAACAAAGAACATTCCTGCGGTACCACCCGGAGTGCAAGTCCCCCGCTGATATGTCAGCAGCTAACTACGAGGAAGCAGAATTGCTTCTACTGCAGCGAGCCCAGAGAGACTCGTTCCCCGATGAATTGGCCTGTCTACAGGGAGGAAAGCCCGTCCCATCCGACAGCAGATTAATTCATCTGGCCCCCGAGAGCGACGCTCATACCCTCATCAGAGTGGGTGGTCGCCTACGCAGAGCCCCCAATCTACCGGATGACATTAAATACCCGATCGTATTGAACAGCCGACACAAGGTCACAGAGCTGATTATAAAGAAATACGATGAGGATGTACATCACGCAGGAGCAGAAAGAGTCTTCGCGGAAATCAGACGTCGTTACTGGATCCTACAAGGAAGAGAGGCGGTACGACGCTTCCAGCGAACATGTCTAGACTGCCGCAAGTGGCGCGCGCAGCCCAGCATACCAAGGATGGCTGACCTTCCTCCATGTCGCCTCCGAATCGGTGACAAGCCATTCCACTCAACGGGTATGGACTGCTTTGGCCCGCTGCACATAAAGAAAGGAAGAGGAACCGAGAAGCGGTGGGGTATTGTATTCAAATGCATGACCACCAGAGCGATACACATCGAGCTTCTCCCGACCATGAGCACAGACTCATTCCTTATGGCCTTCCGTAGATTCACATCACGGAAAGGAAGACCGTCTACCCTATTGTCCGATCATGGGACAAACTTCAAAGGCGGCGAAAGAGAGCTGAGAGAGAGCTTCCAAGCTATGGGCCCAGAACTTAAGACCCACCTCGCTCCAGCACAGGTTGATTTCCAATTCAACCCCCCAAACGCACCCCACTTCGGTGGCACTTGGGAACGAGAAGTGCGCTCCATAAAGACAGCCCTGTACGCAGTACTTGGGGCCCAGACTGTGGCGGAAGAAGTCCTAATGACAGTCCTCACGGAGATTGAGGGAGTACTTAACTCGAAGCCCCTCGGATATGTCTCCAGTGATGTGGCGGATATCGACCCAGTTACCCCCAACACACTCCTGATGGGGCGGCTAGATCCCGCGTTACCCCAGACAATGTACCGGCCTGAAGAAGCGAACGGCCGACGAATGTGGAGGTACAGCCAAGTATTAGCCGACAAGTTTTGGAACAGTTTCCTACTGCACTACCTACCGTCTCTACAGACCCGCCAGAAGTGGGTAAAGGAGAGAGACAATTTGACAGAAGGAACAGTCGTCATGATTATTGATCAATCACTGCCCAGAGCTATGTGGCCGGCCGGCCGCGTAAGCAAAGTGATCACCGGTGCCGACGGCAAGGTCCGAGCAGCTGAAGTGCTCGTCCAGGGTCGCACTTACACCCGTCCCGTGGCGAGGCTCATAGAACTGCCTCGACTCCCAGACACAATCGATGATGACCATGACCCTATAACCCTATGACTTTGTGAAGTTGACTGACCCCTACAGCAAACCCTTATGTGTAAATAGACAACGCGATTAATCTGTCTCTGTTTAACTGATTAGGTCTGGGACCAATCAGGGGCTGGCTGTTGTGAAGGGCCAGATTAAACCGAATATATATATTTATTTATATATATATATTTAATTGTATTTGTATATTCTCTAATATTCCCTGATATCCCTTGTATATTCCTTGTACAATATGCATTGAATATCCATTCTAGCCTACTGAACATCCCATAATAGTCTCCATTCTACTATTGGTCGAGACCTTGGTGCCAGGCTGCCATACCCCTCAGACCCAGTTCAAACGTACCGCTCCACATGTACGAACAAGTCCTAGTTCCGCGTAGGAATCTGACTACCGCACCACTAATGGGACTATTTGTTCATAGTGCGTATATATACTGCGCTACTAAAGTAGGACTTTCTTTTCAGTCCAGTTTCTTACCCTCCAATAGAGTCACAGACGTAAAGCCTCCCCGCGACGCCACGTGTGGGAGTAAGGCCAAGTTCGCCTACCATCGGTATTGAGACATCGTGTATATTAATATTTGAATAGTCATATTTGGCACTATATCGTCGAGTTGGACGTAGTCTATTAAGCTAATAATAGTCGGTTAATATATAGTGCTTCGTGCGGTGAGAATACTACCGTAGTCAGTACCCCATCGTTTCGGGCAGAGAACTGGCTGCTTATCCAGGGTGGTTGACCCCACGTGAAGCTGCACCCGAGGAGCCCCAGAGCTGACGAGCGAGTGGACCTGTATACCGGATTATTCTACCAACGACAGCCCGCCTTCCCAGGCACGGATTATGCTTTGTATACTTTGATTATTCCATGGATAAAGACCCCCGACACTGCCGTGTGTTGGAACCCCCCCCCCCTGGAGAGGACGCAAGGTGAGGAGACGCTCTGCAAGACGAGGTCGCTTCACGTCTCTCCTCCGTGGACCGGAGGACGCCGGCCCACAAAGAGTCCACCTGCTTTCATCTGTGGTCCAAGGATCGCCGGCGCATTGAACGGCACTACAGTGGGTTCACCTGGGATACCCTTGGCCGGATGAGGCAGCCGGATTCTACCCCCCCCCCCCCCCCTCCTACTCCTGTCGGCTTACAAGCGACCGGATTAACCCCCCCTAATGTGTCCAGTATATAATCATTAAAGTATCATTGCTGTTATTCCTTAAACTATTCCAGGTCGTATATGTACCACCTGCGCCTTCAGAGATTGGACATTCTCTATTGATATACCGACGAATACTCTTGCCATAAAAGTGCATACTAATTCCCATTCATAAATGTGATTGATTTGATTAAGTGCTTGCTCTACACACCATCGCTGTGTAGAAATAAAGACCTATTTCTAATTCGTACATTTGTGTTGGATCCGTTTCATCTACGTGACAGTGTTCATCATAATATATTTATGCCGTGTACTGGGTGGCCGAATATTAAGTACAAAGGTAGTGGTAGTAAGTATCATATCTAGTAATACAGTCAGGGAATTGTACCCCTCAGTTACAGGGACACTTGATCTTTTTTTTTCTTTTTTTTGCACAGTTCTGAAAACATTAAATGTTTAATATAGGCATGTAAAGTAAAAAAGGCTACAAAACTGGGACACTTTTCTTTACACAGTTCAGTGACATGTCTTGTTTATTTTTGCTATAAGATGATGTGATGTCTTTAGAAAGCTAAGAAAATCCTTGTTTCAATAGTATATGAAACTCAAAATGCCCTTTGTTATTAATGTTTCACATTTTGTTTATCATTTTGGAAATAAATTCTATTTGAATAAATGATATTTTTGAAAGCTAACCTCACCTTTTAATTGCCAAATAATAACATACACTCTTACCAGGGGTCAAAACAATGCCATTTACTGCTTTTTATATAGAAATAAAATGTATATTATGCATAATTGAGTTTGGAATTTTGGCCCGGCCCCCCAACATATTTTCAGTTGCTCATTCGCCCCCCCCCCCTGATCTAGACCAACGCAAATCAAAGCTTACTGACAATAAAGATGATAGGCATCTTTACCCTTGGCGGTCAGTTACAATTAATATAAATAACATCCCGCCGTAAGTGACGAAGTACTGATAAATCAACTTGCAAGATATGGGAGGATAATTTCCCCGATAAGAAAACTGTCATCTGGATGCAAATCTCCGTTGTTAAAACATGTTGTGTCACATAGACGCCAAGTTTTAATGATTCTCGAGAACAACAGAGAAGAGATTGATTTGGTTTTAAAATTAAGAGTTGATGATTTTGATTAAGTCGTTTTTGTGAACTCTGGAAACTCAAAATGTTTCCGATGCGGGGAAGAGGGACATTTAATCCGAGACTGTGTGAGGGAAGAGGGGAGAGGCGCACAATCTCAGCCTGCGCGCAGTGCAGCAGGGACAGTGATCCCAGTCGAAGCTGCGCGTAGTGCAGGTACAGAGAAGGGAGAACTCGGAGTGTGGCAGCGCAGAGCTGAGAGCAGTGACAACAACAGTGTCCCGCTGCAGACCGTCAGCACTGTCGGTAGTGATCCTTTGCAGGCCGTCGGCAGTGTAGACGGTGTCCCGCTGCAGACCGTCAGCAATGTAAACAGTGGCCCTTTGCAGACCGTCAGTAGCGCAGCAGATAGTATCCAGATGCAGGGCCACAGAACTGGTGTAGCAGGTACGGAGCAGAGCCTTGGTACAGAGGAGGGAGGAGTGAGGGAAGCTGCCCCCCCTCAACTAGTGGCGACTGTGGGGTAACAGGGGGTGGTGCGGGTGGTGCAGGTACAGAGGAGGGAGGGGTGGGAGACGCTGTTCCCCCCTCAACCAGTGGTTGTGTAGGTAAGGAGGTGGGAATCAGAGATGCTGCCCCCCCTTCAACAAGTGGCGAGGTAACAGGGGAGAGCAGAGTTTTTTTTGTCCCCCCAAGCCCAACACCGCGTAAGGGTAAAAAAAGGAATAAAAAAAAATATGATAAGTGAAGTAATAGGGGAAATTTGAATGTGGTGGACAATGTTCCCTCTAATTACTTTTTGGTCTGAGCAAACACTCAAACCTCCTGAGCAGACATCAGCAACTACTGAGCAACATACGCCACCTGCCGATTAACCGGTTAGTTGATATGCGGCGGTTTGTAAAAAATCTGAGAATCTTAATTTCCCTTTAATGTCTAACTTAAAAATATATACATTTTGCTGATACACAGAGAAATAATACAAAAAGGCATATTATATTCCTTAATCAAATATTTATTTGACCATTGATTGACGATACAGAGCATAGTCCTTACTTTGGCTGGGTTGGCGGCGGCGGTGTGAGTCGTGTCACTAACTTTTGTCTTTTTAGGAGGCTGACTCGTCATTATTTTATTAAGTGAATTATAATGCGACTTCAAGGGTGACCATATTGTGATTTTTTTTATCTGCCTTCAGCCTCAAGATACTTAATCAAAGTTTACTCAAAGATGCCTTATCATTATAATATATTTAAAGTATATCTCCTCTGTATGGATATAAAATTATTGTTTATATTATTTGATATAACAAAATAATATCTCTCTATAACCAAAGTTACTCAACATGCTGTATTATGCCTAAAGTAATCTATCTGACAAATCGCAAGAAAATAACTAAATCAACCTATGACAAAATAATATATATTTTCAAGTCTTACTGGACAAAATAAATAACAAGAAAAATATGATGTAATGTTCTAAATAATACCTCTTCTGTATTAGAAAATCCAGCTTTAAAAAATATATCTATCTTTTCAATGTAATGTAAATTTTAAAACAGTAACCTCACAAAGATACTAATTTAAGTGCACTATGCAGTTTCAGATTTGTTGCAATTAGTGTACTAAACTAATTTATTACACACATAATCCTTAGAATGATTGTATCATAAGCATCTTATCAAACCAAAACATAATTTTGAGGCATCAAAATAGTTTTAAATTATTTTCTTTCTCTCTCTGTATAGCTGCATTCTTCAATCAATTCGGTCAACTTTGCCATCAAACTCTCGCCTCGCACTGCTTTGTTTGTAATGTTTTGCTGTGTCCATGTGAGCTTTGAGATCGCCAGCACCTTTATTAGACACATAAACATATGGTCAAGCTTTGCACGCGTTGCACTCCGCTTCCAATTAGTCTCGACCGGGATGATAAATTGGACGTTTTCTCTGCAGTTCATCTGTAATGTACATTTTCGCGTTTGCATTGTGAGGAGCCAGCAATGCTGGTCGGATCTGTCCACTTCCTCATCTCTTGTGTGTGTCTGTGTGAGCGTGCAGTAGCGCTGCCCACAAAGCACTGAAAGCGGAGCTTCTCTTGGTAACGTCACACGCAACAGGGTTAGGGATGGTTAGGGATGTCCCGATCACATTTTTTTGCTCCCGATCCGATCCCGATCATGTGATTTTGAGTATCTACCGATACCGATCTTTCCCGATCCGATAAAAAAAAAAAAAAAATTATCCCAATTTCTCACATTACATTACCCTGAATGTTGACGTTATCCAGGTGAAAAGTTAACTTCATTCAAGCGAGGCATTGCAATCCTTGACATAAATCATTTGATGTATAATTGAATCAAAGGAAATGCGTTTGGGATCAATCAATCAATCAATTTTTTTTTTTTTTTTTTTGACCGATTTCAGATGTGCGCGGGAGCGTTTTGCCATGTGCGCGCGCGCGCACGGGCGCACCTTAGGGGGAACATTGGTGGTGGACAATGTACACAGTCAGACAGTGGATGGCGTGGTGGGAAGTGATGGAGGGGTGGGCTCTCAGGATAAGGAAGGAGTGACAAGTTTGGTCAAAGAGAGTCAGGAGGGTGTAGAAGACACAGGTTCCTCTCAGTCCAGCATGGACGAGGATGAGGTTGAAAAGCAATGGGGTGAGATTGAAAAACAATGGGGGGATGACATCTCAAGTGTTGAGGAAGATGAGTTCCAAAATGCTTCTCAAGTGTCTGATTCACAACGGAAAAAATGTCATGCAGTCAGGCAGATACAGAAGTTCCTGCACACAACAAAAAATTTGAGAAGTGTCAAAGTGGGAGATCTTTTTGAAGATTTAGAGATGTTTCTTTTTTCAGCAAGGACTCAAATGAGGTTGAAGAACAATGGGGGGTACACTTCCCAGGAAGTTTTTAGACTGAGAAAAATTGTGCAGAAGCTCAGAAAACTGGATAATATAATGTTACCATGATAATGGAGCTTCTGATGTGTGGAGCCCGGCTGGACATTCGGGAAGGGAGTAGATCTGGGCTTGGACAGTGTCTGCAAGCAGTTGGGACAATGACACTGAAAGATGTTGTGAATGTAGCCGGGTCAGAGGAAGTGGCTTCTTTATTGGGGCTGAGGACGGCCTGTCACAACAGGGTCTGTCTGGACGATTGGACTGAAGCGCGGAGCGTCGGGGAACAATACCTGTTGCAGGATTATTTCGGTGGAACGGAAGGTCCTGATGAAGGGGATCTTTTTTTTCATGAGCTGGATAAAAACTGACACAAATGGACTGACAGGACCCTTTTGGGTTGCTCATATGTTGTTCTTGATGACATATTATGTGTTGAATGGAAGTATGGATACTTTTTTTGTTTGGGTGGAGCTTCAATGTTTTTTTGTTGTGTTGCAGAAGGACAGGTGTATTTTAGCATTTTTTTTATTGTGAGATCTCATGTGGTTTTAAGTGTGATGGGGACACATGTTGCCCGATATAATGTGTACTGTAGTTAGTTGTTTAATTGTATTGACATACACATTGTACATTGTAATGAGAATTATGTAAATAAATGTTTTTCTAAAATAAAAATAAAATCTCTCTCTCTCTCTTTCTCTCTCTCTCTCTCTCTCTCTCTCTCTCTCTCTCTCTCTCTCTCTCTCTCTCTCTCCTCTCTCTCTCTCATCTCTCTCTCTCTCTCTCTCTCTCTCTCTCTCTCCTCCTCTCCTCTCTCTCTCTCTCTCTCTCTCTCTCTCCAGCTGCAGTTCTCCTAATTCCTTTAGAGCAGATGTTCTCTCTCTCTCTCTCTCTCTCCCTCTCTCTCTCTCTCTCTCTCTCTCTCTCTCTCTCTCTCTCTCTCTCTCTCTCTCTCTCTCTCTCTCTCTCTCTCTCTCTCTCTCTCTCTCTCTCTCTCTCTCTCTCTCTCTTAGTTACATTTCAATTCAAAGGTTTTATTGGCATGAAGGTTTTGACAACAACAACAGTGTTTCCAATATGTCAACGTAAAATGTGTCCTAATATTTGGTCAGTACACAATATCAGTGATATAAACATTAACACAACATAAAGATTAATTTATTTGAATTATATTGTGGTAGGGGCAGCTGCCGTAGTGCTAGAGGGGCGCTATATCTCGGTCAAGGTACGAACGCACCTAGCCTACTCAGCGCGCTTCCTGGTGAAACAAGCGGCCATGGATGACATAGAAGCCTTCCTCCGAAGGGCGGCTACGTGGCGTAGTGGGCAAGGCGCTCGCCACGAAATGCTGGAGACGCTGGGCTCGGCAGTTCGAGCCCAGCGCTCCACATTTGTTTTCAGTTTAGCTGGTCGTCCGTACTAATACACATTGGCCGTATTAGGGGGTGGGAAACTGATGGGTGGGGATCGGGCATTGTGGACAGCGACTCCTACTGGTCGGTTGGTGCGCCTGCGCAGTGGAATCAGGAAGTGTCGGGGGCAGCGTGAGCCTCCCACGCGTTACTCCTCGCCACTGAGAGATCGAGCTGCGCAGGTGAAAAGATGCGACTACTGTTACCTCAAGTACCGGAGGGGACTTGTGCTATGTATGACTTAGTCCACATTGCAGCCGGCTTGTGGGAGGCAAGAAACAGCGTTTGTGACAGGGGAGGGTTGAATTGGATGATACGAAATTGGGATGGGAGAAAATATAGAAAAATGGGAGAAAAAGTGGATAAAAAAAAAAGAAGCCTTCCTCTGCACGTTCGAACACACAGCGTAACGGGAAAAGTGGCCCAAAGATCACTGGGCGGAGTTTGTGGTGCCGTTTCTGACAGGTGTGGCACAGACGGCCTACCAGGATATGTCAAAGGGAAGAACGGTGACATACGGGGAGCTAAAAGGAGAAATACTCTAGATACATCGTTATTCCCTGGTCACCAGAGCCCAGCGGTACTATGACTGGGGTTATGATCCCACCATATCCGCCAGGGCTCAAATTTATGACCTCACCAGGATCACAAACAGCTGGCTGATGTTGGATCTCTGGACCTTAAGTGCGGTCGAGAGGGTAATCATAGACCGATATATGAGGGCTCTCCCAATGGGCCTCATTCACGAAGCGATATAAGAACAGATTCTTAATAATAATATATATAATAAAATGTAATAATAAAGACCTCTGCAACAGGTCCTGCATTATTATTATAAGAACAGATTTCATTCTTAACTACCTGGGATTCAGCAATGTTTTCTTATTTTTGCTTTTCTCTTAGGCAAGACCAAATCGAGAGCACTCTTACCCAGATAAGAAATTCATATCCAGATAAAAAAATTTAATTGCGCCCAAATACGACTTTAAAAATCCAGAACTTTTCAATAATTATTATTATTATTATTTGTATAACTTATTGCGTGCGTTCTGTCTGAAATGGATTATATATTGCTGTTATAACAGTTAGATGCTCTGGCCGCCCAGGCCGTAGGCATAGAGCGCATATTTAGAGATCGTCTATATCAGTGGTTCCCAAACTTTTTGTTTATGCAGACCACTAGATTGTTATCAAGAACATTTGCAAACAGTAAAAATAAATAAATAAACAACTGACTATTGACCCGCGTCGCGGGCACTGCGTTCCGTTCCTAGAATGGATTTGAGAGAGAGAGAGAGAGAGAGAGGAGAGAGAGAGAGAGAGAGAGAGAGAGAGAGAGAGAGTTGAGAACTCCAGTCTATCACCCCAAGACCGACAGAGAGGTAGAGAGGTTCAACCTAACCCTCAAGCAGGTGCTAAAGAAGGCAATGGAGGCCGATGGAAGGAACTGGGACCAGCTGCTACCATTTTTATTATCTTCGATTAGGGAGGTCCCGCAAGCGTCTACGGGCTTCTCGCCCTTTGAGCTGCTGTATGGCCGAAAGCCCAGAGGGATGCCCGGATGCTGGACCTCACCAAGGAGGCCTGGGAACACCAGCCATAACCCCATCGAACCATGGTGGAACATGTCGAGGAGGTGAAAGCGAGAATGGCAATTAACCATTTGGCCAATGGTGAGAGAGCACATGGCAGCAACCCAGAGGGCACAGGCCCGAGTCTACAACTAGGGGCGCGCGACCCAGAGAGTTCGTCCCTGGTGACAGGGTGATGGTCCTCGCCCCCACACCGGCATGTACGTTTCTGGCAAAATGGAACGGACCGTATGAGTTCATGGAGAAAATGGGAGACAAGTACGACAGCCGGAACAAAGACACCCCACCAAGGTTATTATAACTTGTACTAAATATGAATTTGCTTAAAAAATGTATGGCCCACAATGTGCTCTTCTCTCTCTCCCCTCCTCTTGTCCTAGCCAAGCCGGGACTGAATGCAGTGCCGATGGGTGGGCGGCTGATTCTGCCGGACCAGAAACGAGAACTGAAGGAGTCGGTCCAGAGATAGGGGGATGTGTTCTCCACCGAACCAGGACACACCACGATGGCCCAACACCGGATAAATACCGAACCAGGGAAAAAGGTGAAGCTGCGACTGTACCGGATTCTGGCGGCACGAGGAAGAGATGCCATCGTGAAGGAGGTAAAGGCCATTCTGAGTGCTGGCATTATTGAAGAATCCCACAGCGAGTGGTCAAACCCAATCGTGCTGGTGCCAAAAAACATAGTCATCCATGGGGAGGAGTGGGGGACCCATCTCCAACAGGTGGAGGCGGTGTTGCTGGGCCCTGAGGGGGGCGGGGCTAACGGCGAACCCCAAAAAGGGTTGCCTTGGCCTCCGAGATGCAGACTACCTAGGGTACACCATCGGCCGCAGTCATGTCAGACCCCAGGTAGGAAAGATCGAGACATTCCAGAGTTGGCCCCGTCCCCAGACCAAGAAACTGGTACAAACATGTATAGGGCTCACCAGCTACCACCGCCGATTTGCCCCCCACTTCTCTTCCATAGCGGCGCCCCTAACAGACCTGACTCGGAGCCGGCTGCCAGACCGGATCCTGTGGACAACATGTTCCGACCCCTTGTTGGTGGCTCCTGACTTCACCAAACCACTAGTGGTGCAGACCGACGCCTCAGACCCCGGGGTGGCTGCCACCCTGTGTCACAACTAGGTGAGGAACATCCCATTACATAATCAGCTGGAAGCTGCTGCCCAGAGAACAAAAATATTCCACGGCCGAGAAGGAATGCCTGGCGATCAAGTGGGCCCGATGCAATGCACACGGGACAGGTGAGCTCAATCAAAGCGCAATTAACCCCTTAAGCCCGATCGGCCCGGTACCGAGTTGAGATTTATTTCACAGATCAATACAGTACGTATGAATTAATGTTGTGTTTCTTTTTCAAATGTAGCCAAGAGTAAAGCTAAAGTAAACCCTATCAAAACAGCAGTCAACCTGTATATTTTCAGCACTACGTTTGTTTACCAATGATTTGAAGTGTTATTAGCTAAATATGATCTTATAAAAATGTCCACCCATTGCATCGGAAACCGGATGATTTAGACACGAGGAAATGACGCCGTCATTAAACCGCTGTAGTCCTAAGAAAGAGGAGACCAAGGGCTTGAGTCTGTCGCACTATATACAGTATATCCTATGCATGTATTTGTGTGTGTGTGTGTGTGTGTGTGTGTGTGTGTGTGTGTGTGTGTGTGTGTGTGTGTGTGTGTGTGTGTGTGTGTGTGTGTGTGTGTGTGTGTGTGTGTGTGTGTGTGTGTGTGTGTGTGCGTGTGCGTGCGTGGTGCGTGCGTGCGTGCGTGCGTGCGTGCGTGCGTGCGTGCGTGCGTGCGTGCGTGCGTGCGTGCGTGCGTGCGTGGCATGTTGACACATGGGCAGCCAGATGTGCCCTGTCTGCTTCTCCCAGGAGTAGTTTTAATTTTGAAAGGTCAGTACACGCTTTGAAGTCTGGTATGACAGAGCCATGCTTGTTAAAGTGCATGTTTCTTATTTGGTTGAGATATTTCACATTGGATATTTTTTTACATTCTCTCTCTCTCTCTCTCTCTCTCTCTCTCTCTCTCTCTCTCTCTCTCTCTCTCTCTCTCTCTCTCTCTCTCTCTCTATATATCTCTCTCTCTCTCTCTCTCTCTCTCTCTCTCTGTCTCTATCTCTCTCCCTCACTCTCCCCCCCCCCCCCCCACATTTGCTTTATTGGCATGAATGTTGAAAGAAACATTATTGCCAAATCATTCAACAATACAACACAGTATAATAAACATAGAAAGGTCTGAATGAGGCTTAATTTCTCCTTCCCTGTCAGACTTCAGCATATATTTCCTCAAAATGTTGGAAGGAATTCCTGCCTAATATTCTAGTAGTTTTTAGAAGATTAGACGTTTTAGAAGGCGTAGCTCTCTGTGACATTCTGTTAGAAGGTGTAGCTCTCTGTGACATTCTGTTAGAAGGTGTAGCTCTCTGTGACATTCTGTTAGAAGGTGTAACTCTGTGTCTATGGCTGCTCCCAGGTCTGCGTGTGTCTGCCCTTCCCTATCGTCACGTCTCTCTCTCTTGGTTCGCTGCTGCTTGGTACTTGTTCTCTCTCTCTCTTTCAATTACAGGTGGAGTGCTGGTAGGTGTGTGTGACTGGCTTGATGGCTTCAGGTCTGGGCTCATGCAGCATAAAGGCTGCTGCAGGGTGATCTCTTTCCCTTGTTCTCTAGCAGTCGTTTTTCTTTCTCAGTACATTTGACCATCACACAGTGGCACTACACTTAGCACTACAATTACACTGAAACCTATTATTTTCGAATAAATAATTTTGTTTAAAGGTGCTATAGATACAATCGTAAAAAAAAAAAAAAAAAATTAAAAAGATTACATCCACATAGCTTTTAGAAAGGTGCAGAATAAAAGTACCACCCCCCCCCCCCCCCAAATAAATGATTGATTCATGAATATATAATAAAAAAAAAATTGGTGGGTCCAAAATGAATGTTGTTGTTGTTGTTGTTGTTGTTGTTGTTGTTGTTGTTGTTGTTGCGTGAATATATCCCCTCCCTTAGTCCCTACTTCCCATTTCCCCCACATGGAATGCACCTAATTCAAATTGGATAAACGTGCTTCTAGTTGAGACATGCTGGTGCTCTAGTGGGACATCTAGTGGCTCAATGTTACCTATAGCACCTGTGATTGATTGATTGAAAACTTTATTAACAGATTGTAGATTGGGTACAATACAGTACAGCTCAATACCCACAATTGTTAAGGGATGCAGATCAGAGAAAAACTTTCGTCTTGGTTACATCAGGGTCCCCCATTTTTTATTCATAATGACATTCATGACATACATGACATACAGATATACAGTACTATTACATTTGTGACATACACGATATGCAAATATACAGTACTGTTAAACAGAGATCCTAACAGAAAATATATACATACGAGGGGGAGGATACTTGCCCCATGTGATCTCCCTGTTTGCTGCGTTGCCGTGAGCCAGGTAAGTGAAACATTGTTGCCAGACTACAGTCACTCAGTCTGTACATCGTGTTCTCAGTGTTCTCATCAGTTACTGTGGTTTGGTCGTCTGCCACAGTCTGTTTAGGGCCAAAAATTACATCTTTCCTTATTGATCCCATTGGGGAAATACAAGCGTTATTGCAGCATGGGGGAATTATGGGAAAATAATATACTTACCATTTTCTCCAGAGTCAGACAAGAAGAAGCGGATATGGACCAGCTAGCCTAGCTGTTGGTCAAAAACACCTCTCCTGGAGTTTCAAGCTAGGCTAGTGGTCCCTATCTGCTAGTGGTCTGTACCTGTGTGACCTGTTTGACCTCTGACCTGTGTGTCTTGGGACCCGAGGTGCAGACTCCAGAGAGAATATCCATGGCTGCCTCTGTGTTTGGACACCACCTCGTGCCTGCATGGGGGGGAAATACTTCTCAATTCATTTACCATTTGAGTAGATCGGTACGTGGAGGATAACAGGAGCTTGTCTCCTCCCTCTGAGGTTCCCTCTATTCAAACCCCCCATTGTATTGTCCCCCCTCCCCTCTCCTGTGTATAAATAAGGCCCCTTCCTGTGAATCGGTCTCTTCCCTTTGAGTGACACAGCTGGTCACTTGGGTGAGGGCCATTCAAGCCATATTCTCTAAACTTTGTATTTGATACTTTCATTCTGAGTTAATAAATTGTATTAACGGATATCCATTGACTGAGTAAGTTATTATATGTAATCAACAGGTAACATAATATCTGCTTTTTGCAGTGGGACTATCAGGTCTAATGCAACCGTCTGTCTGAGTGATCTGGTTGAGAGAGGGGCTCATCCTGCTGGCTGCTCTGGTTGAGAGAGGGGCTCATCCTGCTGGCTGCTCTGGTTGAGAGAGGGGCTCATCCTGCTGGCTGCTCTGGTTGAGAGAGGGGTGTTCTGGGAGGGGCTTGCTGCCGTGTGCTCCTCAGTGGCTCAGACCGGTTCCTTCAAACCATCTCTCTCTCTCTCTCTCTCTCTCTCTCTCTCTCTCTCTCTCTCTCTCTCTCTCTCTCTCTCTCCTCTCTCTCTCTCTCTCTCCAGCTGCAGTTCTCCTAATTCCTTTAGAGCAGATGTTCTCTCTCTCTCTCTCTCTCTTCTCTCTCTCTCTCTCTCTCTCTCTCTCTCTCTCTCTCTCTCTCTCTCTCTCTCTCTCTCTCTCTTCTACTCTCTCCTCTCTCTCTCGTGCTCGCGCTCTCTCTCTCTGTCTCTCTCTGTCTCCTCTCTCTCTCTCTCTCTCTCTCTCTCTCTCTCTCTCTCTCTCTCTCTCTCTCTCTCTCTCTCTCTCTCTCTCTCTCTCTCTCTCTCTCAGGATGCAGAGTGGTGTAGTTATGGGGGTGACTGGAAGGATATAGTGACTGAGGAACAGTGATGGTACTGTTTTCATAATTAACACACACACACGCGCACGCACACACACACACACACACACACACACACACACACACACACACACACACACACACACACACACACACACACACACACACACACACACACACACACACACACACACACACACACACACACACACACACACACACATTATGCACAAACATAACTTGCTCACATGGGCTGACATGGGACGAGTGCATAATCTAACTTGCACAGTGCACTCTCACACACAGGGCTAATTGGGACTTGCTCACACACCACTCAAGCAGGCACGTACATGCACACACACACAGGGGCCAAGCTGTTCCCCGACCTGCTGTGTGTGGACCGAGGCATCTGGAAGACGCTGTGTTGTGTGTGTGTTGGACACAGCTGAAGAGTTCAACGCATACACCCTGATCCCCACCCCCACACACACTACCTTAACCCCCCCCCCCCACCCCCCCGCACAGATTCAAGATTCAAGAGTTTTATTCATCACATACATACCAGGGCATACAGTGAAATGTGGTTGGTCATGCCCGCTTCGATTGTGCAATAAAAACAATAGTAATAATAGGCGGCCGGGTAGCACAGCGGACTAAGCGTCTGTCTACCACCGCAGAGACAATGGTATCGAATCCGGCTGTCAGCGGTGCCTCCGGCTTGGACGGTCGTCACTGTCACAATTGGCGGTGTCAGCGGGAGGGAAGCCGGTGGGTGGTAATCTGGTCGTTGTAAACAGCAACTCCTACAGGTCGGTCAGGGCGCCTGCACAGCGAAGGGAAATGGTGAAGGTAGTGTGACCTCCCACTCGTTACACTTCACCAATGAGAGTCCGCGCTGTCAGTTGAAAAGAGGCTGCTGGCTGTCTCCTATGTATCGGAGGAAGCATGTGATAGACTTCAGGGCTCCCTAGACCGACCAGTGGGGGGAACATGCGCGCAACGACCAGGAAGGGGAGGCGGGAATTGGCATAACGACAAAAATTGGGATGGGAGGAAAATACAGAAAATAGGAGGAGAAAAAGTTGATAAAAAAAGTAATAGTAATAATAACAAAAAATATACTTGCTTACATATCTCGATGTGATTTATCAAGAAATATCTACAGCAAGAATTTTGGGTCTCATTGAATCCAAAATGACAATGTGGTTAGAAGTGGTGGAGAGAATAAAAGCTAGCATAATGGTAGTGTCTGGTTAGGAGCGAGGGATAATGGATGGATTATCCAAATGGGGGGTCCGGGAGGGGGGGTACGAGCTAGAGCATATGTGTGTAGGGTATTAGATAGCAGGTATTAGGGGTATATCCTGTATAAGACATTTAACTAATTGGTGATTTCATTGGATGTGCACTGTTAATTAATGCTTGTATATCTTATCGTGTGTTGTCATGTTTGTTTATATGTTTGTTTAAGGGGAGACACTGCAGGTGAATAGGGAAAAACAATTAACTAATAGATATCACAATGAAACTTCCCCAGTTGATTACTTGTATTAAGACAAGACTTTTTTGTATTACAAGTTTTCTGAAATAGTATGTTTAAATATGCAAATGAGGCATGCTCTACTTAAATATGCACTAATTTGCATATAATTCCAGGACAGAAATCTGAACATTGGATAAAGCCATTTTCAAAATTATAGTTTCATTTTGTTGACATATTAGAGCCAAAGGTTATTACAGAGGGGATTTTGGATATCTCTTTTTATCACTCCATAAATCAGAAAATACTCCATTCAGTCCATTTGTATGGTAAAATTCCATATTTCGCCATGTTTTTAGGAATAAAATGTGATATAAATCAGGGTATGAATGCGATATCAACAAACCCTTCTGTAAATACCTTCAGAACATAGATATGAATAGAACTGGAAGGTTTGGTGTATGTGAGTGCTACTGAAGTGGAGATTCCTGGCTCAGAATATGAGGAAAAACGCTTAAAACTCATTTTTGGGAAAACGCCTTCAAAGTTCTGTATTGTAAAATGCCATACTTTTTTTTTTAAACAGATATTTACAAACACAATACCTAATCAAACCATTAGTAATAGACAACCTAAACACATGCCTGATAACTGAATAATAATAATAATGATGTTATTGAACTGAACAGAACTACACACAGGCTACAAACAGTGTAGTATAGTGTAGTACCCCCTAATAGGCAAAAAATATTTGAATAGATATCACTATGAAACTTTCCCAATTTGTTATGTACATATAAACTAAGAAAAAATATATTGCAAGTTTTCTGAAATTTATGTTTATATATGCAAATGAGGCACTTCCCCATTAAATATGTGCACATTTATGGATGCAAGAAGGCAAAATGATGTAAAATAAACAACTAAATGTGTGTTATTGACGTTTTATTGTCACTAGTTTCATAGAAGACATGTTTAGGAAGCAAAATATAACAAAATCTCAAAATCAACAAAAAAAGTATATTTGACTATTCACCTGCAGTGTCTCGCCTTAAAAAATAATAAAAAAATAAAATACAAAAAAATATATATATACTTGCTGTTACTAACTATACTATACAACAATCACAACAAGTTATTTTCTTAAAGTGTCCTTTTCCTTCCTTTAAAGTCTCTCTCTCTCTCTCTTTCTCTCTCTCTCTCTCTCTCTCTTTCTCTTGTCGTAGCTCTCTCACTTGTTCCGTCAGAGTGAACAGGTCTTTCCTGTGTCCTTCTCTGTCTCTGAGTACTTGTTTTTGATGGCTTGTCTTATATACTTTATGTCTCTGAAAACTTGTTTTTGATAGGTTGTCTGTATACTTTATGTCTCTGAGAACTTGTTTTTGATAGGTTGTCTGTATACTTTCTGTCTCTGATTACTTGTTTTTGATAGGAGAATCATTAAAGACTCCAGTCACCCGAACAACTGCCTCTTTGAACTGCTGCGGTCAGGCAAGCGATACCGGAGTCTCAAGGCGAGCACAGAAAGACTCAGAAGAAGCTTCTATCCCCAGGCCATCAGGCTGCTAAACGAACAATGAACACTACACAACAACAACCACCAAACGCACATAGCACACACATCCACACGCACACACTCACTTTAAACAAACACACTGTAGCACCCACTCCACACACTTTATAGCACACACCCACTTTAAACAAACACACTGTAGCACCCACTCCCCACACTTTATATTTATTGATGAAGGATTGCACTACAACTCGTACACCTTACTGTAAATTGTACCTAAATTGTACCTCATCCCATTTCTGCTTTGCACTATATAGTACTGTACATTAGTACACTGCATAGTATTGTATATTATATGGTAACTCAGAACATTGTACATATGTCTATACCGAACACTGTGACCTCATTTTCTTCTTCTAAATTACATGCTATAATATGTTATTTGATACTATCTTGTCTAGCACAGTCTCTGGAGCGTAACAGTAAGAAGCATTTTGTATGAAAGTATTCTGTACTTCTGTATGACAACTATTAAAGAAACTTGAGAAACTTGAACTTGAGGTTGTCTGTATACTTTCTGTCTCTGATTACTTGTTTTTGATGGCTTGTCTGTATACTTTCTGTCTCTGAGAACTTGTTTTTGATGGCTTGTCTGTATACTTTCTGTCTCTGATTACTTGTTTTTGATGGCTTGTCTGTATACTTTCTGTCTCTGATTACTTGTTTTTGATGGCTTGTCTGTATACTTTCTGTCTCTGATTACTTGTTTTTGATGGCTTGTCTGTATACTTTCTGTCTCTTTGTCTCATCTGTTCCATCTGTTTCCCTGAGCTGCACCAGATGTTCTTCTAACCAGGTGAAGTGTTCCTTCAGGCCTGTAAAGGAGGTTGGATGTGGAGAAGGGGTCAAGGTCTGCTCTGGGTAATCATGGCAGTCCAGTTTGGTAAATGGACTGCATTTATATAGTGCTTTTATCCAAAGTGCTTTACAGCTTATCCCTCGCATTCACCCATTCACTCACACACTGACGACAGAGGCGACCATGCACAGGAGCAGTTAGGCGCTAAGCGCCTCGCTCAAGGACACTTTGAAACTAACTGCCACTACTCCTGGTTGCTTCTTTTATCGTTTTAATTTTCTTTGTCTGCAGCACGGTGGTGCAGTGGTTAACACTGTCACCTCACAGTAAGTAGGTCCTGGGTTCAATTCCCACTTGGGGACCTGGTTGCTGGGTTGTCAGGTACCAAGGTGGGGTATCTCCTGGGCCTTTCTGTGTGGAGTTTGCATGTTCTCCCCGTGCTTGCAAGGGTTTCCCTTAGAAGCTAACGTTATGCTTAGCCAGAGTGTAGCTAGTCTTCAATGGGGTAGTGTTTCTTCTGTTAGTTACATGTAGTCCTACTATTTTGAATATCTGTTGTCTGTTTCCACTCTCCTAGCAACAAGCTCCTGCTAAGCTTGTGCTAGCTCTTGTCACACTTTCTCTCCCTCTCTCCCCCCTCCCCTGTCTCTCCCCTCTCTCTCCCTCTCTCGCAAATTCAAACAAGCTTTATTGGCGTGACGTATGTAAAAAGCCAAGTCGTCAAAGCAGTACAGAAAAGTATTACATTGACAAATAAGAAATAAATATAAAAAAGTATGCAAGTATCAACAATCACATCAAACAACAATTAAATTAAACTCATGAGTCATGACCATAAAGGACAGAGATGTTGTCTATATTGTATGGAAGGAATGGGTCCAGTATATGGAATGACATGGGAAGCAGGTAATACATTTACATATGTAGCCATCCAGAAACATTTACTACAGAGCTTGTTCTCAGTGTTTTGCAGCTGATTGATTGATTGATTGAAAACTTTATTAACAGATTGCAGAATGGGTACAATACAGTACAGCTCAATACACACAATTGTTAAGGGGATGCAGACCAGAGAAAGACTTTCGTCTTGTTTACATCAGGGTCCCCCATTTTCAATTCATCATAACATATATGACATACATGACATACAGGTAGACAGTACTGTTGCATCTAGACATTTATGACATACCAGATCTACAAATATACAGTACTGTTTATGAGTACAAAAGGAGTCTCAAAAGAGAGTATATACATTTGAGGGGGAGGAAACTGTACATTGGAGGAGGTTGGGTAGGTGGGGTGGAGGGGGGGGGGGGTTGGGTAGGTGGGGTGGGAAACTGTACATTGGAGGAGGTTGGGTGGGTGGAGTGGGGGGGGGGGGGGTTGGGTAGGCGGGGGGGAAGAAACTGTACATTGGAGGGGGTTGGGTTTAGACATTTACAGGGGCCAGTTTCGAATTGCAGTCTCCCGTAGGTGTTCTTTGAGAGTGGTTTTGAAAGTGGGTAGTGATTCACATTCCTTTACAGCTGTGGGTAGGGCGTTCCACATTGATGTGGCATAATTGCGAAACGTGTTTAGTCCCTTGTTTGAGCCGAATCTGGGTTTAACATGATTTGTGGAGCTGGTGTTGTGATCGTGGTATTCACTGACCTTTGGGAAGTATTTTGACATGTACATGGGTACCTTAGTGGTGTAGTGTATCTTGTAGACCAGGCCCATTGCAAGTTGATGTACTCTAAGCCATCCTAGGTTGTCAAAGTGGGCAGGGGTGAGGTGGGTTCTAGGAGTAAGGTCAAGCAGTAGTCTGACCAGTTTGTTTTGTGATGTTTGTAATTTAGTTTTTAGAGCCTTTGAGGTGCTTTGGTACCATGAGGTGCAAGCATAGTCGTAGTACCCTTGAATGAGTGCTCCTGCCAGAGTCTTCAGGGTATTCTTGTTTACCAGAGAGGAGATCCGGTACAGGAATCTAGTTCGTTGGTTGACTTTTTTGATTACATTGGATGCCATTTTGTCACAGGAAAGATTTGCCTCTAGGATGGAACCAAGGTATGTAATTTCATCTTTCCTTGTGACAATATTGTCCCCCACTGTAACTGAGAAGCCGTCGGTCTTGCTGAGTTTGTTATTTGAACCGAAGAGAATGGACTCTGTTTTACCCAGGTGTAATGATAGTTTGTTATCAGCGAGCCAGGTGCAGATTCTGCCGAGTTCAGAGCTGAGGGTTTTTTCAACCTGTAACTTGTTCTTGTCAGAGACCAGCAGGGCTGAGTCGTCCGCGAACAGGAACAAGTTGCAGTCACAAGCTGACGACATGTCATTTGCATAAATTAGGAACAGTAGCGGTCCTAGTATGCTTCCTTGTGGAACACCACAGCTCACTGGGAGGGGGGGGATAGGGTACCGTTTACCTCCACCATCTGTTCTCTCCCCTCCAGGTAGGATTGCATCCAGCTCACTGATAAACTATCAAAACCAATTGCTTTTAGCTTGTCAATCAAAATGGAGTGATTGACAGTGTCGAAGGCCTTTTGTAGGTCCAGCATGACCATGCCGCAGTATTTGCCCGCGTCCACCTCTTGTTTGATGTGGTCGTTCAAATAGAGAAGGCATGTGTCAGTGGAGTGGGATGTTCTGAAGCCAGATTGGAATTCGTAGATTAGATTTGTTTCTGAAAGGTACTGAAGTAGATTCTTTGAGTGTGAGCGCTGGTTTCAAGAAGAATTCAAACTGGAGATGGTTTTCAGAGGCAATGGCTCAGTTGGTGAAAAAGGTGATTTAATTCAGCATACAAGCATAGGTTTCCATAGCATAGTAACAAAACGTCCATCCTTGACCCAGCCTCGACTAGACTGAGTCCCTTCCAATGGTAACACCGGGTTCTTATCTAAATTGTTGACCCCTCTTCTCATCAAAAATGAGCTGCTCCAAATCACACGTATTACAAAGGTTTTTTTGATAAACAGGTTTTAACAACAATGATTCTTGTGATCAGGGGTGGGTCAGGGCCCCATCCTGGGTTTATGTGTGTGTGTGTGTGTGTGTGTGTGTGTGTGTGTGTGTGTGTGTGTGTGTGTGTGTGTGTGTGTGTGTGTGTGTTAGTGCACTGCAACCTTGCCCAGGCCCGACGGGCAAGGTTTTTTTATTTTTTTATTGCGTTTTTTTTTTTTTTTTTTTTTTTTCATATAACTAGGGTTATATGATAACCTTCGTTTTAAGATTCGCTTTCTCTTTTGCGCCAGAGAAACATTTGGATGTAATTACTGCAGCGCGCAGAGAGAACTCAGGGGACAAGTTCAACTCGATTGGTTGTGTTGGAATATAGCCAGTTGGCGAACGTTTTAATTTGTTCTTGGGATGTATGTAGCCGGTTTTGTTAACGGTGTTCAACGCGCTGCTGACGTCTGGTGAGTGATGTTTACTATTTGCTGGGTCGCGACTGCTACTTGTTTTGTTGTGATTTTCATTACGTTGCTCTGCTCGAAATCTGATTTCTGTTTTCTGTTTGTTTGTTTGACTGAGTAGGCTATTGTGTGTCGTGTGTGTGTGTGTGCGTGTGTCAAAGAAGATTCTATAGCCTTCAATACGTTTTACGAGGCTGATGTGTGACAGTGTGAGTCAGTCTATATAAGCGAGCACTGGGAGAGACGGCATTGCGAAACAGGCTATGTAAATGCTTCTTAGTTTTGTTTATTTATTACGTTCATATAAAACCGTGTTTCGAATATTTAAAACAAATACAAAAAAAATTATATTTTAATAATAATAATAATAATAATAATAATAATAATAATAATAATAATAATAATAATAATAATAATAATAATAATAATAATAATAATAATAATAATAATAATAATAATAATAATAATAATAATAATAATAATAATAATAATAATAATAATAATAATAATTTTTTTCGGGTTTTCACGCGGGCTAGGGCTTAAAATATTATTTACAGTCGGGCTTATTTTCGGGCAGGGCCTGAAGTTCAAGGGCTCGGGCAGGGCTCGGGCTTTATTTCAAGGCCCTTGCAGACCACTAGTGTGTGTGTGTGTGTGCATGCGTGCGTGCGGGTGTGTGTGTGTGTGTGTGTGTGTGTGTGTGTGTGTGTGTGTGTGTGTGTGTGTGTGTGTGTGTGTGTGTCACATGAAACTAGTGTGTGACTGATTAGGTCAGTCTGGGGGATTGTGTCCTCCAGCCCATGGAGTGTGGCAAGTTAACAACATAGTATGTCTTTCTTAGGCTGGAGACAAATGTGTCTAAAGTCCACATATTAATATTATTTATCTAGCTAGTTTTAATTTAATCTTAAATCAATGGCCCTATGAATCAAATGTGTTACTTCAGTACTTTTCGACCTGTTCGTATTCTATTTTTTCCATGACTTTCAAGATGGAGGTAAGAATAGAAACAGGGTGGTAGTTGCCTGGGTCTAATTTGCTGCCTTTTTTGTGCAGGGGCGTTACTCTCGCAATTTTGAAGTCTTTGGGTATGTGTCCCTGTTTTATGGAGAGGTTTATTATGTGTGTGATGACTGGGGTGATGGCGGCTGCTGAGTCTCTGAGGAATTTGGATAGCTAATACTGCACACTAACTTTTCTCCCCACATAAATAGGACAGTTTCTGAGGACCAGGGAGATGATAAACTCTCTTAGGTCCTCATATCTCCCACAGTGTAGTAGAAAGTGAGATTCTGTTTCAATCTCTCCTTGACTACAAAGTGAACACAGCCTGGCCTCTCTAGTTTATCCTCTCCCTCTCTCTCTTCAGTGTGTGTGTGTGTGTATATATATATGTATATAATATATATATATATATATATATATATATATATATATAATATAATATATGTGTGTGTGTGTGTGTGTGTGTGGGGTAGTAGAAACTGTCTATGAACTATTTTCTCTGTCCACCCATCTCTCTATCTGCTTCCCTCCTCTCTCTCTTCATCTCTCTCTGCATCCCTCCTCTCTCTCTGCATCATACTCTCTCTCTCTGCCCCATCCACCCTCTCTCTCTGCCTCCCTCCCTCCTCTCTCTCTCCCTCTGTCCACCCATCCCAACCTCCTTTCTCTCCCCCTATGTTCAGCTATCACTCTCTCCCTCCCTCCCCTCTCTACCTCTGTTCACCTATCCCTCTCTCCCTCTATCTACCCATCCCTATATCCCTTCCTCCTCTCCTTCTCTCTTAGTCTACCCATCTCTCTATCCCCTCCTCTCTTTCTCTCTCTCTGTCTCTACCCATCTCTCTATCACTCCTCTCTTTCTCTGTCAGTCATACCCATCCCTCTATCCCTCCTTCCTCTCTTTTTCTCTCAGTCTACCCATCCCTCTATCCCTCCATCCTCGCTTTCTCTCTCAGTCTACCCATTGCTCTATCCCTCCCTCCCTCCTCTCCTTCTCTCTCATATATCTACCCATATATCTATCACCCATCTATTTCTCTCTCAGTCTACCCATATATCTACCTATGCCTCCTCTCTTTCTCTCCCTGTCTACCCATCTCTCTATGCCTCCCTCCTCTCTTTCTCTCTCTACCTATCTATCTATCACTCCTCTCTTTCTCTCTCTGTCTCTGTGGATAATAAATAATCTTGTTCTACTTTAATGAGAGACCAGACCCCCACACTCCACTAGAGTCCAGTAAATGTTCCCCATATTATATTAAAAAAAAAATAAAGAAAAAATGCAAAACTATAATAATAATTTTGTGTGGGTGTGTGCGAGAGAGTCTGTGTGTGTGCGTTCAATGCATGTGATAGTGTGCCTGTGCGTGTGTGTGTATTTGTGTGTGTATTTGTGTGTGCCTGTGTGTATTTGTGTGTATGTATTTGTGTGTGTGTGTGTGTGTGTGTGTGAATAGTCAGTTCTTAGAAACACTCATCATGTCAGCACAGTAAGTGCTGCAGCACTAACTGCTCTCCTCTCTCCACACCTCCATCCATCCATCCATCCATCCTTCCATCTGTATGTTTTTTGGTCATAGCTTTCCTTTACCTTCCTCCTCTTCTCTTATTTTCTCTCTTCTCTTCTCCTCTCTCCTCCTCTCTTCTCATATATCTTCTCCTCTATCCTCTCTTCTCCCCTCTCTCTCGTCTCTCCTCCTCTCTCTTCATCTTTCTTCTCCTCATCTCTTCTTCTCTCTCTTCTCCACTCTTCCTTCCTCACTCCATCCTATCTTCTTCTATTTGCTTCTCTCTCTTCCCCTCTCTCTCCTCCTCTCTTTCCTCCTCTCTTCTTCTCTTTCTTCTCCTCTCTCTCCTCCTCTCTCTTCATCTCTCATCCTATCTCTTCTCTATTCTCCTCTCTCCTCCCCTCTCCTCCTCCCCCCTCTCTTATTCTGTCTTCTCTCTCTTCTGCCTCTTTTCCATTGCATAGTACCTACTCGACTCTACCCTACTCTAGGCTACTTGCTTTAGGTACCTGGTACTTCTTTCCTTTCCCACTGCAGGTAGTACTCCGTTTGTCTCCGTGTGGGGAGGCGGGGCCGCTGGCGTACAGCATGAGAGCTCCGTGAGGGCTTGGAGCAAGCCATAGTAAACACAGTTTCAATCAATCAATTGAACGTTAACGTTAGCATTAGGTAATAACCGGTTTAAAATGGATGATGATTACCTCTCGTTGTGTCTATTCTACTAGCATTAACGTTACTAGTACAAACAATCAATAGCGAGTTATATTGATCACGCTATGTACGCTAGCCATGGTAAAACGCAATCACATTAGCACGTAAGCTAACAACAAGCTTTAACGTTACCTCGTGTCTATCTGCTAACGTTAACGTTAGCATTAGGAAATGTGAGTGTAATTTCACATTCTCCTCATTTGTGAGTCATGCTTATGGCTTTCTACAAAACACTGCAGCCATTCATCAGGCTTGATAAGGTTTGCAACAATCGAAGGTCAGCATGTTCTTGCGAGGGGCCCCATTTGCACCTCCTCAAAAGCCTATCTCTTCCGTCTTCCAAATGACCATATAAAGCCCAACCCAATCAGAAATGATCCTCCCAAACTAAAACGCACCAATGATACGTCTCTATTCGCTATGCTTATAACGTAACACACTATGCTTTTGTTTGCTTTCGCTCTGGCAAACCTGTGTTGATGTACCTCGATATACACTCTGCCAAACTGAGAGTCCCTCCATGGATGTAAACCTTTTTTTGTTCAAATAAACCAACTAACCGTGAGTATTCAGAACCTTTATCTCCTTGCTTCATTTGATTACTTGATTCTTGTCTGACTGTGTTACTGTTTGCTTTAATGCCAAGTGAGAACCATCGTGGTCTGTACATTTAGATGCGCTCATAAGGCCTGTCCTGTGTTATTCTGCATTCATCAATAAGACGACCAGTCAAAATCCACGACAGTAATAACCGGTTTAAAATGGATGATGATTACCTCACGTTGTGTTTATTCTACTAGCCAGAGATGGGCAAGCTACTTGGAAAATGTAGCAAGCTACACTACAAGTTACTCTCGATTAAATATAGTGTTGTGGAAAGGTTGTTTAACACAGCAGGAGACGATATTTCCAATTGTAACAAATAGGTAATTTATTTAAGAAAAGAAGTTCTTTAACAGCAAGAGCTATGGGTCAAAGAGGATCGCCACAGCTTGAACAAAAACACTCTGTCCTGGATCCCTTTGCCTGTCCCTAAATCCCCTCTCAGTCCTGCCCCCCCATGACAAATATGATGACGTATCACATCATGTCAGATCTGACATGACGTACATTAAGATGATACGTAGATTTAACATCGAAGAGAGAGAGAACATGAAGAGAGATAAGCAAGATATGATATCCACACACGATATGATGTAAAACATTAAGAACATCGAAGAGAGAGTGAGATGTGTGTGTTTGTGTGTGTGTGTGTGTATGTGTGTGTGTGTCTGTGTGTGTGTGCGTCTGTGTACAGACGTGTGTATTGTATGTGTGTATTGTGTGTGTGTGTCTGTGTGTGTGCGTCTGTGTACAGACGTGTGTGTATTGTATGTGTGTATTGTGACACAGGGAATGTGTGTGTGTGTCGGTGTGTATGTCTGTGCGACTGTGTGTGTCTGTGTGTGTGTGTGTGTGTGTCTGTGTGACTGTGTGTGTCTGTGTGTGTGTGCTGTGTCTGTGTGTGTGCTGTGTATGTGTGTGTCTGTGTGTGTGTGCTGTGTCTGTGTGTGTGTGCTGTGTATGTATGAAAGAGAGAAAAGACACAAGATTAGAGCACACGATATGATGTACTGAAATGTCCATCTGCTATCTTGAGGCTGTTTTAAGAACATCAGCCAGACTGTCGCCCTAGTGTCTTTGAGCCCTGCTAGTTGACCTATATTAAACTAGTCAAGACTAACCCCTTTCCTACCTCCACCCTCGTATACACATTTTCCACAACATTCCCCCATTTGGGGCTATCCCTAGTCCCACCCAAATCATATAACCAAGAAAATGTGAACGTCTAACTAAACGAGAAACCACAATTATATAATAAAAGTTTAAATGCCTAATCTAAACCAGAAACCTTACTTCATTCACTGGACCCCTAACGGACCAACAAAGGCTGACTACCGTTCTCACAATAAACACAAAACCGCTCAAAACAAGAGTAATAATAAAACATCAAAAAAAAAATACCCCAATTTATAATCCTAACCTGACAGACAAATCCCCCCAACCTCCACCGCTTACCAAATGAGCCACAGTTCCGGCCGGAAACCGCGACTCTCATCAGGGAAAGGAGAAGTTGACCGTCAGAACTAAACATAGAACATCCCTCCCAAAAAAATGACATTGTCTCTTCCATAACATTGAGTCCCAGTGTCCATCGCTCAGCCCCCCTTCCATGCCCACGCCATAGTCTCCTCACCGTATTGCCAAAAGTCACATTTTGCCAATACAGCAACCACCACGCCACACCTCCAGTCCTCGTAGAAGCATGTCCCCATGCCTGGACGGGAGGCGCTGGTACCGACCTCACCACGTGTCCCCCCATCTTCGACGGGAGGTGCCCATCTTGCCCACTGCGTTAGCCCCCCCCTTTGTCCCTCCAGTCCCCAGAACCGATCCCCCGACCACTTCTTCTCAATGCTTCCTCAGGCTCAGAACCGACACTCTGCCGATGCCCCTTCCCATTCCGGTTTGACCAGGACCACAAGTAAAATAAACAAAAAATAATAAAAAAATAAAAAACAATGCAATGATTTTCAATGGTTGCAATCTCTATGCCGAAGGATCATTAGAAAATCAGACTAAAATTCCTAGTTAAAGGAATAAACCAACAAAACTGCACTCAGACCATCCCCCGTCACTCTTAAAGGAAAGAACCAACAAAAAGAAAATGTCCCTACCTCACCATACCCCTAATCCTCTATCCCCTCGTCTCCCTCTAAGGCAGCATAAAGCTGAGGATATGGCCCGATTTGTGGCTCAATCTCTTTCTGTCCCACCATCAGCATTTGGCTCGTTACGTGTGAAGTTACCAGCCTACCCAAGAGAGGCATACCACAACAGAAAAGGAGAACCAATATCAACCCTGCCACCCCGATGGATATCCCCGTCTGCATCACTATGCTTCCCCACTGTCCCAATCTTTCCAACACCCCACTCCCCCACCATTCTTCATTCCGGCCAGAATTCCCCCTCAACTCCTCCCTCAAATCCTTCAGCTTAGCCATGGCCTCGGAGAACTTTCCCCCTGGCCCCACATTCGTCGGAATGAATGTGCAGCAGTACTGTCCAAACATGGAACAGACTCCACCCTTCTCCGCCATTAACCAGTTCAGAGCCTGTCTATTCTGCCACGCCACCGTACTGGTCGCGTGCATCTGGTCCCCCATTGCATCCAACGCCTCCTCGGTGTAATTGAGATACCGCTGCTGATTGTAAAACAAATAGTTGATCCACCCGGTGTTCTTATTGACCGATATCCATGGCAGAATAGACTCAAACCCTGCCGCAATCTCATTCTTAGCCATGAACTCGGCTGGAATGCCCCTTGGCTGTCCTATGCTGTCCAGATACACCCTTGGGTCTGCCTTGTAGCTACGCTTCGTTCGAGAGATAGGAGACTCAGAAGGTCCTTCCGTCACTGATAATGGTAGGACCACCATTGGCATGATCGCCTGAACCCGGGCACATCTACCTGACCAATCTAAAGGAAGTGTATTCCTCAACCTCCTACCGCCGCAGAGCCAGTATTGGTCCGCCAGTGCCATATCCTGGACATGAAAAGGGCAAGCTACAGGCCGTGGGTTGGTATCCACTCCCTTTAACACGACCCCGTGTCCACACTTTCCTTCTTTCGTACAGTTAGTCGTGATGCTCCAAATAGTAGTGCACCGCCCCTCTGCCACCTCCCCTACATCCCGGGTCCCCTCCTTTTGCAAGCACTCGAAATCCTTGGTCAGCCATAGTTTGACACCTCTGGGTATTGGCAACCCCGTCGCTACCCCCTGCACACGTACATCCAATTTCCTACATCGTTCCCGCATAGTGACATCCTTGAAATCCGTGACGTTTCCTGCCGCCTTAAAACGACTAGAGCCGAGAAACCCCAAACACTCTGCCTCGCACCAAGGGCGACTATTATGGGGCCCCTCCCATGCCTCTGCGTCCCTGTCACACTGAGCCCAACTGAACTTCGTGCCCTTCACCAGCAGCCTATCCGGACGTGCCTTGGAGCAGACATAACAATCCTCTATCTGATTCTGCGCGCTCGTGTACTGGACCCACTTAAACCACTCATTCCCTAAAGCCGCCCTATACATCGGGTCAGCCTCCGGGTCTTCCTCGTCATAGTCATAGTCGCCCCCATCTTGTTCCCCGGAAGGAAGCAAACCCCTCAACCTGGCCCAGAGTGAGCCCACTGAGTCCCTCAACGTTCCGGCTGTCCTCTGGAACATATCCTGTCCCCCCACCTCTTCCGACTCAGTGTCCTTGACCTCCCTTTTTCCCCTCACCCCTGTCCCCTGTGATTGGTTCGGGACAGGCTCAACTCTCCTATCTACCCCCACTACCCGATGCTCGTTAGTATAATGGTAAGTATCCCCGCCTGTAACGGGGGAATGGTCAAAATCAAAAACATGCCCTTGCGGTCCTACGGGAAACACCCCGTTTGGTTGTAGTCTTATCTTCTCCCCCCCTTCCTCGATGGAGGGAAAAGGGGGCGCCTGATTCTGAGCCTGGTCATGAAAGTCTGCTGGTACTTGAGCCTGAGCGGGACCCCGTGGGACTCCTACCCACTCAAACCCGTCATCCTCAAGGACGGGTCGACCGTGACGGTTCTTAATGACGTCGTTGTGCCCGGCCGACCGTCCGCACACTGCTGCCAACATCTGCGGGAGCATCAGCAGGCACTGCACCTTCCAGTTGCCGTCTCGGACCCTCCATGTCGGGTTCTGCATAACTGCGATCGATTGTATCCCCCAAGAGATCGCCGCTGGCCTTTATGCAGTGATTGAAGTGGAACCAGGTCGCTGATCCCTTGACTTGGACTGCCGTTCCAGTCGATCGGATCACCTCGTACGGGCCCTCTCTCCGGGGTGATGACCACTTTCTCTTGTGGACCTTTACGAAGACCAAGTCCCCAGGGATCAGTCTCGGTTTGGTGGCTTCCTTCTCCGCCTCCTTCTCCCCCTTTCTCTCCTTTCTCTGCTCCTGTCGAAACACAGCTTCATGTATTTTAGTCACTTGCTGAAGATATTTTTTCAGATCTTGCTCAAAAATATCTAATGCCGGGCCCCTAGCCAGGTGTCTAAATGGCGGTGCTGGCATGCTGCGGCCTGTAAGCATTTCATGCGGTGTTAGCTGTGTTTGGCGGTTTACGCTGCTTCTAATAGCCATCAGAGCAAGCGGCAAAGCATCAATCCAGTTAAGCTTAGTTTGCATACAGATTTTCAACAGTTTGTTTTTAATGACCAGATTGGCCCTTTCCACCTTCCCCTGCGACCCGGGACTATAGACACAGGAAAGGCGCTGTCTTATACCTAATTTCTGCATCAGCCCTTTAACCACCTTGTCGATGAACTCGCGGCCATTATCGCTTTGTAATATCGTGGGAATTCCAAATCTCGGAATGACCTCGCGACACAGGAACTTGATCACTGTGTCCGCGTTCTTGTGTTTAGATGGAATGGCCTCAATCCAGCGACTAAAGCAGTCCTCTACTACCAGGAGGTATCGTTTGCCCTGCACTGGCGTTATCATGTCTGTATAGTCCATAATCAGATGTCTGAATGGTCCCTCAGGGAGGGGTGTGTAAGCCGCCACTGTCGGTACTCCTTTGCGCACATTGCCCTGTAAGCATGTTAAACACCTGGCTAGTGTAACGTCAATTTGTGCCTGAAGCTTTGGGGACCAAAATCCCATTTTCGTGATTCGTTTCAGGGTCTCTGCTCTTCCACAGTGATCAACACCATGAGCCTCAGGTATCACTAAGGACAGAAGATCGATGGAGGCGACTATCAAACCGTTATGACTCCTCCACAGACCATCTGCCCCCCTTACAGCCCCCCTCTCCGTCCACGACTGTTTCTCGGCCTGCGTGGCTGAGTCCTGAAGATCACTCAAATTATCCTCAGTTACCTCAGTCGTCAGTTCGGCCGCAAACATCAGAACAGCCGTGGACGGCACCGCAGCCGCCGCCTTCGCGGCCTCGTCCGCCGCGTTGTTTCCCGTCGTCACAAAGGACAGGTCTTTTCTGTGTGCTTGGCACTTTACGATAGCAATGCTTTTGGGCAACTTTACAGCCTGAATAAGCGCCACAACCTGCTTGTGGTGAAGGATCGGTGAGCCGTCCGATTTCTTAAAGCCTCTT
>NC_140169.1:33327900-33612900 GCF_963971535.1 Notolepis coatsorum | reverse complement strand
ACAGTCAGCTCAACTTTTCCCTCCCGCAGAAACTCTGACGGATATTTATAATAATAAGCCCAACGCTTACCTTGGTGTCGACAACCGGCAGAATTTCTACGGGAGAGGTCCGGAGCTGGCCGTGTGAGGGGGCCCGGCAGGGCGGTCTACAGGTCAAGGGTCACCAAATGTTGTGGAAAGGTTGTTTAACACAGCAGGAGACGATATTTCCAATTGTAACAAATAGGTAATTTATTTAAGAAAAGAAGTTCTTTAACAGCAAGAGCTATGGGTCAAAGAGGATCGCCACAGCTTGAACAAAAACACTCTGTCCTGGATCCCTTTGCCTGTCCCTAAATCCCCTCTCAGTCCTGCCCCCCCATGACAGATATGATGACGTATCACATCATGTCAGATCTGACATGACGTACATTAAGATGATACGTAGATTTAACATCGGAGAGAGAGAGAACATGAAGAGAGATAAGCAAGATATGATATCCACACACGATATGATGTAAAACATTAAGAACATCGAAGAGAGAGTGAGATGTGTGTGTTTGTGTGTGTGTGTGTGTATGTGTGTGTGTGTCTGTGTGTGTGTGCGTCTGTGTACAGACGTGTGTATTGTATGTGTGTATTGTGTGTGTGTGTCTGTGTGTGTGCGTCTGTGTACAGACGTGTGTGTATTGTATGTGTGTATTGTGACACAGGGAATGTGTGTGTGTGTCGGTGTGTATGTCTGTGCGACTGTGTGTGTCTGTGTGTGTGTGTGTGTGTGTCTGTGTGACTGTGTGTGTCTGTGTGTGTGTGCTGTGTCTGTGTGTGTGCTGTGTATGTGTGTGTCTGTGTGTGTGTGCTGTGTCTGTGTGTGTGTGCTGTGTATGTATGAAAGAGAGAAAAGACACAAGATTAGAGCACACGATATGATGTACTGAAATGTCCATCTGCTATCTTGAGGCTGTTTTAAGAACATCAGCCAGACTGTCGCCCTAGTGTCTTTGAGCCCTGCTAGTTGACCTATATTAAACTAGTCAAGACTAACCCCTTTCCTACCTCCACCCTCGTATACACATTTTCCACAACATTAGCTCAACTACAATGGAAGCTATCCCCAGATAAATGTAGCAAGCTACACTACAAGAACATGGCAAAAATAGCTAGCTACATTGGCACTACTTTTTTTTTTTTTTTTTTTTTTTTTACTTCATGATCAAGTTTCCACCAAACAAATAGGCAGGCACATTTTTTTTTCAGCTTGATTGTTTATTATAAAACTGAAACAAGCCCTCGGTCTGGCTTTTTGTGTCATCCTTTTAACATGAACTTGTATTATGTACAAAATCCAGGAAGGCAAGTTTAGCTGGGTGCAGCCTCTACAAAAGAAAAGAAAGAGACCATTTGGTTTGATCAGTTTTTATAGTATAGTTTGTTGATTACTTTTGATGCAGTAATAGTCTTTTTCTTTTCTATTCTATCTTTATGTATTATTTATCCCTAAACTCTGCATCTTCTGGCTGCCTGATACCCTCTCCTAGCTGAAACCTGTCCACTTTATCAACCAAAAACACACTTCTTCAATATCTGAATTTTAACTAATAATAACTGTCTTACTGCATTTTACTATAATGCTACCATGTCTATACTACCACCAACTATGCTAATATGTCTATACTACTACAGTACAGTATGTACTCAAGAGTATAACACTCAAGCTCGACACTGCTAGACAAACAATACTACTTATCCTTGGCTGCTAGATATGTACCACTCCTGCTGACTTGTTGTACACAATTTGTAAGTTGCTTTGAATGAAAGCGTCAGCTAAAATGACCAAATGTATTTAAATATGTAACTCACAAAACATTCCATGGCCCCAAAATCATGTGGGGACCCCCCCTGGGGGTCCTGACCAACAGGTTGAGAACCACTGCTCTAGGTGATATTTTCCCTCTTAGTGTATGTACTATTTATGGTAGTTTGTTTTTTCTTTTCTCCACCCCCATAATATTGTTCATTTTCTGCCTACAGTGAAACATGTTAGTTAAATCTGTTGACAAAAAGTGCACTGACTTGTGTGCTGTTTGGGAACAGTTGACAATGTTTATGTAAAGATTTTCATCAGCTTACCTGAATATATGTGTTCTCAAGTTAGTGCTGGGCGTGTGGGAAGTTGAGAGAAGCTTCGTTTTTGGCTGACACAATAAACACATATGTTTTAGGCGTTTTTTCAGTCAAACTCATACATTTTTCCAGATAGGGCCATGGAGAGGCATTGTTGTTATTGACATCATCTTCATCAATGCCATCAGCCCTGGAAACATCGAATCCCTCTGCCATTTCGCGCGGACTGGTTCATTCATTCATTCATGGTCTGTGTTTAGATTTTTTTTTACTTCTTGGTTTGCCGAGCTGGAGTGGCATGTCCCGCCCTATCCTGCCTCTGATTGGCCTACCCGTAATGTTTTGGCCTAATCGTGAGTCGTCATACTCATATCTAAACCAACCAACCAATCATAGTGGGTTTTCTCCAATAGTATCCAGCTGCAGGACAGGAGAACATGACACTCTCAGGACCAAAGACACTCTTTTTTTTGTGTCTGTTTCTCCGGATATGTAGCGTGTAGCGTTTTGCTGACGCTACGTCACTACTTGATTCTAAAACTAGCTGCGCTACGGAGACCGCTACTTGATTCAAAAGTAGCGACGCTACCATCACGCTACTGAACAATGTAGTTAAGCTATGTAGCGTCGCTACTTGTAGCTAGCTACTGCCCATCACTGCTACTAGCATTAACGTTACTAGTACAAACAATCAATAGCGAGTTATATTGATCACGCTATGTACGCTAGCTATGGTAAAACGCAATCACATTAGCACGTAAGCTAACAACAAGCTTAACAAATCAGCTATCTTTTTGTGAGACTAAACTCTCCGCTCGGTGGTAAATTGTGTTGATGTTGGTTTTGTTTCATCAATAAATGAGGCAGAATACACAGTGAATGTATCCTTTTTTGTTTATTGCACTTGTTCCTGCTGCAAACAAATAATGAATCCTAAGCGAGGCATTAAAGATGGCGGCTTTCTGTTTTTGTGCAGACGCTCCAACGTGTGACGCTTCTCTCTTCTGACCAATCAGTGGTCTGCAGTGTTTCACGTCACTTTTCTGGTACCACTTGTACTCGCTTGGAACCTCGACAGAGCAGGGACTAAAAAAGTACCCAAAAAGTACCTGGTACCAGGTATTTTGGCAATGGAAAACCGAAAAGGCTGAGTAGAGTAGAGTAGAGTCGAGTAGGTACCATGCAGTGGAAAAGGGCCAGAATCTTCTTCTCTCTTCTCCATTCTTCTCCTCTCTCTCCTCCTCTTTTCCTCTCTCTACTCCTCTCTGCTCCTCTCTTCTCATATCTTCTCCCCTCTTCTTCTCTCTCATCTCTCTCCTCCTCTCTTCTCTCCTCCTCTTTTCTTTCATCTTCTCTGATTTCCTCTACCATCTTTCTCCTTTGTATAATAATTTTTGTAGAATCCTTCCCTCTCGCTGTCTCTCTCTCTGTCTCTTCCTCTTTTTCTATTTGTGTATCTTTACCTCTGTCTCTCTCTGTCTCTCTCTATCTCTCTCCCATGCCCTCTCCCCTCCCTCCCCCCTCTCCATACCTGGTACTTCGTTCCTTTCCCACTGCAGGTAGTACTCTGTTTGTCTCCATGTGGGGAGGCGGGGCCGCTGGCGTACAGCATGAGAGCTCCGTGAGGGCTTGGAGCAAGCCATAGTAAACACAGTTTCAATCAATCAATTGAACGTTAACGTTAGCATTAGGTAATAACCGGTTTAAAATGGATGATGATTACCTCACGTTGTGTCTATTCTACTAGCAATAACGTTACTAGTACAAACAATCAATAGCGAGTTATATTGATCACGCTATGTACGCTAGCCATGGTAAAACGCAATCACATTAGCACGTAAGCTAACAACAAGCTTTAACGTTACCTCGTGTCTATCTGCTAACGTTAACGTTAGCATTAGGAAATGTGAGTGTAATTTCACATTCTCCTCATTTGTGAGTCATGCTTATGGCTTTCTACAAAACACTGCAGCCATTCATCAGGCTTGATAAGGTTTGCAACAATCGAAGGTCAGCATGTTCTTGTGAGGGGCCCCGTTTGCACCTCCTCAAAAGCCTATCTCTTCCGTCTTCCAAATGACCATATAAACCCCAACCCAATCAGAAATGATCCTCCCAAACTAAAACACACCAATAATAATAATAACTTTATTTGTATAGCACTTTTCATACAGAGGTTGCAGTTCAAAGTGCTTCAAAACAGTAAAAAATACAGGCATAAGCGAGCATAAAAAGATAGACAGGTAGAATCACAGTGTTTCACATTAGGATCTAGCATCCCAATAGGCTCTCCGCTTACAGTTTTCAGTAACACAAATAGTAAAAATAGTTTAAAATGATTCAGTTTAAAAATAGTAAAAAAAAATAAATTATAAAATAGAACGGACATAAAAAATACAGGCATGAGCGAGCATAGCAAGATATGGCAAATCATAGTGTTTCACATTAGGATCTAGCATCCTAATAGGCTCTCTATTCAGTAATACTCCTGTAATTCCCAACATACTTCTGTAACTTTAGTGATACTAGATCACAGGGACTCGAACCCACACAGGGACTCAAACCCACACTGTAACTTTAGTGATACTAGATCACAGGGACTCGAACCCACACTGTAACTTTAGTGATACTAGATCACAGGGACTCGAACCCACACTGTAACTTTAGTGATACTAGATCATAGGGACTCGAACCCACACTGTAACTTTAGTGATACTAGATCACAGGGACTCGAACCCACACTGTTACAAAGGGTCAGATTAAACCGAATATATATATTTATTGCCTGAGATCCCATGTATAATATTTGTATATCGTTTGATATCCCTTGTATATTCTTTGTACATATATACGGAATATCCCTTTAGTCTACAGGACAGACCATAATATTCGTTCTCCTATTGGAAGCGATCCCCTGGCGCCAGTGCCTTACCCCCTAGAGCTGACTTCAAAGGTACCGACGAGATATGTCTGTACATGCCCAGCTTCTGCCCATGAATACGGCTACCAAAATACGAATGGTACTATTTGTCCACCGTACGTATAAATATGTCCAGCAAATACAGAACTTTCTTTTCAGTTCGCCTTCAGTTCAGTCTGGTTCAGTTACCGAGTAAAGCCTCACCCACTACGCAACGTGTGGTGCAGAGTAGGGCTCGCATTGCCCCAAGATAGAGTCTCGTGTTATCCTAGTACGTTGGTTTAACGCAGTGTTTCTCAAAGTGGGGGGCGCGCCCCCCAGGGGGGGCGCGGAGGCATGACAGGGGGGGCGCGACCGACCGGGAGAAATGTGTGTTTTTACGCGGGTTTTATGTGCTGAACGCACACCCATAAAACAAAGCGCGCGGTCACGCCCCCTCGCTCTCGCTCTGGTTTCATTCAGCTCCCCGCGCTTGGCAAGGCGGTAGTAAAAGGCAAAAGCTGTCCGCTTTTTGTCAGTGAACAGAATGGAGGCATTTTTGACAGGTACTAAAAGGAAGGCCACCGATGCTTCGTGTGACGGTAATAAACCAAAAAACAAGTTGAGAAAATATGACGAGGCATATCTCGCTCTTGGCTTCACAGCGAATGTTGTGGGAGGTGAGGAGAGACCCCTGTGTGTTGTATGTCAGAAAACCCTCGCAGCTGATAGCATGAAACCCAGCAAACTGAGAAGACACATTGAGACATCACATCCCAGTCATGTCAAGAAGCCACTCGACTTCTTTAAGAGAAAACTCGAGGAATACCGTAAGCAGGAGACGCAAATGGTAAAAGCTGCATCAGTGAACAGCAAAGCACAACTGGCATCATACAAGGTCGCATATAGAATCGCCAAGTGTAAGAAACCACACACGATAGCTGAGGATCTCATCCTCCCCGCTGCTCTTGATATGGTTTCAACAATAATTGATGAGACAACCGCCGCAAAATTGAAGTGTATCCCCCTGTCCAATGACACCATTGCAAGACGTATATGTGACATTTCGAATGATCTGGAAGAACAACTCACGGAGTCACTGAAAAACAAACGTTTTGCAATACAAGTGGATGAGGCCACTGACAGCAATAAAGACTGTTTGCTTATTTGCTATGTTCGATTTGTAAATTCCCAGTCACTGATTGAAGATCTGCTGTTTTGCAAATATATCAAAAACAGAGCGACAGCTGATGAGCTCTTCAAAATGATTGACAGTTATCTGACAGAACATGGACTGAAATGGGAGAACTGTGTGGGATTTTGTTCTGACGGTGCGCAGGCCATGGCAGGGAAAAAGAGGGGGCTACAGGCGTTCATCAAGGGGGTCTCGCCAAATGCGCAATGGACGCACTGTGTCATTCACAGAGAGGCGCTAGCGTCAAGACAGCTTAGCCCTGAGCTGAATGAGGTTTTGACAGATGTTATAAACGTGGTGAATTTCATCAAAACCCGACCCCTGAAAGCGCGCCTGTTCTCTGCGCTGTGTGAGGAGATGGGAGCTGACCATTCTGCAGTGCTGTTTCACAGCGAGGCAAGGTGGCTCTCGCGAGGGAAGGTGTTGTCGCAAGTCTTCGAACTACGAGAGGAGATTCGGGTGTTCTTGGAGGAGGAGAGCATGAATGAAGCTGCAAGCAAGTTCAATGATGAACAATTTCTCATGAAACTGGCCTATCTCAGCGATGTCTTTGGAAAGCTGAATGAATTAAACCTTCAGCTTCAAGGTATGTTGATATTTTTTGTCTTCTAGTATCTGTCATGTCTACTCTAAACTTTATGCTGTTCTGTTTAGTAGTGTCTGTCTGTTTGTCACTAAATGTAATATGCATTGATTACAAAAGGACCCCAATTGAAACAAGCCATTGGCTTTCTTGGGGGTTTTAATCCTATTTAGTTGACCTTGTACTTACTGTCATGTGATTTTCTTTATGCAAACATCTAAATAAAGTATTCTATTCAATTAAATTCAAGGCAAAAATAAATACCTACCTGACCTGGCAAACAAGATCACTGCATTCAGTCGAAAGCTGGAGATGTGGGGCAGGCGCCTTGATGAACAACAGACTGATGCCTTTGAGAACCTGACTGAGTTTGCTGAAAGCAGTGTTTCTCAAGTCACCACAGTGATCCCCTGTCTCAGGCAGCACATCTCTTCCCTGAGAGGATTCTTTTTAAAATACTTCCCTAACAACAGTGCTCAGTATGACTGGGTGGTGGATCCATTCAATGCAGCAGGTTGGTATTTTATGTTATTGACTGACTAATTATGACATTTGTTTATGTTGTACATTATATAATAATAATAATATGCTACTATCTAGCTGGAATGGATTGTTGTAAAACTGAATTTTTTTGTGTTTAATTTGCAATTAATTACAAATAAAGTATCTCTATCTGCAGCACCTGCCGATTTCAGCTCTGCTGAAGAGGAGCAACTCATCGAGATGACCTCTGACTCCACCCTGAGGCTGAGGTTTACAGCTCAGACACTGAGTGAATTCTGGCTTGGTGTGGAGAGGGATCATCCAGTCATAGGGCGGAGGGCTGTGGGCATCCTTCTTCCCTTCGCCACATCCTATCTCTGTGAGATTGGATTTTCAGCTGTTGCTTCACTGAAGACAAAGCACAGGTCTAAGCTCAACATTGAGCATGACTTGAGAGTGGCAGTATCAAGCCTGCAACCTCGGTTTGAAAAGATGTGCAGTTCAAAACAGGCTCATTGCAGCCACTAATGCTGTTGTTTAACCTTTATTTACCCAGGGTAGGTTCGCTGAGCACAGATGCTCTTTTTCAGCTACGCCCTGCTTCACATTCACACAGTTCCATTCATACCTGGGAGCTGCCCAGTTACAACCACAGTCTGACACCATTGGCCACTGAGCAACTCCACTGTTTTTCACAAGTTTTTTCACAAAGTTTTTTATCTATTTATAAAAAAAAATCAGTTTTCTTGAATTGTATTGCAATGCACTGCAACTTCTTTCACAAGTTCTTTCACAAGTTTTTTCACAAGTTTTTCACAAGTTTGTTCACAAGTTTTTGACACTGCTTTTAAAAAGCAGTGTCCTTGAATTGTATTGCAATGCACTGCAACTTCTTTCACAAGTTTTTTCACAAGTTTTTTCACAAAGTTTTTCACAAGTTTGTTCATAAGTTTGTTCACAAGTTTTTGACACTGCTTTTAAAAAGCAGTGTCCTTGAATTGTATTGCAATGTACTGCAACTTCTTTCACAAGTTTTTTCACAAGTTTTTTCACAAGTTTTTCACAAAGTTTTCTATCTATTTAAAAAAAAAAGCAGTGTCCTTGAATTGTATTGCAATGTTACAAGATGTCTCTATTTTTTTAAAGCAGTGTTGAGTGTCCATTGAATTGTATTGCAATGTTACAAGATGTCTCTATTTTTTTTAAAGCAGTGTTGAGTGTCCATTGAATTGTATTGCAATGTTACAAGATGTCTCTATTTTTTTTAAAGCAGTGTTGAGTGTCCATTGAATTTTATTGCAATGTTACAAGATGTCTCTATTTTTTTTAAAGCAGTGTTGAGTGTCCATTGAATTGTATTGCAATGTTACAAGATGTCTCTATTTTTTTTAAAGCAGTCTTGAGTGTCCATTGAATTGTATTGCAATGTTACAAGATGTCTCTATTTTTTTAAAAGCAGTGTTGAGTGTCCATTGAATTGTATTGCAATGTTACAAGATGTCTATTTTTTTAAAGCAGTGTTGAGTGTCCATTGAATTGTATTGCAATGTTACAAGATGTCTATTTTTTTAAAGCAGTGTTGAGTGTCCATTGAATTGTATTGCAATGTTACAAGATATCTCTATTTTTTTTAAAGCAGTCTTGAGTGTCCATTGAATTGTATTGCAATGTTACAAGATGTCTCTATTTTTGAAAAAGCAGTCTTGAGTGTCCATTGAATTGTATTGCAATGTTACAAGATGTCTGTATTTTTGAAAAAGCAGTCTTGAGTGTCCATTGAATTGTATTGCAATGTTACAAGATGTCTTTATTTTTGAAAAAGCAGTCTTGAGTGTCCATTGAATTGTATTGCAATGTTACAAGATGTCTTTATTTTTGAAAAAGCAGTCTTGAGTGTCCATTGAATTGTATTGCAATGTTACAAGATGTCTGTATTTTTGAAAAAGCAGTCTTGAGTGTCCATTGAATTGTATTGCAATGTTACAAGATGTCTTTATTTTTGAAAAAGCAGTCTTGAGTGTCCATTGAATTGTATTGCAATGTTACAAGATGTCTTTATTTTTGAAAAAGCACAGTCTTTGAGTGTATTGGACTGTATTGTTATGTTGTTGCACAATTGCACAGTTGTAAAGTGGTTGCACAATTTGAAAGGTCACGATATTGGTGTTATTTCAATAAATTTAAACATGGCCCATTTCATGACTATTTTGTTGGGGCGAGGGGGGGCCTGAAATATTTTCGTCCGCCAAAGGGGGGCCTGACAGAAAAAGTTTGAGAAGCACTGGTTTAACGTATCGTTCTCTATTTATTAGCAAACCTTCATTACGAGTCAAAGACCACGTGAAGTGAGTAATTGTGTGTCTACAATAGAGCACTTATTACCGCGTGCTAATAAGGATAGTAACGTCAAGTTCAACCGTGCACTACCGCGCACCACGGAGGATTTACACCCCGCCAGCAGTGCCACTTTCCGGCAAGGATTATTATTCTTCATTGCTTTGACCAAGCTGCTGGAGCAGAGAACCGCCTACCCCGCTGCTACTGTGGGATCTACACCTGCCCGTGGGGACATCACTCGAGACCGTCTCTGTCGTACCAGAGACTCCACGGCTTCCACCCTCACCTGCACGGCGCGCACCCTGGGACCAGGCTGCTTTTCCCCGCTGACTCAGGGAGTAAGACACCGTCTCCAGGTGCCTTGCTGGAGCTCCGTGAACCCTTGACTTTCATAGAGAATTGCCTCCCTCTGCTGGCTTACAACCGGTAGTACACCCCTTTCCCAGAGTACCATAGAGATAATCCTTAATATTCATTATTGATTTGCCTATGCACATTCGATTTGCCTTATAAGCGCAATCTAAGTAATGTAACAATATTCTTGATGTAATAAATATTCTAAATGAGTATTTGTGTGGAAACCGTGTTATTGTGGAAGTGTTCTAATCTAATATACCTTTGTACGGTATTGGTCAGTAATGTACAAGACGGTAGTAGTTTAATGATACTAGTACTTGATTAATACAGTCAGGGAATTGTACCCCTCAGTTACAATTGGTCCTTCGAGCCCCGGATAATAATTAGCGTAATATTAATATAATATTAATATTGACATGGCCGATGACGAACACTCCACAAACGGTTCTCCTAAGCTAGATCGCCCGCAGCGCAGACGGCAGCCACCTCCCTATCTAGAGGCATACTCTGTCAGTCCAATACCTAGCTTTAAAGGGAAGTTAAACGCGGAAAAAGTAGAAAGTCAAATTATGTCTGACCTTAACAACCAGGTTACCCCGACCACAGAGGCCCTAGTGGGTGCTAATGTAACTGACCAAGCTCACGGTGGGGACCAGGAGGGAACTGACACGACTTTACCCCCAGACAATACCGAAGAAATAGCCCCCGATCAGCTCCGGGAGGAAGACAACCCTAAAGAGACGCGCACCCAGGAGACGGATCTCCTCGGTACGCAACAGGAGAACGGATCTCCAACAAGTACTGCCGGGAGCCGATCGCCCCGAACGGCGTCTTCCCCCAGCGAGGCGGACAAGATGCTGGCGCAGGCACTCATCGCCACCCTGGCAGCCTCCACTGAACGCGATCGACTTCAAGCGCAACAGACGTGCGAGCGCGAACATTTCGCAGGTGAGCGAGAGCGCTTCCAGGCGCAACAAAGGAGCGAAGACGACCGAATAAGACTGGAGACCAGACGCCTCCAGACAGAAGAGAACATCGAGAGAAGCCGCGCCGACGTCGCAAATGCACAGCTCCACGCCGCCCATGCCAGCGCCAATGCCCAGCGCGACGTCGCCAATGCACAGCGCGACGCTGCCCAGGCCAGCGCCAATGCGCAGCGCGACATCGCCAATGCCCAGCGCGAAGCAGCGCGCGACGCAGCCCATGCCCGGCGCGAGGCAGAGCGCGACCGGCTGCAGGCGGAGCTGATGGACAAACTGGTTGCCATGGCGACACCCCCTCACTCCGCACGGAGCTCCCAGAGATCGTCAAGACATGGGTCTAGGACACATTCCCCTACCCGACGAAGCGACCCGGGACCCCGCCTACAGGAGGATCCTGTCCACGTCTCCGAACCCCCTCCCCGGCCGGTCCATACGAGACCTAGCAACCGGGAAGAACCGGACCACGCCGAGAGACTGAACAGAAGACTCCAGGTCCTAGCAGAGGGAGAAGAGGAGGAGGAGGAGGAGGAGTGTCAAGCCGACCAGCAGCAACGTACTCTGGCCCAGGAGGCCCAGTACAGCCCTGACCAGCAGCAACGTACTCAGGACCAGGAGGTCCAGTACAGCCCAGAAGTCAGGCCCGAGGCCCTGCGCTACAAACCCCCGACTCAACTCACGGGTGAGTTTGACGCACCGTCAGCCCCGAGGAACAGCACCTGGGTACCCGACCTTCGGTACCCACCAAGTACCAGCCCAAGACGACACGCAAGAGGAGACTCGCCTAGGAGGCCTCTCCCCCAACGCTCACCGATGTGCCAGTCATCCATGACATCATACATTGGCACACCGACGTTTCAAGACTTCACCCATGAGAATCGAGCACAGTATACGGAGCTCCGGATGTGCCTAGAGACAATGATGGTGGATGTCGCTGATGAACGCCACAAGTATGCAATATTACTGCAGCACCTGAAAGTGCCCCGGGCGCACAATATAGCGCTAGCCTATGCCACCTCTACGACCCCATACACCGCGGCTCTAGCAGCGCTGGACCAGAGATATGGACGTATATGGGATTACGTAATAGAAGAGATAAGGCATATTGACCGCTTACCCCCAGCAACAGACAATCGCTCACTAGACTAGACGACCTGTCTATAAAAGTACAGTCCCTGGTAGGGATGCTGGGAGCGCAACGAGAAAAGGGTATGCACGAGCTATACGCCAACTCTAACGTCGAGAGGATTTTAGAGAAGCTGCCGCCCGCCAGACAGGAGCGCTTCAGGCGGCAAAGAGACCACCGTGATCCTAACGGTCCAGAACCATCCCTCCTAGACTTGGCCGACTTCCTGGCGAGAGAAGTCAGCAGCCTACGATTGGATACGTTCGTGCGGAGCACACCAAGCTCCAGAGAGGGACCTAGGAGAGTAAACGATGGCCGAAGATCGGTGACTGTTATGCACCAAGCCGAATCAGTACCGCAGCACCAGAACCACAACACCCCCTCGACGAAAGAGGACCAGTGGAAGATTGAGTGCCAGTACTGTGAGGGAGAACATCGGCTCTATCAGTGCGAAGATTTCAAGAAGCTGACCACGGATGATGTGAGCCAGTGGGTCAAGGACCACCGCCGCCGCTTCCGCTGCGCGCGCAGCCACCTAGCAGCTGAGTGCCGCTTGAAAAGGAAGTGCAGCAGGTGCAGTGGCACCCACCTGGAGGTCCTGCATGACATCAACAAGCGTCAGCCAGGACAACCGAGTGGGCCCGTCGCGGTAATGTACCATGCCGAGGCGGTGGCACCAGCACCGAAGAGCCACCAGACCGCTCCCTACTGTACCTACTGCGACGGCGGACACTGGCTGGCACAGTGCGCCGAATATAAGACACTGAACCCCGTCCAAGTTAACCAGTGGCGTGAGGCGGCCCAGGCGGGCGCCGCTTACCACGCAGCACGGTGCGGAGCCCACCAGAAGGTCCAAGACAACCAACCAACAGGAGTGCTCCACATTGACCAGCACAGCGGGACCCCCCGTGTGCTCCTCAAAGTGGTCAGAGTGCTCCTGAGCCACGAGGACAAGGTCCTGGACACTTACGCCGTCCTGGACGATGGGTCCGAAAAGACTCTCCTCCTCGCTTCCGCAGCAGCTCAGTTGGGCCTGCGAGGTGTCAAAGATACAATGACCATACGCACCATCAGAAGGGACCAGAAGACCATAAAGGGTGAAAAGGTCTCCTTCGAGATAGCAGCGGTGGACAAGCCCGAGGAGCAGTATAGTATAAGTAACGTCTTCACCAGCCACGACATAGGCCTGTCGCAGTACACCTACCCCATCCCACAGCTGATGGCTAAGTATGGGCATCTACGTCAACTACCTATACCGCTTATCGACGGCGCCACACCGACCCTGCTCATCGGCTCCGACCACGCGGACCTCATTCTCCCAATTGAGGCGGCCCACGTCGGACCCAAAGGATGCCCGGTCGCGGTTCAGACCCGACTGGGATGGACGCTCCAAGGCCCCCTCTACGGACTTGACAGTCAACCCACGTCTACAAGCTGCCTACACACAGAGGCGAGCGACACCGGCCTCTCCCCCGTACAGCAGAGGCTATTGACATTAAGCGAGAGGCCCGTGAGAGAACCGTGGGCACCAGAGGGAGTTCGGAACTCCACCCCCCTCAGCTGCGCTTCAGACGTAGCTGACCTCGAACCCAGCACCCCAAGCGACTCCTTGACGGGGCGGCCGGGACCGGCCCCTCCTCAGATGGGGTACAGAGCAAACAAGAGAAACAGACGGAGGAGGAGAAAGCACAGCCAAGCACAGATCAAAGCAGTCTCAGGCCCGCTTCCTCCTAAGCCCCCCTTCATCCCGTCCAGTCGTCATGACCATAGACCAGTCACCACCCCCGAGCTGCGTGGCCGGCCGGCCGCGTAAGCAAAGTGACCACTGGTGCCGACGGAAAGGTCAGAGTGGCAGAAGTGCTCGGCCAAGGGCGGATCTACAACCGACCCGTGGCGAGGCTGATAGAGTCGCCAAGGCTCCCCGACTCGCCTAATGACGACCATGACCCCTGACTTTGTGAACTGACCGACCCCTCACAGACATTGAGTAGTGGACAGTGCGGTTAATCTGTCTCTGCTTAGGTAATTAGGTGGGACTAATTAGGGGGCGGCTGTTACAAAGGGTCAGATTAAACCGAATATATATATTTATTGCCTGAGATCCCATGTATAATATTTGTATATCGTTTGATATCCCTTGTATATTCTTTGTACATATATACGGAATATCCCTTTAGTCTACAGGACAGACCATAATATTCGTTCTACTATTGGAAGCGATCCCCTGGCGCCAGTGCCTTACCCCCTAGAGCTGACTTCAAAGGTACCGACGAGATATGTCTGTACATGCCCAGCTTCTGCCCATGAATACGGCTACCAAAATACGAATGGTACTATTTGTCCACCGTACGTATAAATATGACCAGCAAATACAGAACTTTCTTTTCAGTTCGCCTTCAGTTCAGTCTGGTTCAGTTACAGAGTAAAGCCTCACCCACTACGCAACGTGTGGTGCAGAGTAGGGCTCGCATTGCCCCAAGATAGAGTCTCGTGTTATCCTAGTACGTTGGTTTAACGTATCATTCTCTATTTATTAGCAAACCTTCATTACGAGTCAAAGACCACGTGAAGTGAGTAATTGTGTGTCTACAATAGAGCACTTATTACCGCGTGCTAATAAGGATAGTAACGTCAAGTTCAACCGTGCACTACCGCGCACCACGGAGGATTTACACCCCGCCAGCAGTGCCACTTTCCGGCAAGGATTATTATTCTTCATTGCTTTGACCAAGCTGCTGGAGCAGAGAACCGCCTACCCCGCTGCTACTGTGGGATCTACACCTGCCCGTGGGGGCATCACTCGAGACCGTCTCTGTCGTACCAGAGACTCCACGGCTTCCACCCTCACCTGCACGGCGCGCACCCTGGGACCAGGCTGCTTTTCCCCGCTGACTCAGGGAGTAAGACACCGTCTCCAGGTGCCTTGCTGGAGCTCCGTGAACCCTTGACTTTCATAGAGAATTGCCTCCCTCTGCTGGCTTACAACCGGTAGTACACCCCTTTCCCAGAGTACCATAGAGATAATCCTTAATATTCATTATTGATTTGCCTATGCACATTCGATTTGCCTTATAAGCGCAATCTAAGTAATGTAACAATATTCTTGATGTAATAAATATTCTAAATTAGTATTTGTGTGGAAACCGTGTTATTGTGGAAGTGTTCTAATCTAATATACCTTTGTACGGTATTGGTCAGTAATGTACAAGACGGTAGTAGTTTAATGATACTAGTACTTGATTAATACAGTCAGGGAATTGTACCCCTCAGTTACACACACTGTAACTTTAGTGATACTAGATCATAGGGACTCAAACCCACACTGTAACTTTAGTGATATTAGATCACAGGGACTCGAACCCATACTAAATAGTGGGACTTATTGCACAGTGTTTCACATTTGGATCTAGCAAATAATAAAAATAGTTTAAAATGATTCAGTTTAAAAATAGTCATCAGTAAGAAGTAAAAAGTGCAATAACCGACGGACATAAAAAATACAGGCATTAGCGAGCATAGCAAGATATGGCAAATCACAGTGTTTCACATTAGGATCTAGCATCCTAATAGGCTCTCTATTCAGTAATACTCCTGTAATTCATGAACAAATAATCACAGTGTTTCACATTTGGATCTAGCAAATAATAAGAATAGTTTAAAATGATTCAGTTTAAAAATAGTCATCAGTAAGAAGTAAAAAGTGCAATAACCGACACATGAATTTGATAGGCAGTGTAAAAGAGTAGGCAGGGTAAGAATAAATACAAGTTGTGTCAGGATATCCCTGATGTTTCCTCTTGCCACTAGGTGGTAGCAGATATCTATCAGTGAAATGCCTGAGCAAAGAGATAGGTTTTAAGCTGTCTTTTAAAGATGTCTAGCGAGTTGGCTTCCCTGATGTTTTGGGGTAGTTTGTTCCATAGTTTTGGGGCATAGTTGATAAAGGCTGCATTACCGATCCTCTTTTGACTGCTTCTGGGAGCCTCTAGTAGTCCAGCAGCTGATGATCGCAGTGTTCTTGCTGGTGTGTAATTTATTAGAGTGTTGGCGATGTAGCTAGGTCCCTGTCCATTTAGAGCTTTGTATGTAAGGAGAAGGACCTTAAAGTCAATTCTAAATGTTACAGGAAGCCAGTGTAAAGCGGCTAAGACTGGACTAATGTGCTCTCTCCTTTTGGTTCTAGTTAGCAGTCGGGCTGCAGAGTTTTGGATTAGCTGAAGCCTCTCTGTGGTTTTCTTAGGGAGACCTGTGAAAAGTGCATTACAGTAGTCTAACCGACTAGATATGAATGCATGAATTAGCTTCTCAGCATCGTTCTGATTAATAAATGGTCGTACTTTTGCTATATTTCCGAGATGGAACAACGATGTTTTCGTCACTTTGCTAATGTGAGAATTGAAGTTCAGTTCTGAATCTATGATAACCCCAAGACTAGTGACCTCAGATTTTATCCAAGGGGTTAGTCCCCCCAGGTTCTTTATTAATGTTTCTTTTTTAGTTTTGGAGCCGATAATTAGAATTTCAGTTTTGTTCTCGTTTAGTTTCAGGAAGTTCTTACTCATCCATTTATTTATTGCCAGTAAGCAGTCTGTAATGGAGCTAATCGCTGTATCATTTGGTTCAGCAGATATGTACAGTTGTGTGTACAGTACACCAATGATACGTCTCTATTCGCTATGCTTATAACGTAACACACTATGCTTTTTGTTATAATGTGGGTTCACCGGGTTACGTCAGTGAGACTTTCACCTGCAGTGTCCTATGAGACACACCTACTTAGGTAGTATAATGAGTAACAGCTGTGTGTTGCACTGGACCTGTATTGCTTTTGACAGCGTGAAATAAACATCACAAAAGAACATTTGGACTGGACCTTTACATTATTACATTGGCGACGAGGATAAACTAAACAGCTTGGAGTTTTAGCCGAACGTTAGAGAAATGACGACGTATGGGAAAATCCAGGAGTTTGATCAAGAAACAGATGATTGGCAGCAGTACGTGGAACGTCTGGAATTCTACTTTGTGGCTAACAATATCACAGATGCAGGACAAAAGCGAGCCATATTCCTGAGTGCATGTGGAGGAAAAGTCTACGCTCTGCTGCGCGATTTGTGTCTGCCGGGTAAGCCAGGAGATTCGGACTTGACGGGGCTATTGAAACTGTTGAGTGATCACTTCACGCCTAAAACCAGTGCCATTGTGGAGCGTTTTAAATTTCATTCGAAAACGAGACAGCAAGGACAGTCTGTGTCATCATTTGTAGCCGAGCTGAAGAGAATCACTGAACATTGTGGGTTTGGCGCTACGTTAAATGACATGATTCGAGACAGACTGGTGTGCGGGATAAATGACGATCGCATTCAAAGGCGTCTGTTAACAGAACCGGATGACAGACTCAAGTTGGCCAGGGCTATTGAGTTGGCAATCACTATGGAAACAGCGGCTAAAGATATCGCGGAGCTGCAGCAAACGGGAGTGGAGGGACCCATTCATAAATTACAACTACAACCTGCAGCACCGGAGCGCAGACCACCGTCGGCAGGAATCGGATGTTACAGATGTGGAGGAAATCACGGGCCGGCGGATTGCCGATTCATAGATGCAGTTTGTCACAACTGCCAAAGACGCGGACATTTAGCTAGAAAATGCCGCAGCCCCAGGCAGGTCAGACAGCCCAGACAGAACCGGGGAAATGGACTGGGTGCAACCCACACAATGGAGTATGAAGAGGAGGATTATACACACAATCTGTATAATCTGGATGATGGAGAGAGAGTGGAGCCATACAGAGAGCAAGTGTCGGTGAATGGACATGACATTGACTTTGAAGTAGACACTGGTGCAGGTATGACTATTATGAGTGAGGAAACCTACACTAAGATGGGAGGGGGGCCACTCCATCAAACAAAAATAAAACTGTACACATACACCAGAGACAGAGTAGGAGTGTTAGGCAAGATGCACGCACAAGTCACCTACAAAGGGCAGACCAAGAAATTAGCATTGCTGGTGGTAAAAGGGGAGGGGCCTAATCTGATGGGGAGAAATTGGCTCAAAGCTATGCGGCTAGACTGGAGAGCCATTTTCAGACTACAGATAGGTCAGCAGCAGGAGTTGGGGTGTCACCCCAGTATGATCAAAACACCACGCCAGCAAGTCTACCGGAGGAGAGCTTTTCACCACAAGAAGCAGTCCATCCAGGGTCAGAGACTCCTGCACCCGAGGCAGTCGTGTTGAGGCCTCCGGAACCTCCTGCACCCGAGGCAGTCGTGCTGAGGCCTCCGGAACCGGGTCCAGAAATAGGACGTCGTTATCCAGGTAGAGTTAGGCAGGCACCCACTTATTTTAATGCAGGGGCAGAATAATCCCCTTGGGTGTCTGGAGGAGGGGCAGTCTACCCCCTACCTTGTAGCTGAGATTAAGCTTAAAAAATGTATACCAATGATATTTCAAAACTATGGGGGAAGGGATTGTTATAATGTGGGTTCACCGGGTTACGTCAGTGAGACCTTCACCTGCAGTGTCCTATGAGACACACCTACTTAGGTAGTATAATGAGTAACAGCTGTGTGTTGCACTGGACCTGTATTGCTTTTGACAGCATGAAATAAACATCACAAAAGAAAATTTGGACTGGACCTTTACATTATTACACTTTTGTTTGCTTTCGCTCTGGCAAACCTGTGTTGATGTACTGTACCTCGATATACACTGCCAAACTGAGAGTCCCTCCATGGATGTAAACCTTTTTTTGTTCAAATAAACCAACTAACCGTGAGTATTCAGAACCTTTATCTCCTTGCTTCATTTGATTACTTGATTCTTCTCTGACTGTGTTACTGTTCTATATCGTGTTAGCTTCCGCTCAGCGTCATTCTGCACATATCTCGCTCCAGTGTATATGCACTGAATAAAAACTTCACATTGTACCTTTACATACCAACATCAGTCTGACCACACCCCCATCTGCTACCTACATAAGCAGGGGTGGGGCCACACACTCATCTCCTTCTCAAATTTCACCCTAAGAGAGTGCCTGTATACCAATCACTTGAAATGGGAAAGAAAGTATTTATCTGAAGAAAGGAAGAACAAGGATATACGTTGACGTTATATCTTTATTTTCTCTCTCACTATTTCGAGAAAATACGGCGATAATGTCTTCGTCACTGGAGTGTCTGGAAGATGATGATCATTCTGACCTCCACTGGCTTTTTCGTATTAGGGGCTCGCGTCGCTGATATACTCCCCACCTGCAGTCCTCCTTGCTGCGGCTGGTGAACCTCCAGTCATAAAGCTGGACTGTGGGAGGCACCGGCTGTTGTGAGAAACTGGTTGCTTCCGAGCTGGGTGAGTAATGTTTTGCTTGCGAGCACTAGTTGTCTGCTAGTGCTATGGGGGTTAGCTGACAATTTTACGAAGGCCGGCCCCAGATTGGGGTCCTCTGCTCGGCTTCTTAGGCGGCGGACGGAGGATCTTGGTCTGACGCCCATGATGGTCAAACTAGTGGGCCGCGACCGAGACCTGGTTGAACCCGGGATTCTCTGGACAAGCGGATGCTTCTCTGTCCCGTGCAGGCCCCATCTTTCACATGAATGTGGAAGTACACCCTAAAGCATGAGGAAATGTGGGCATGGATCTTCTTTATCTGTAGTTCCATGCTCAAGTCGGCTGCAGCCCGTATGGGAATTGAGCCGACTCCGCTGTATGTCTGGTAAATCACTGTTGAAAACTGTGTTTGACATTTCTTTTTCTCTTCTCTCTTAGGATGAGGGGGGTTTCAGGCGGCGGCCTGTCTGAAGTGTGGCTTGTTATGTTGTTGTGTACAGTTCAGGTGATAGCTGCTTAGCTTGCATGCTAGTTTGTGGCCTACTGTTAGCCAGTCAGCTGTTAGCTGCGGCGCTAGCCCGTTGTGTCACTAGGCTAGGAAACGTTAGCTTGTTGCTATCAGTCGGGCGGCTGTTAGCTTAATGCTACACTGTTGAACGTTACTGTGACTATAACATGCCTTAAACACTCTGACTACGACGTCATCTTTGACAGAGGATGTTAGTCGACCCTACACCCAGGTGCCATGCCAGCGAGGACTTCGTCAACATGGAAAACGGTGGCTGGGTGGCGTAGCGGACATTACCCTTGTCACCAACGCAGGAGATGCCGGGTTCGACTTCGGTGTCCCGTTAACCAGTGTTGCAGTCCTCTCGGCCTGCGCTCAGGGTGGAGGTAGGAGTCCTGACCGGACTTTAAATACTTCTTCTTTCCTTCCCTTCTAAATGTTTTGTAATAACGATGTTTCCAAAACGTGTGTTGCTGCAATACATGAGGATACGACGCGTGTTGTGTGTGAATTGTCTTGTCACTGGTATAGCTTCTCTCTCCATAGAAAATCGGCGTTGTTTTTTACATGTGTAAAAATGAACTAGTTAGTTATAATGAGAACATGTGTGTTCATGTAACGTTTGTAACGTGGGTGAACTCACAACTAAGTGGGTTAATTAACCTGTGAAGCTATGCTTAGTGACATGTGATTGAGGAACGAATCATTTTCTCAGCCTGTGATGACAATGAACAGCATGTTCACATATTAACAGGGGTACCTGTTCAACCTGGTCGTATCAAGGGTAAGGTAGGAGGGGTGACCCCCCCCGGTTTCCCTGGGGCTTCCCCCCCCTCCTCTCAGACATGTTTGTTTACAATATATTGTGTCACTGTGTTTGTGGGGATACGATGTAACCCTCAGCTTAAGCTGGTGGGGTTGTGCTTCCGCTTGAGAAACGATTTCTTTCCTAGGGAAAAGGTTGTTTGGTCACTATTATATTATGTGTGCTTAGCAAGGCCTGTGGCCAATACGTAATCAAGGACTTATGTCTCTCTCGTTATGAAAAACGGCGTTCCTCTGTAGTAAGAGTGTACTTTTGACATTTTTTGTTGTGATGAAGGGTTGTGTGTGTTGTTAAGATCTACAACTGGGTTAGGTTTTGGCCCACAGAAGCACATGTGTAGGTCTGGTACCGGGGCTCTTAACGGGGCCCTCTCTGTTCTGTGTTTTTTCCTTAGTAAAATTCAGATAGCAGGTTAGCACATGAGCTATGTGAAGCTGGGTCATGGCTCTACTTTGTCATTACATCGTATCAGGGGTGAGGGGTCGTAAAGGGGTGAACTGGTAAACCTTACCTCCCCTTTTCTGATTGGTCAGGGGTTAAAAACCCCTGTCCTTCAGGGTTCCTGTCACGTTGCTGTTCGGCACGTTACAGGGTGGGGGGGGGGGGTGGGTTTCCTGGTCCCACGCCCTGAAAGATTGGGCATGTGCACCGCGGAAATTCCCCTGCCATAGAGTACGTCACTGAGCGCGTTTCTATTGGTAAGACTTCCGTGAGTTGTTCAGGTTCCATGTTATGGATCTGTTTCAGGGAGTTGTCAGAGCTCCTCCTCACGAAGCTCCTCCTCAGGGAGAAGTGCCTTCTGTGAGTTCGGACCCTCCTTCCCAGTAAGGGAGCCTCCTCAGAGTTTCAGAGCCTCCTCCTCAGATTGTCAAGGTGAGTAGAACTTCAAAAAGGAGTTCTGCTCTATTGTATGTGTATTCGATTCAATTCGATTATTGAGTGTGTATTGGTTCAGAGCCTCCTCCTCGGAGAGTCCTAACCCAAGTGTTACATAGCTCAATGTTGCAATATTTCTTTTCAATCTATACAGCTCGCGTGGGAAGTCTCTCTGGGGGTTCCCCGTCCTCTCCTTTTTGGAGTAGGTGGACGGGGTATTGTTTAGGGTTTCCCTGACTCCTCGCCTTATAGGTCTGTTGAGTCATGGGTTTCCCCCCGTCATAGGGGTACGTCGCTCACCGTCCCCTCTTATGATGTGTGGTTGACGGGGTGGTGTTTCCCTCAGCCGCGTCGCATGGGACCCATGTCCGTATTATTTTTTCTAATTCTGAAAAAGGTAAAATTAAAAAGCGACTTCTTGTCGTTCCCCAGGCGGCTTGGAGGAACGGTATCTGGTGTCTTGTTAGACTATCCATTGATGTGTTTTGGGTCTCGACGCGTACATAGTCCTGGCTCTGGGTGTTTCTGATAGGAATCACGCATGAGGCTGGTGCGCCTTGGTTGCTCGTTATTAAAACAGCATTTTTATAGGGCAACTGGGATGGAGTTTGTCTCGAGCGCCAGTTTACTAGGTTTGTCTCGTTCATATCTGGGGGATGTTAACGGAATAGATCAAAACATAGGTAGAGGGGTCTCACGCCCTTGGGGTGGGCCACTGAGCGTGGTACAAATGGGACCGTCTGGGTGGCGCCCTCTATAATGTTTAGATGGACACGCGTACCTACCCCCTCTCCTGGAGTGGGGATGTCGGCGTGATTATGGCACGGGACTGAGTCTGGTCATGCTGGTTCAGGTCAGTTAACCCGTTGTCCGCCGGGGACGCAGATCTTCTGTTCTGGTACCCGGAGGGACTTGTGGTTTTTTCAGGGGGAAAAATGCCGGGTTGGCCCGGGTGTCACAGGAGACAGCTGTCATAAAGGGGCTTGGTTCTCCATTCTCTTTGCCCCTCTCTTCTCCCGCTTACGTATGGCTGAGAGGGGGCTGTTGAGGTGGTTTTTATATTACTCCTCTGGCATCCCTGTGTACGTCCCGGTCCGCCGGGCCCGGTCCGAAGTAGTTTTCATCGACCCGTAGGCCTGGGATAACCCCTTTTTGAAAACTGAAACACTTGTACTGTGGTATAGCCAGTGTATACCCGCAGGTGTGTTTTGGAGTTTTTTCTTGAGGGGTTATAGGAACAACCACCGCATGTGGTACCAAGAGGGTGGTTGATTCCCTGGTGTGTTGGAGCGGAGTCAACTCCCGGGTTACCCGGTTGAGTGTGCCCCTGCACGTTCATGACGTCTGCCAATCGTGTCAGCCTTCTCTGCCTCGGCCCCTCTGGAGAGTCTGGGTTTTTTGGTGGAGGCTTTGTCATGGTACGCAACAATGCCAGCATACGCCCCTTCCGCCGGGGTGCTGTTTTCAGTTGACCCCTTTGGCGCCTGTCTCGTCCGCAGTGCTCCAGGCTCGGGTCAAGTGCCTGCTGCCTGGATTGAGGGATCGGCCTCTTCTGGAGGTCGTCTCCCCGGTGCGCTGCCTGCTCCCGCTGTAGTGTAGCCTCTTGAGTGCTTCGAGTTACAGCCATGCTGACTGCCTGAGTATGCCAGGGTCAGTGTGCCAGGCGGCGTGCTAGTGGGGGGAAGGGCCTGCTCTTGGATGGGCCCTGTCCGAATACGCTGGCGATGTGGGTGGCGGTGTCACTAGTGACCGCCTGGTGAGGTCTTGATGCTGTGGCGTCGTTAACCTCTCCGGGCCCCCTTTTTCCGGGGGGATCCAGTCCCTTCAGTGGGTCTGGGTCTTCCTTCACGCTCCGCTTCTACGGCCTTGCCACAGGGTTGAGTTTGCTCTTGACCCCGTGATTTTGGGGGCGGTAACGCGGTTTGTTCCTTCCGTTCGTTCCCTGGTGGCATGCGGGTTGTGCGTGTGCGTAGTCGTGGGGTCAAGCCACGGTCTGCTCACCCTGTGCGTTGAGTTGCTCGAGTTCCTCTTCACACGGTCGGATCCGTCTCCCTCCCGTCCTCCAATAGGGAGGGTGTCCTCCATTAGGGAGGGTCGGTGGGCTCGGTCCTCCCCGGTTCTGATGGTTGTGGGGGGCCTCAGTGGGGTACATTTGTCGAGCTTCAAGCTCCCGCTCAGCTCCCGTTGTGCAGAATGACGCTGAGCGGAAGCTAACACGATATAGAACGATAGGTTATGAATATAACCGTAGTTCTATGAGTGTTAGTGACGCTCAGCGTCTAGACGCCACTGCAGCCCTTGATCTTTCCTTGTGGTGAAATGATTGAGAAGGAGATGAGTGTGTGGCCCCACCCCTGCTTATGTAGGTAGCAGATGGGGGTGTGGTACAATGTAAAGGTACATTGTGAAGTTTTTATTCAGTGCATATACACTGGAGCGAGATATGTGCAGAATGACGCTGAGCGTCACTAACACTCATAGAACTACGGTTATATTCATAACCTATCGTTTGCTTTAATGCCGGGTGAGAACCATCGTGGTCTGTACATTTAGATGCGCTCATAAGGCCTGTCCTGTGTTATTCTGCATTCAACAAGAAGACGACCAGTCAAAATCCACGACAGTAATAACCGGTTTAAAATGGATGATGATTACCTCATGTTGTGTTTATTCTACTAGCATTAACGTTACTAGTACAAACAATCAATAGCGAGTTATATTGATCACGCTATGTACGCTAGCCATGGTAAAACGCAATCACATTAGCACATAAGCTAACAACAAGCTTAACAAATCAGATATCTTTTTGTGAGACTAAACTCTCCGCTCGGTGGTAAATTGTGTTGATGTTGGTTTTGTTTCATCAATAAATGAGGCAGAATACACAGTGAATGTATCCTTTTTTGTTTATTGCACTTGTTCCTGCTGCAAACAAATAATGAATCCTAAGCGAGGCATTAAAGATGGCGGCTTTCTGTTTTTGTGCAGACGCTCCAACGTGTGACGCTTCTCTCTTCTGACCAATCAGTGGTCTGCAGTGTTTCACGTCACTTTTCTGGTACCACTTGTACTCGCTTGGAACCTCGACAGAGCAGGGACTAAAAAAGTACTGTAGTAAATTCCTACAGAATCCTACAATAATTTAAGGTTATTGTAGCACAGTACAATGAGATTGCTTATCTGGAAGGAGGAGAAAGGGTTCATATTGATAGAATTGTTGATCTCTTCATCTGACTTCAAGCAGATGAAGAATTAAACGTGTAGCCAGACAAACCATGAACTATAGTCCAATTCAACATTTATTTGATCAGAGCCAGAGGCCAAGGTGAATAAGACAAAAGATTATCAGAAAACATTAACAGGGCTGTCTGTGTACAGAAATCACAATCAGGTTTGCATAATCAAACCCCAATATGTACAAAAACAGTCACTTGGTAACATAATTTGAACATACATTGACCATACTGCACACATTATACATGAGTAAATCTGGTTTCAGATATTTAAGGATTACACTAAACTTAAACAACAAATGGTGTTTCCCATGTATTTACTCACATAAAATGCAAAACAGCACAGCAGCAGTCTCTCGATGGTGGAGGGGTGGAGCCGCAGATCGGGGGTGGTTGATCTGGACTCCAGTCTAACATTTTGTGTCCCCTTTTATCCTATAATTCCTAGCCAATAATAGTACATTTTACTAATACAGTTGGTCCAATCAGGCGTCTTCTGTGGGCGGTCTCCCCTTCTCCCTGGTTTCCTCTGGGGGGGGCTGGTTGCCCCCCCCCCTCCTCGATTCCTTGTGTGGGTCTTGTCCCACGGGTGGGGGCTGGTGTGATGTCATCTGGTGGGGTGGTGTGAATAGCCCCCCCTTTGGGCCATATTACCATACAGTACTAACCAGAATTCTATAGTGGGGGGTGGAGAATGGCTCTCTGTCACCCCTGTATCCATCCCTATTTAGCACTGAAAACCCACTCTGCTTGTTGACAGAGTAGCTGTGATGACTTCTTTAACAAGAGTGTAATCACCCTTCAAACCTTATTTCTAATATTATGGTTTACTCTTTTGATACTAAACAGTTGATTAATAGATCCATGACTCTTCAGCATGTAATCAGCATTTACATACAGTCAGTTTGAGTGGGGGCTTTGTGACCTGTAACTGTTCTCCTACATACCATTTGGGTAAGCAGCCTTCTCATGAGAGGGGGTTGGTGTGGAATGTCTGTCTCTCCTACATTATGACTCTCTAATTATTCACACATATTATTTATGAAATTCAACGTCAATATTTACCACATTTCCCTACTTTGATGATTCTTATCGTCACATATGATATATTGACTTGATTTTCTATACATACTAACCATACATTTAAATAATAAAATTCATTTTTTCCAAAATTAAAATTCATTTCTTCATATTTTTTCTTTTTCCATTTTTCTTTGGTACATATCATCAATTAGCTTTTGCTCCTCATGGCTCATAGCCAAAGGCCTACTTTCTAAACAACAACTTTTGGGTTTGTTGAAAACAATAAAACAATTTAATCTAATCATTATACCTTTAAATAAAACACAATTTTTAAAAACCCATTTTTCTTAAGTTACAGCACTTTTGATTCCACATTCTTTCATAAGATCTGGGGAAGACACAGAAATTAGTATTCATAATATTTACATTTTTACATTAATTTGCTTTTTTCTCCTGTTAATTCCTTTTCCAAGACAGCACAATCACATTTGCATAATCCTTCAGTTGGTCTTCTCACCTATCCCCCCCCTTTATGACCATAACATGGACATAATACCTACCACCTCGGCGCACAGTCGGGCAGGGAAGGCGGAGCATCACTCAAGGAAAAAAAAAAATGTCACCACCTCATTTTGGCCATAATCTACACCTAATATTCTACATATGTGAATGTGTTTAGTACTCCTGCGTTGTGTCATAACCTATACCAGTTGTCACCGTTCAGTCACCTCCCGTTCAACATACCAATCAAACACATCCCACAGAGGCCCTTGCTCAACCCCTTGCACAGTCTCTGACCGTTTTCGCCCCCCCTTCACCCCATGCTGGCCAGCCTCAGCTGTAGCCACTGTTTGTAGGCCTGTGACCTCGTCATATTTTGACCCATGACTGTATTTCCTTGGATCTACAGACGACTCTGTCAGCCTGGCGGTTTGTCCCAAACCTCTGGCCGCTGTTCTCGGGGCTATGTTGAAGGAGGGGCCAGCGTCCACAAGCGACCTCTTTTCACAATCCAACAATCTCCCACAGGAAATGACTGAACGGGTTCACACCATTGTGTCATAATCTTATGAAATGTATTCCTACACATCTTCCATGATTCCTCTACCTGTGACGGTCCGTCCTCCCCCCTCGACTGAAACCTGCGAGGGAATAAAACACAAAACAAATTTTCTTTACATAACATGTCAAATACTCTCAAGAGAAGCCAAATGTTAATCATTATGCAAACGTGATGGGACCACTTAGCTTTTGTTGACATTCCGCCCTGAAGCCACTTCCTTCAGCCTCCAGCGTTCTCCACTCACCCCGACCATAACAGATGAGAATAAGAAACAAAAGGCAAATAATAAAAAAAAACATCCCAACAGACCTCACATGTGAAAGCAAATCAATGAAATTAACAAGCTCCAAACGTAGACCACCTCAATGGTTATTTTAGAAAGAAAAGAAAAGAAATCTAAAACCCTACATCTAAACCTCATCACACCTGTCATTGTGATCTTGACACCTTTCAAACCAGCACAGTCACCCTCTACAGGCTCCATTCACACCCATTCAGGCCACACAATCATAGATTAAAAATAGAAAAGAAATCTAAAAATTTAAATTCAATACCTCATCCATAGAAAACATTAAAAAGAAATCAAATCAAATGAAAGTAATAAAATAAACGCTTTCAATCATTCACTGAAATCAAAAGGACATAGACAAAAACAGACAACATCCCAATCTTCCACAGTCACTGATCTGCAAACACCATCGCTTTCAACATATATTTACACATATCATAAACAAATACTTTCAAACTCTCTCTCATACACTCGTTAATCAACCAACAGACAGACAAACAATGTTAGTTCTTCTGCTCTCAACTTTTCTGCTCTAAATTTTTCTGCTCTCAACCTCAGGCTACTACAGCCTCTCCTCACATCAGCGCTTTGACCCTTTTAACCTCCTTCCAGTTAAGAGTACCCTCCTCCCGTTCGGATGCACTGCTTGCCCTACTTAGATGCACCTCTCCCCGCCAGGATCAGGAGATGCCACGTGTGGGGAAACCGGCTTTTTCAGGGCCGCATTGCCGCCTACACTGGAACCCCTCTCACCCAACCAAGGATACAGGCCTCCACTTCCAGGCTAAGGTATCCTCACATGAACAGAAGAAGTCCCCTTATTTTACCTTCAGGTGCAGTTTAAGGCTGGGTCCCTTTCCAATCTTAGGAGAGACAATCCAGATTCCTCTGAATTGACACCCCTTATCCTTCTGCTTCCCAGTGGTTCTTTTCAAACCTGCTGATCACAGAAGCACAACTCGCCTACTAACGCATTCGGTTTCAGCTTATTGTGGCCTGACTGTACATTGAGCCCGACACATTTATGCCCATACTGTCCAGTCACTCACGGCCCCACGTCCCGCGTATCTGTGACTATAAGCAGGGTCATAATGCTCATCGGACCGACCGGTGACGCAGTCGATAGAGATCTCATAGTCCATCATCAAGTCAGGACCCCAAGCAGCTGAGGTCCGTAGTACCTCCCAGCCACTCAGTTTTGAAACCTACGGTCTGCTCCCCATCCCACTTGCTTTGGGTATGGAAACTTTGACCGTTTTCACCAGCCTGGCCTGTTCACAGCAGGTGCCGTGCCCCTTCCGGTGCACTGCCCCACTACTAGGTTTGGACCGTCGTCCACCTACCACCCAGTGCCCACATATACATTACATGCGACGTTATCTGGGCCGACTAGACGGTAACACAGTAAGATGTTGGTCATCTTGCCAGACACGAGGGCCTTCAGTCACTCCCCAGCACTATAAAAGGGATTTAACGTGCCCAGGGAATCTTCCGATTCCACTGCCGCCTGTTGAGGAGTAGAGGTTCGAGGAGCCTACCCCCTCCCTACTCCTCTACTCTCACTTCAAAGACGGACTGGAATCCATCTTTAATTCAGACCTATCCATGCCTTCCAGTGCACAGACAGACCCAAATATTCCCTTATCAAAACAGTTAACATTCATAAGTCATAACCCCAAATGAATGCCTACTTCCCTGATTGTCTCACTCACTCACCCAGCTGTTCCCTGACAAACCTTCCCCTGTCTCACCTTCCTGTCACTTCCTGGCCCCCTGGCCCATTACCCCCACTTCCTGTCCTCTGCTCTAAAAATAACCCCATCTGTTATCTCACTTTGACTGTTCTCTCCTATCTCCACCTGTGACCTCTTGCGTCTAATCTTACCAGGCCTGCTTCGTCACCCTGTCATAAAAACCAACAGCCATTGTAACAGCTGTACATCTCGACCCCCCTCGGGCCTTGTGACCTGCCTCAAAAGGATTCCTACCCCCCTGGGCAATATATGGCCCCTGGTGCAAGCTCCTCACATGCCCCTTGTCTCATATGCAGGCCCCCCTGCTGCCCTGTTGGCCCCCGGGCCTACAAAGCCCCATACTTTCCTGCAACCAACAAAGGGTTAATCATTCCACACAAATCATCTATAATAATTTCAAATATTTGCAATTTCACCTAGTTTTCTCTCAACTACTGTAAACACAATCATATCATTAAAGTTACTAGGCCCCCGCCACTAAGTTATCCTACTGTGACCCCCGGACTCGCAATAGATTCTTAATATAAACATCAGCTTATTTAAATCAATGGCCTCAAAGCTATAACAAGTATCAATATCTGACATTTTAAAATCAATGCATTCTATACAAGTAACAGGCGGGGTCTTAATTCAGCTACATAAAACACAACATCATTATTTCAAGCTTACAATTGTACATGTTTACACAAATTAAAAAAACTGGAAATCTCCATCAACTCTAATTATTATACATGTAAGTATGTTTCATTTCAACATAACATTATAGTGGTTAATCCTAAATGTGCACCAAACCTCAATTGTTGTAAACAGGTTTAGGAATGTTCCTCTACTGTATCTTACTTTTGTATGTATTTAGCTGTACTATTTTTAATCAATCAACTACTCATCCCCCCTTGGATAAAAATATTCCTGTGTCAAACGTGCGTATGTAAACCAACCACCAACAATGCTATATTTCTTAGCCTGTGCACTTGTATCAAATCGCCAATGTACTAATAAAACTGCTTTCTCACACAGACAACAAGGTCCCACCAACAAATTATAATCTCCCATAAATCTGAGACCTGTGTCCACATAATAACAGTGTACTAAAGATCTACCTCATACAAACATCTTAAAATAATCAAATCACAATTGTACACGCACAACCACCGCTCAATAAAAAGCACATTATTTATCAGTTCAGTTCCCCCCATGCTAAGTCTCATAACTGTAAACAGAATATTCTGGAAACGCCTAGCCGTGTATACAGGGGACATGTGATTTATAATGTAGATGTATTAATCAAAATATGACGCAAGCGATATGCCTCCCCTCTCGGATAAGACTCCCCCTGTGTAACATATTTATTGCCCATTTATTTCAAGTACAATGTGTATCTGGTTTATGAATCCCAGTGTAAGTTAAGGGCATGTATTCTAACTCATCTAATCCTATTTTAACCGCTGTCTCATCACATGCTACCCCTACACAATTTGCAATAATACCACCAAACCCACTCCCAGAACATTGTCTACAATCACACAGAATGCACAATACACAACACACAAACACAACCACTTTACAAAATGCAGAATATCCACTAGAATGCACAATATACAAACACAACCATTTCACAAAATGCAGAATATACCCTTACCCGTTATTCCTGGCCCCTGAGCGAGTTACCACGAATGAATTAGACCCAATCCACGTTGTACCGCGCATGCGCAGTAGCCAAAGGTGCTCCCCGGACGATGTATTACGGCAAAGCATAACTAATATCATAAACGCCTTGTTTCAACACAACACACTGCCACGACATCCACCACGTTCTCTAACTCTTCCCAAACATCATTCTCAAAACTCGAAACGTAACATATGTCGCTCGCAAACTCCACAAAACAACGGCACGCAAGCTAACTAGCTTAGCCAGCTCTGATGCGACGTTCAATGCCCTCACGGGAGCCGTGCCTTTCAAGATCCGTTCATCCACGCAATCCGCTCAGTACCAATCCAACCATAAACAATTCACACAAGCTTAAAATAACCAACCACTTTAAAAGAAAATAATTTTTAGAACATTCACACCAACCAACGCCGCACACATAGTCCAACACGAATCCTCTCTCCTACCCTTCTCTCCGCCTCGCCATAGTACCGTGAACGTTACACACTCTCTTCAACACCACGACGTCATCAAGCAGCGACTTCTTAATATCATACACAATCGCTACAGCACCAATAATAACCCTCAAAACGGCCACAATCTCTCCACCCTACGCCTCGATTCGCTTCTTACCTGCAATCGCCGCCACAGTGTTTAATCAATTCTCTCATAACGCCATCGTAACGTCCCCCGTTTCACCGCGGACTTTTCCACAGAGCTAAGCTAGCTAGCCCCAATCACCAGTATGACTCGCCCCAGACCTATGTTCGTTGGTCATTAAAATATCATAACAATACAACAACAAGCTTCTATGTTTCCTCAATCATTCCTAACCATAGCCATAGTACCCACATACAATCATTACTGAATGTTTAAGCTTACCATAGCTCTGTTGTCGAATTTCCACTAAGTACTTTATCAGTCATCTTAACCAAATGTTTTCTAAGTACTTGTTCTTTATTACAGCGTACGCAGTTCAACTAACACGCCGGTTTCGCTCAAGATTAAAAAGGGATCTCCGGACCCTATTTCGATATTATGCCTAAGGACGATCATATATCTTCATTTAATTCGGCCGATTGGTTCCCGCAGACACGTCCTGTCTATCACGCGATCAGTCGGCAAACCATTCATTATTGAGCCTTCTTGAACACGCTGGCCCCTACCTTCTATTAATTACTACGTGTTATTCCTGTAATCACACAAACCAAGTTCCCTGATCATGCAGGTGCTACACTCGTCTTTACCATACCGGATTTGCACGTTCTAAATAGCAACAGAGCCCTTCTTATACACAGCTCTCTCCCCATTTCAGAACAATCAAATCTTAATCAACCATTACCCACGCCCTCTTCCTGAGAATAATTTTTAGGGAATTTATATACTCAGAACGCGCCCCTGTCGTACACACCAGATTGCCGCGCTTCCTAGCCAGAAAAGCCTTATATCTGCCGTCATGCGACGCTAATACCATTACACCATGATCAGATAGTCTGTGCACCCCCAATGTACATCTTCATTTTTACATGAGGCTACTTGGTGCAACCCCCCTCGTATAGTTCATAAAGTATATTCCATACGAGACTCAACCCCCATGGCCCGCATAGGCCGGGAACGGCCTCTTGTGTCTGAACAAACATACAAACATAAAAAGCCCACGTTTGCATGTTCACTGCACAACAAGCGCGATCCTCATACCCCCGGACATCCTAACCTAAGTCACCGCTCCCCCATCCCTGCATGCAAAAGGCCATATTCACCGTGGGTCCCAACAAGTGGCATACACAACCAACCTTCATCCTGTCCCTCTCTCCTCCTTTCCAGACAACAAGCCCCTTGTCTGCAACTTCCAACGCAGCAACCCCCAGCTCTTTTCCCTGTAATCCCCAACACACGGCAAGGTCCAGAGACCTCACCGCACCTCTTCAGGGGGGGGTACAACAGGGTGGGAAGAACGGCACCATTTCTGTAGTAAATTCCTACAGAATCCTACAATAATTTAAGGTTATTGTAGCACAGTACAATGAGATTGCTTATCTGGAAGGAGGAGAAAGGGTTCATATTGATAGAATTGTTGATCTCTTCATCTGACTTAAGGCGAGACACGGCAGGTGAAAAAGACCTTTTTCTTTTTTTGTCAATTTTGAGATTTTGTGCTATTTTGCTTCCATAACATGTCTTTTTTCAGGCTATTGGTAAGGAAACGTTCAAAATACACATTTAGATGTTTATTTTACTACACTTTGTCATGCTGCGCCTGTTGACTTTGCAGCATTCCGAATTCAGATCACCGGCATTATGATGTACAGGCGCACGCGCTGAGGGCTGTCAAAGCACCGAGCTCTCATTGGACTGGTGCAGATTTCTGATAGCGTGATTGGTTCAGGTGCATCACATGCTCTGACATCCTGATGTCAGCCGCGGGAGATTCATTCTGTGGTAGATTCATTCCGCGGGAGACCTGATCTGTCAAAATGCCGAAACAGCGAGTGAGGAAACTCAGCCTAAAGGGTTCCCATAAAAGACAACAACAATTGTTGGTAGCAAGAGGGTGTAAACAAAAAGAAACTTCTACTGGAGTAGAAGATGAAATGCCTTCACAAAGCGCATCGATGCGCAAGCTGTCAATTGGAAAGCAGGACAACGGGGGTGATGATGAACAAACACCAAGCCTCGTCACACAGCAGTGGCTGATAGTTCATGTAGCGCGGTTGAATGAACTGATCGGCGTGTTGATATGTCCTAATTGCGCGGGGACAGGGCTTCAAATTATCATCGATCCGCAGAATCGGGGGTTCTGTAGCAGTTTGATAATTGAGTGCAGTCTGTGCCAAACAGATCAGTACCGCAAAAGTGTCTATACATCCACACGTATCCACGACTCAACCAGGAACGATGTGGCGTTTGATGTGAATGTGCGCATGGTTCTCTTAGCACACGAATTAGGGTTGGGGTATGCAGCCCTCAGAAAGATCAGCAAAGTGTTGGGGATCCCTGGACTTCACGTCAAAACATACCAGAAACACAATAAAAAAGTGACAGGTATGGAAACAGCCTCTCTGAACTGAAGTCGGAGAGGGAGGGATGCGGAGCGTTTTGCGCGCGCTCCCGACTGCGCGTGTGTGTGTTGGGTGCTCCGTGTCTCTCTCTCTCTCTCTCTCTCTCTCTCTCTCTCTCTCTCTCTCTCTCTCTCTCTCTCTCTCCCCCTACCACTAAAGTAAAAAGAAAAGTTGATCAGATGTACAGTCCCTATATTTGCATATTTTACAATATATTGTGATATGGTGGGGAAATATAATGTGCTCTAAAATAATGATTGAAAATATTTTTCATTTCTGTTAGGGGTAACTGATATGTTACATTTACATTTCATTTTAGTGGCAGAAATTGAGAGAGGCCTGGAGTCACTGCACAGGACCAGGGAGCAGGTCAGGCAGGCGTATGCAGATGTTGACCCAGATGTGGCAGAGTTGCTGAGGAAGGATCCAGATGCAGTCATAAACATAAGTGTTTCTTTTGATGGCACCTGGCAAAAAAGAGGCTTCACTTCACATTATGGAATCGGCGTGTGCATTGACCTCCTTACAGGACTGGTGATAGACTATGAGGTCCTATCATCCTACTGCCATGCGTGTGCCCTGAAGGAAAATGCCAAGCTACAGAAGAAAATAACAGAGCAGGAGTTTGACAGCTGGAGAGAGACACACAAAGACTGTGCTAAAAACTTTGCTGGTTCAAGTAAGGCAATGGAGAAGGAGTCCGCAAAAAGGATGTGGGCTAGATCTGTGAATCGCCACCAGGTGCGGTACATTGAGATGCTATCAGATGGGGATAGTACAGCATTTAGGGAGGTAGTTGCACTGAACCCATACCCTGGGCAGGAAATCATTAAATTGGAGTGTATAAATCATGCCCACAAAAGAATGGGTACAGCACTAAGGAAGTGTAGTACAGAGGGTAAGTTAGGAGGGAAGGGTGTGGGGAAACTGACTGTGAAAAAATGCAAAACCTTGCAAAATTATTATAGGGGGGCAATTTTGAATAACCAGGGTTCAATCGATCAAATGAAGACCGCAATATGGGCAGGTCTCCTCCACTCCATGTCCACTGATGACAACCCTATGCACAAAAGGTGCAGTCTCTCGTGGTGCTGGTATAGGAAAGCAGAGGAGAATGGGAAAACACCGGAGAGCCACAAATGCCATGCTGGAAATTTTTTAACAAAAGAGGTGGGGAGGAAACTAATACCAGTTTATCACCGCATGTCAAGTGACAGTCTGCTGCAGCGAATGCAGCATGGAGGCACTCAAAATGCAAATGAGTGCCTCAACTCTGTTATATGGACGCGGTGTCCAAAAACAGTCTTTGTGGGGAAAAGCAGGGTTGAGGCAGCAGCCAGTATGGCCATCTCCACTTTCAACGAAGGTGCCTCTGCCATGCTGAGTGTTATGGAGAGGTTGTGGCTTCATAGCACTTATGTTACCGTGGATTCGATGATGGACACTGATATGCTCAGAATCGCAAAAGCTGAGGCCATCACAACCGCCAGTGCAAAACGTAGGCGCAAGAGTCTGAGCACAGCCAGAAAAATTCAACGACACCAGCAGGAAACTAGTGAGGGTCCTACATATGGAGCGGGCATGGACATCTAGTCAAGAGTAATAGTAACAGTGTTACTAGTCTATAGTAGTTACTGGTGGCAGTGTGTGGGTGATGTGTTACTGTGGTTGCCTGGTGTGGACCCAGGAAATGACTGGTTCTGTTCAGTTGAAGGCCTTTTTTATTTATTTTTATTTATTTATAGACAATGTGCATTTACAGTCATCATTGTTACATGCAAATATGTTTGCACCAGATTTAGCAGAAGCTAATTTCCATCTGTAGTCTATCCAAAACACATGAAATACAAACAGATACAATAACATGTAAAATGCCAGACAAGATACACAGAACATACAGCCTAAAGAGTGCAAAATACATACACATGGAAATGCAAAATAACATGCACATACACATAGCCAAACATAATGATCTATCTAAGAGTATCTTGTGTAATCATATACACAAGGAAGTCAGACAGCACCACCTAGTGTTGGCAACATTGGTGACTCAATAGCAATTTTTTTGTGGCAGAGCAAAAGTGATCATAGTTTATATTATTTGTTTATGTTATAATTCAGTTAGGAATTTTGATGTGTTGATGTATTAGTTTTAGATGATATTATATTGTTGTTGCTAAGTATTTCTATTAGATAGTGTCTGTAAATAGTGGTTTCCAATACAAATGTATGTAATTTTACAATACAAATCTTTAATACAAATCAATACAATATAAATCTGTTTTCTCAAAGTTTTTCCTCCTACTCTGAGCCAGACATCTCCACTTCAGTATGACCTTCATACACCAAACCTTCCAGTTTTATGCATATCTATATTCTGAAGGTATTTGCAGAAGGGTTTGTTGATATCTCATTCATAGCCTGATTTATATCACATTTTATTCCTAAAAACATGGCGGAATATGGAATTTTACCATACAAATCTTTAAAGGCCGTTTTCTCAAAATGAGCTTTTCCTCATACTCTGAGCCAGAAATCTCCACTTCAGTAGCACTCACAAACACCAAATCTTCCAGTTCTATTCATATCTATGTCCTGAAGGTATTTACAGAAGGGTTTGTTGATATCGCATTCATACCCTGATTTATATCACATTTTATTCCTAAAAACATGGCGAAATATGGAATTTTACCATAAAATTGGACTGTTGACAGTATTTTCTGATTTATGGAGTGATAAAAAGAGATATCCAAAATCCCCTCTGTAATAACCTTTGGATCTAATATGTCAACAAAATGAAACTATCATTTTGAAAATGGCTTTATCCAATGTTCAGATTTCTGTCCTGGAATTATATGCAAATTAGCGCATATTTAAGTAGATAATGCATCATTTGCATATTTAAACATACCATTTCAGAAAAAAAGTGTTGTCTTAATATAAGTAATCAACTGGGGAAGTTTCATTGTGATATCTATTAGTTAAATTTTTTACCCTATTCACCTGTAGTGTCTCGCCTTAAAGCAGATGAAGAATTAAACGTGTAGCCAGACAAACCATGAACTATAGTCCAATTCAACATTTATTTGATCAGAGCCAGAGGCCAAGGTGAATAAGACAAAAGATTATCAGAAAACATTAACAGGGCTGTCTGTGTACAGAAATCACAATCAGGTTTGCATAATCAAACCCCAATATGTACAAAAACAGTCACTTGGTAACATAATTTTAACATACATTGACCATACTGCACACATTATACATGAGTAAATCTGGTTTCAGATATTTAAGGATTACACTAAACTTAAACAACAAATGGTGTTTCCCATGTATTTACTCACATAAAATGCAAAACAGCACAGCAGCAGTCTCTCGATGGTGGAGGGGTGGAGCCGCAGATCGGGGGTGGTTGATCTGGGCTCCAGTCTAACATTTTGTGTCCCCTTTTATCCTATAATTCCTAGCCAATAATAGTACATTTTACTAATACAGTTGGTCCAATCAGGCGTCTTCTGTGGGCGGTCTCCCCTTCTCCCTGGTTTCCTCTGGGGGGGGCTGGTTGCCCCCCCCCTCCTCGATTCCTTGTGTGGGTCTTGTCCCACGGGTGGGGGCTGGTGTGATGTCATCTGGTGGGGTGGTGTGAATAGCCCCCCCTTTGGGCCATATTACCATACAGTACTAACCAGAATTCTATAGTGGGGGGTGGAGAATGGCTCTCTGTCACCCCTGTATCCATCCCTATTTAGCACTGAAAACCCACTCTGCTTGTTGACAGAGTAGCTGTGATGACTTCTTTAACAAGAGTGTAATCACCCTTCAAACCTTATTTCTAATATTATGGTTTACTCTTTTGATACTAAACAGTTGATTAATAGATCCATGACTCTTCAGCATGTAATCAGCATTTACATACAGTCAGTTTGAGTGGGGGCTTTGTGACCTGTAACTGTTCTCCTACATACCATTTGGGTAAGCAGCCTTCTCATGAGAGGGGGTTGGTGTGGAATGTCTGTCTCTCCTACATTATGACTCTCTAATTATTCACACATATTATTTATGAAATTCAACATCAATATTTACCACAGTACCCAAAAAGTACCCAAAAAGTACCTGGTACCAGGTATTTTGGCAATGGAAAACCGAAAAGACTGAGTAGAGTAGAGTAGAGTTGAGTAGGTACCATGCAGTGGAAAAGGGCCAGAATCTTCTTCTCTCTTCTCCATTCTTCTCCTCTCTCTCCTCCTCTTTTCCTCTCTCTACTCCTCTCTGCTCCTCTCTTCTCATATCATCTCCCCTCTTCTTCTCTCTCATCTCTCTCCTCCTCTCTTCTCTCCTCCTCTCTTCTTTCATCTTCTCTGATTTCCTCTACCATCTTTCTCCTTTGTACTTTTTGTAGAATCCTTCCCTCTCTCTGTCTCTCTCTCTGTCTCTTTCTCTTTTTCTATTTATGTCTCTTTACCTCTGTCTCTCTCTGTCTCTCTCTATCTCTCTCCCATGCCCTCTCCCATCCCTCCCCCCTCTCCATACCTGGTACTTCGTTCCTTTCCCACTGCAGGTAGTACTCCGTTTGTCTCCGTGTGGGGAGGCGGGGCCGCTGGCGTACAGCATGAGAGCTCCGTGAGGGCTTGGAGCAAGCCATAGTAAACACAGTTTCAATCAATCAATTGAACGTTAACGTTGGCATTAGGTAATAACCGGTTTAAAATGGATGATGATTACCTCACGTTGTGTCTATTCTACTAGCATTAACGTTACTAGTACAAACAATCAATAGCGAGTTATATTGATCACGCTATGTACGCTAGCCATGGTAAAACGCAATCACATTAGCACGTAAGCTAACAACAAGCTTTAACGTTACCTTGTGTCTATCTGCTAACGTTAACGTTAGCATTAGGAAATGTGAGTGTAATTTCACATTCTCCTCATTTGTGAGTCATGCTTATGGCTTTCTACAAAACACTGCAGCCATTCATCAGGCTTGATAAGGTTGGCAACAATCGAAGGTCAGCATGTTCTTGCGAGGGGCCCCGTTTGCACCTCCTCAAAAGCCTATCTCTTCCATCTTCCAAATGACCATATAAAGCCCAACCTAATCAGAAATGATCCTCCCAAACTAAAACGCACCAATGATAAGTCTCTATTCGCTATGCTTATAATGTAACACACTATGCTTTTGTTTGCTTTCGCTCTGGCAAACCTGTGTTGATGTACCTCGATATACACTCAGCCAAACTGAGAGTCCCTCCATGGATGTAAACCTTTTTTTGTTCAAATAAACCAACTAACCGTGAGTATTCAGAACCTTTATCTCCTTGCTTCATTTGATTACTTGATTCTTGTCTGACTGTGTTACTGTTTGCTTTAATGCCGGGTGAGAATCATCGTGGTCTGTACATTTAGATGCGCTCATAAGGCCTGTCCTGTGTTATTCTGCATTCAACAAGAAGACGACCAGTCAAAATCCACGACAGTAATAACCGGTTTAAAATGGATGATGATTACCTCACGTTGTGTTTATTCTACTAGCATTAACGTTACTAGTACAAACAATCAATAGCGAGTTATATTGATCACGCTATGTACGCTAGCTATGGTAAAACGCAATCACATTAGCACGTAAGCTATCAACAAGCTTACCAAATCAGCTATCTTTTTGTGAGACTAAACTCTCCGCTCTGTGGTAAATTGTGTTGATGTTGGTTTTGTTTCATCAATAAATGAGGCAGAATACACAGTGAATGTATCCTTTTTTGTTTATTGCACTTGTTCCTGCTGCAAACAAATAATGAATCCTAAGCAAGGCATTAAAGATGGCGGCTTTCTGTTTTTGTGCAGACGCTCCAACGTGTGACGCTTCTCTCTTCTGACCAATCAGTGGTCTGCAGTGTTTCACGTCACTTTTCTGGTATCACTTGTACTCGCTTGGAACCTCGACAGAGCAGGGACTAAAAAAGTACCCAAAAAGTACCCAAAAAGTACCTGGTACGAGGTATTTTGGCAATGGAAAACCGAAAAAGGCTGAGTAGAGTAGAGTAGAGTCGAGTAGGTACCATGTAGTGGAAAAGGGCCAGAATCTTCTTCTCTCTTCTCCACTCTTCTCCTCTCTCTCCTCCTCTTTTCCTCTCTCTACTCCTCTCTGCTCTCTCTTTCTCTATCTTTCTATCTCAATAAAAAAAATTATTCAAAGAGGCTTTATTGTCACATATTGTCATTTTTCCGGTGTGCTGTAATGTGGTGCTGTAGTTTTGTTTCTGCTGTGCCATAATGTGGTGATGCAGTTTTGTTTTTGCTGTGCTATAATGTGGTGATGTAGTTTTGTTTCTGCTGTGCTATAATGTGGTGATGTAGTTTTGTTTCTGCTGTGCTATAATGTGGTGATGTAGTTTTGTTTCTGGTGTGCTATAATGTGGTGATGTAGTTTTGAAGAAAGTTGGAAAACAAAAGAACGGGAAGATACGTTGACATCATATCTTTATTTTCTCTCTCACTATTTTCGAGAAAATACGGCGATATTGTCTTCGTTACTGGAGTGTCTGGAAGATGATGGTCATTCCGACCTTCAACGGCTTTTTCATATTAGGAGCTCACGCCGCTGACATGCTCCCCAGCTACAGTCCTCCTTGCTGCGGCTGGATGGGGTTGCCCTCCGGCCACACAGCTGGACTGTGGGAAGCACCGACTGTTGTGAGAAGCGGTTGTTTCCAGGTTGGGTATGTACTGTTTTGCTTGCAAGCTCTGGTTGTTGTTGATGCTGTGGGGGTTAGCTGACAATTTATGAAACGCCGACTTCAGGCTGGGGTCCTCTGCTCGGCTTAAACGGCGGTCGGAGGCAAGGACGCGGGAAGGGGGGGTGCGGCAGGGGCTGCAGCACCCCCTGCTGGATGGGAGTGTAACTGCAACTGCAAGGTTGTTTTGGATTTTATTCCAAATTTGTAACCGAGGCTACTCATGTCACAGAGCGAAACGGCACTGCAGATTTACCCTACTCTTGGAATTCATTCAGATCGTCATAGGGGCGCTGTCTCGATAATGCAGTGTTATTAACACCGTGTAGCCGACGCATGAACCGGTTGGGATTCGAATAGACGCGGCCTGGAAGCGTCAACGCGGAACTGGAAATCCGTTGGTAAAAGAAATAGACACAGCGGCTGCGCCCTGCCTGGGATAGGTTTGGGACGCTGAATTCGCAGTAAAGGAATATATGAACAAGCCAGCAGAACTATCCGAGCCCCCGGGAGGGTGGTCGAAAAGGCCTTTTGCATGTCGGCGATCATGTATGCGGGGAACGAATTGCAGAGGGAGGGCGCAACAGCCAGGTGGGGTAAGCTGGGCTGTGATGTGTGCATCAGAACGGTTACATTGTTTGTCTCGCACGCTCAGAGCACGGAGTTGGGCAACGGTTTTGATTGAAAAGTTTGATTGAAAAGTTTATTAACAGATTGCAGAATGGGTACAGTACAGTACAGCTCAATACATACAATTGTTAAGGGGATGCAGACCAGAGAAAGACTTTCGTCTTGTTTACATCAGGGTCCCCCATTTTCTATTCATCATAGTATCCTCTAGTGAACGAGAGTGTTGGTTATGACGTGACAGACAGTGGAGCTGTTTGCAGATAGCGAGCATTTTGACGTGTTGCGTGGTGGCGATGTCTCGCAGACAATACTACAAGTATAATTATATAATATATATATTTTATAAAAAAAAAAAATATATCAAAAACGATCGATATCTCAGCACCCCCACTTCCCGTGGACTTCCTGCGTCCCTGGTCGGAGGATCTTGGTCTGACGCCCATGATGGTCATTCTAGTGGGCCCCGACCAGGACCTGGTGATCCCAGGATTCTCGAGCGGATGCTTCTCTGTCCCGTGCAGGCCCCATCTTTCATATACAAATGAAAGTATAACCTAACGAGGAAATGTGGGCATAGGATCTTCTTTATCGGGAGTTCCATGCTCAAAGTCGGCTGCAGCCCGAAATGGGAACTGTGCTGGCCCCGCTGTATGTCTGGATCACCGTTGACAACTGTGTTGTTAAGGGGATGCAGACCAGAGAAAGACTTTCGTCTTGTTTACATCAGGGTCCCCCATTTTCTATTCATCATAGTATCCTCTAGTGAACGAGAGTGTTGGTTATGACGTGACAGACAGTGGAGCTGTTTGCAGATAGCGAGCATTTTGACGTGTTGCGTGGTGGCGATGTCTCGCAGACAATACAACTACAAGTATAATTATATAATATATATATTTTATAAAAAAATAAAAATAATCAAAAACGATCGATATCTCAGCACCCCCACTTCCCGTGGACTTCCCGCGTCCCTGGTCGGAGGATCTTGGTCTGACGCCCATGATGGTCATTCTAGTGGGCCCCGACCAGGACCTGGTGATCCCAGGATTCTCGAGCGGATGCTTCTCTGTCCCGTGCAGGCCCCATCTTTCATATACAAATTAAAGTATAACCTAACGAGGAAATGTGGGCATAGGATCTTCTTTATCGGGAGTTCCATGCTCAAAGTCGGCTGCAGCCCGAAATGGGAACTGTGCTGGCCCCGCTGTATGTCTGGATCACCGTTGACAACTGTGTTCTGACATTCTTTTTCTTTTCCCTCTTAGGGGAGGGACTTGGACAGCGGCCTGTCTGAAGTGTGGCTTGTTATGTGTGTACAGTTCAGGTGATAGCTGCTTAGCTTGCGTGCTAGTTGTGGCCTACTGTGTTAGCCAGTCAGCTGTTAGCTGCGGCGTTAGCTCGCTGTGTTTACCAGGCTAGTAAACGTTAGCTTGTTGCTATCAGTCGATCGGCTGTTAGCTTGATGCTACACTGTTGAACGTTTTCTATGACTATAACATGCCTTAAACACTCTGACTACGACGTCATCTTTGACAGAGGATGTTAGTCGAACCTACACCGGAGCCCTGCCAGCGAGGACTGCGTCAAACATGGAGAAACGTAGCGGCTGGGTGGCGCAATGACGTTACCCTCGTCGTCAACACAGGGATGCTGTGTTCAACTTCTGTGCCCCATTAGCCAGATTGCAGTTCGCTTGGCCTGCGTTCAGGGTAGGAAGGTCCCGACCGGACCTTAAACACTTCTTCTTTCCTTCTCTTCTAGATGTTTTGTAATAACGATGTTTTCCAAAACATGTGTTGCTGCAATACATTGAGGATACGACACGTGTTGTGTGTGAATTGTCTTGTCACGGGTATAGCTTCTCTCTCCATAGAAATCGGGTTGTTGTTTTACATGTGTAAAAATGATCTGGTTAGTTGTGATGAGAACATGTGTGTTCATGTAAACGTGAACTCACAACTAAGGGGGTTCTTTAACCTATAAAGCTATGCTTAGTGACATGTGATTAAGGAATTAATTATTTTCTCAGCCTGTAATGACAATGTGTTAATATTGTGTTCACATATTAACAGGGTTACCTGTTCAACTTGGTTGTATCAAGGGTAAGGAAGGAGGGGTGATCCCCCCGGTTCCCTGGGGCTTCCCCACCCTCCTCTCAGACATGTTGTTTACAATATATTGTGTCACTGTGTTTATGGGGATACGATGTAACCCTCAGGTTAATTGCTGGGGTTGTGCTAACCGCTTGAGAAACTATATTTTCCTAAAGAAAAGATTGTTTGGTCACTTATCGTGTGTGCTTAGCAAGGCCTGTGGCCAATACATAATCGAGGATTCTGTATTCTCGTTATGAAAAACGGCATTCCTCTGTAGAGAGTGTACTTTTGCCATTTTTTGTTGTGATAAAGGGTTGTGTGTGTCTTGTGATCTACAACTGGGTTAGGTTTGGCCACAGAAGCACATGTGTAAGTCTGGTACCGGGGCTCTTAAAGGGGGCCCTCTCTATTCTGTGTTTTTTCCTTAGTAAAAATCAGATAGCAGGTTAGCACATGAGCTATGTGAAGCTGTTAGACACTTCATGTAGCTGACTATGACTGTGTCATGCTCTTTTTTGTCATTACATCGTATCATTGGTGTGGGGTCGTAAAGGGGTGAACTGGTAATCCTTTCCTCCCCTTTTCTGATTGGTCAGGGTTTAAAACCTCCTGTCCTTCAAGGTTCCTGTCACGTTGCTGTTCGGCATGTTACAGGGTAAGAGGGGGGGGGGGGGGGCCCACGCCCTGGAAGATTGGGCGTGTGCACCGCAGAAATTCCCCCGCCATAGAGTACGTCACTGTGCGCGTCTCTGTTGGTAAGACTTCCGTGAGTTGTTCAGGTCCATGTTATGGATCTGTTTCAGGGAGTTGTCAGAGCTCCTCCTCATGCAGCTCCTCCTCGGGCCTTCTGTGAGTTCGGACTCTCCTTCCCTGTGAGGGAGCCTCCTCAGAGTTCAGAGCCTCCTCCTCAGATTGTCAAGGTGAGTAGAACTTCAAAAAGGAGTTCTGCTCTATTGTGTGTGTATTCGATTCAATTCGATTATTGAGTGTGTATTGGTTCAGTGCCTCCTCCTCGGAGAGCCCTAACCCAAATATTACATAGCTCAATGTTGCAATATATTCTTTTCAATCTATACAGCTCGCGTGGGAAGTCTCTCTGGGGATTTCCGTCTCCTCCCTATGGCGAGGGTGGTGGGATGTAAAAATGTAAACGATTTTTACCCTCAGCTGCGTCACGTGGGATTCATGTCAGTCTGTGTTTCTTTCTTTTTTGGATAAAAAGAGGAAGGTACATGAAGCATGACGGCTCTGTGTCGTTCTCCCAGGCGACTTGGACGAACAATGTTTGGTGTCTTGCTAGACTATCCATTGATGTGTTTGGGTCTCGACGCATACATAGTGCTGGCTCTGTGTGTTTCTGTTAAAGAATCACGCAGGGGCTAAGTGCGCCTTGGTTGCTTGTTAAAACAGCGTTTTTATAGGGCAACTGGGATGGAGTTTTGTCTCTTCCGAGCGCCAGTTTACTAGGTTGTCTCGATGAATTCTCGTTCATATCTGGGGGATGTTAACGGAATAGATCAGAACATAGGTAGAGGGGTCTCACATCCTTGGGGTGGGCCACTGAGCACGGTCCAAATGGGGACTGTCTGGGTGGCGCCCTCTTTTCATGTTTTAGATCGACACGCATACCTACCCCCTCTTCTGGAGTGGGCATGTCGGCGTGGTTAGGACACGGGACTGGTCTGGTCACGTTGTTCCTGGTCAGTTAACCCGTTGTCCGCCGGGGATGCAGATCTGCTGTTCTGGTACCCTGAGGGAATTGTGCTTTTTTCGGGGGGAAAAATGCCGGGTCGGTCCGGGTGTCACAGGGTTAGGCCTTATGGAGACCCTTTGTTGGGTACATGTTGTACTCTGCACTATCGTAATGGCTTACGACCATACCAACCTGTACACGCCCGATCTCGTCCGATCTCGGTAGCTAAGCAGGTTCGGTCCTGGTTAGTACTTGGTTGGGAGACCGCCTGGGAATACCAAGTGCGGTGTGCTTAGGGCTGGTTCTCCATTCTTTTCGCTCCTCTCTCACGCGTGGCGAAGAAGGGGCTGTTGGGGTGGTCTTGGACCTCCTCTGGTAACCCTGTGCTTCCCGTGCCGCCGGGCCCGGTCCGAAGTAAAGATTTGTTGATACCGTAGGCCTGGGATAACCCTTTTTTCTTGAGGGGTTATAGGAACAACCACCGTCTGTCCCACAAGGGTGGTTGATTCCCTGGTGTGTTGGAGCAGAGTCAACTCCCGGGTTACCCGGTTTAGTGTGCCCCTGCACGTTCATGACGTCTGCCAATCATGTCAGCCTTCTCTGCCTCGACCCCTCTGGGTGGTTTTTTTTTAATGGAGGCTTTGTCATGGTGATCAACAACGCCAGCATACGCCCCTTCCGCCGGAGGGGGGCTGTTTTCAGCTGACTCCTTTGGCGCCTGTCTCGTCAGCAGTGCTCCAGGCTCAGGTTACAGCCTGCTGCCTGGTTTCCCCGGTGCACTGCCTGCTTCCGTTGGTTAACCTTTTGAGTGCTTACGGCCATGCTGACTGCCTGTGTTTCAGAGTCAGTGTGCCAGGCGGTGTGCTATTGGGGGGAAAGGGCCCGCTCTTGGAGGGGCCCTATCCGAATACGCTGGCGATGTGGGGGGCGGTGTCACTAAGTGACCACCTGGTGGGGTCTTGATGCCTGGCGTCATTGACCTCTCCAGGCCCCCTTTTTCCAGGGGATCCAGTCCCTTCAGTGGGACTGGGTCTTCCTTCGCGCTCCGCTGCTACGGCCTTGCCACGGGGTTAGGGTTGCTCTTGACCCCGTGATTTTTGGGGGCAGTAACGAGGTTGTTCCTTCCGTTCGTTCCCTGGTGGCATGCGGGTTGTGCGTGTGTGTAGTCAATTGCTGGGGTTGTGCTAACCGCTTGAGAAACTATATTTTCCTAAAGAAAAGATTGTTTGGTCACTTATCGTGTGTGCTTAGCAAGGCCTGTGGCCAATACATAATCGAGGATTCTGTATTCTCTCGTTATGAAAAACGGCATTCCTCTGTAGAGAGTGCTACGGCCTTGCCACGGGTTAGGGTTGCTCTTGACCCTGTGATTTTTGGGGGCAGTAACGAGGTTGTTCCTTCCGTTCGTTCCCTGGTGGCATGCGGGTTGTGCGTGTGTGTAGTCGTAGGATCAAGCCACGGTCTGCTCACCCTGTGCGTTGAGTTGCTTGAGTTCCTCTTCGCCTGGTCGGATCCATCTACCTCCCGTAAGCCTCCAATAGGTAGGGTATCCTCCATTAGGGAGGGTCGGGGGGGCTCGGTCCTCCCCGGTCTGATGGTTGTGGGGGGCCTCAGCGGGGTGTATTTGTCGGGCTAAGGCTCCCGCTCAGCCCCTGTTGTGCAACTGGTGCTGAGCGAAGCCTTAACGAAACAGAACGTAAGGTTATGTATATAACCAAGTTCTGTGAGTTATGGTGCGCTCTGCACCAGGACGCCGCTGCTGCCCTTGATCTCGCCTTGTGGTGAAAGTTTGGGAAGGAGGCGAGTAGGTGACCACACACCTGCTTATGAAGGTAAGCGGATGGGGGTGTGGTCAGACGAATATTGGGATGTAAAGGTACATAGTGGAATTTTTTATTCAGTGCTCGTGCACGAAGTGAGGTACAATGCAACTGGTGCTGAGCACACCATAACTCACAGAACTTGGTTATATACATAACCTTACGTTTTGTTTATGGTGTGCTATAATGAGGTGATGTAGTTTTGTTTCTGGTGTGCTATAATGTGGTGATGTAGTTTTGTTTCTGCTGTGCTATAATGTGGTTGATATGTTCTCAGACTGGAAGAACAGGGACAGAAAGTGAACTAAGCATCAGGCCCAGCAAGATGTTTTTGCAGAACTTTAAATGCATAATTCCGACTGGGTATTTGTCCAATTGGGACGAATTCTGGTAAGAATGAGGACGCCACAGCTCACTACCATAGAGGAGAGGAATTGATTCTATGACAGATTAGAATGTTTGAATTTGAATGTAAGTCTGAAGTTTATTGTGCGCTCCTGTGTGCTTCTCTCTTAATGTACTACTGGGTTAAAGATGCCAGTGGAATTTATGGTAACACTTTATAATAACACTCAGTTATAAGACCTTTATAAGGTATTTGTAGATAATGAACTAATCATGAACAAATCATTTATATACATTCGTAAATTATTATTAAATCATTTCAAGTCAAGTCAAGTCAAGAGATTTATTTGTCACGGCATACAAGTATACAATGAAATGCGGGTGGTCTTGCCCGCAACGATGTGCAAATAACATATAATAGAATCAACATTGTGCAATAAACAAGTAACATTGTGCAATAAACAAGTAACATGTTAGGGCATATCGGTATATGTACATAAGTTATTTACAGAGCATGGAGGACATACTAGGTCCTTTGGTATTTCTGTACATGCTAATTTCTACAATCTCCGGTTAAACTATACTATTTTTAAAGTGACCTTTCCTTAGTGGCCATAAGTGTGAGCGTGTGCAGCATGAGTGTGTGCTTGCTCATGTTAAAGTGGCTGCTAGTGTGTGAGCGTGTACAGTGTGTGTGTTGTGTGTGTGCTCATGTGTGCTTGTGTGTGGAGAGTTCAGTGTTCAGGGCTCTGATGGCCTGGGGGAAGAAGCTGAGCCGAAGTCTCTCTGTCCTAGCAGCTGGTGTTCGCAGGCGTCTGCCTGACCTGAGCAGCATGAACAGGTGGTGTGGGTCTTTCATTATTCTGCAGGCTCTGGATTTGCACCTCTTGTTGTATAGAACCTGCAGGGGTGGTAGTGCAATACCCGTGGTACGCTCGGCTGAGCGCACCACTCTCTGTAGGGCCTTCTTGTCCTGTGCCGTGCTGTTTCCATACCAGGCAGTGATGTTTCCAGTCAAGATGCTCTCTACAGCTCCGGAGTAGAAGGACTGGAGTATCTTCCCAGATACTCTGAACTTCCTTAACTGTCTCAGGTGGTAGAGGCGTTGCTTCGCCTTTTTTACGACTGAGTCTATGTGTGTTGTCCATGTCAGATCCTCTGCGATGTGGACCCCCAGGTACTTAAAGCTGCTCACCCTGTCCACGGTAGCCCCGTTAATCCTCAGTGGTGTATGTGTCTATAACTATATTTGTATAACATTTACAAATTAGTTCTACATTATTTATAACTCATTATCAACATTGTTTGTACTTGATTTGTTCATCATTAAATAATGTTGTTTAATGTGTAGTAACACATTTGTAGATGCTTTGAAAAATGGATATGAAAAAACGACTATACTGTACCTCCATTTATTTGTTCATGTTCAACAAATGATTTGTTAAAATTCATAAAACATCTATAAATCATTTGCAGATGCTATTGTGTGCCCTAATCTGAAGTGAAGCCTATTCATCATTAACATATGTCTAAGTTTGTTTATTTGTGGACTTTTATGAATACACACACAGCAATTACCAGACTTGTCTTTTCATGTTTAACAAATGATTTGTTAAGACATTCATAAAACATCTATAAATCATTTGCAGATGCTATTGTTCAAGTTCAAGTTTCTTTATTAGTTGTCATACAGAAGTACAGAATACTTTTATACAAAATGCTTCTTTCTGTTACGCTCCAGATATTGTGTGCCCTAATCTGAAGTGAAGCCTATTCATCATTAACAAATGTCTAATACAGTTAATTATTTGTTTACTTTTTCATCACCTGTTACAAATGTTGTAGACAGCTTTTGGATACACCCTTCTTTGTGACAAACAGTGACAGAATTAGGACTATAGATAAATGCAATTGTATTAAAGGGGCTATGTACTGCTATTCCTAGCACTATTTGGGCAACTTTACACAATTCCTGTGAGTCTATGTAACACATCTGTAAGGTTTATTCCAAAAATAATAATTTTTTTATATTTCTAATCAAGTACTCAAAACCAGCATTTTTCTGCCTCAAGATTTCAAGCTGTTATTGGCTTGGCTCCACCCATACTAGCAGAATGCTTTGAGTGACAGCCACCCACCAAATAGCTCCGCCCATCTCCTCGTCCTTCCTTCCAGGTGAACACTTTATACTAATACAACATGGCTGTACCGTATATTTGGGATCCAGAGAGCGACCCAGACTATGTTTCGGAAGAAGAAGTTGAGTTGCAACAGCAAGGCTTGCAAATCGTTTCCGAGTGGTAAGTTTATGTTGTAACGTTAGTATAATGGCTTGCCGAAAAGAGCGAGTAACGTTAGTACTTACTTCTGACCAGCTTGCTTCGATAGCTTGCTATAAGTAATGTTACCTTGTTTACCTCTGACTAGTTGTGTTTGTATTGAGCAGTTTTTAATTATGACTAGCTTGCTTCAATAGTTTGCTATAATGTTACTTTATAAAGAGCAGCATACCGTTATATGCAACAGTTCTGTACGTGCGACCAGACCTTTGGTAGTACTGCACATTTGACCTAATGTCCCCCCGCAATTATAAAGGAAAGTTATTTGGGAACATGCATCCACTGTATGTCAATTGTAATAATGAATTGAAAATGGGGGACCCTGATGTAAACAAGACGAAAGTATTTTCCTGGTCTCCATCCTAGCATCCTATAGCAGTTGTGTTGGTATTGAGCAGTACTTACTTATTATATACCCCACCGTCGAACACACACAGTAACGTTAGATTGATGAAAATAACATACCTCACCCCCCAAACAATGGTTCCACCCCCCACACACACACAGTGAACATAGCAACAGTTAGTTAGTTAGCTGACTAATTACGACATATCTACTTACTACTTCTGTCGCGTCCCGAATAGTAGGTACAACTCCTTTCTTTAGAAGAATCCAGGATGAGGGCGGTTAGGTGGCCGAGCGGAGATTGCGTTAGTCACCAACCCCGGAGCTGTGAGCTGGATTCGCCGAATCGAATCCAGCTCACAGCTCCGGGGTTGTCACCAGCTTGGCTGGCCGTTCACACTAATACAATTGGCTGTATTAGAGGGTGGGAGAAGCTGGCGGGGTGGGTCCGGGTCGTTGTAAACAGCGACTCCTACAGTTCGGTCGGGGCGCCTGCTAAGCGCGGATAGGACACGCTACGCCCTCTCAATGAGAATCCGCGCTGCCAGGTGAAAAGAAGCGGTGATTGGCTGGACGTGTGTTGGAGGAAGCACGTGATAGCCTCCACTCTCCCAGATGATCTGACTGTGGGGGGTAAGTGCGCAGCGACCAGGAAGGTATTGGGAATTGGCATACGACTAATATTGGGATGGGAGAAAATCGGAGGAAAATGGAGGGGGAAAAAGATGAATCCAGGATGCCGCCCCAGCATCAAAAAGACCTTGATTGACAACGTTTTCGGAGGAAAAATGTGCAGTACAAACCCGAGTATGAGACGTTGCGACAGAACTAGGAGGGTCCCCAAAAACGAACTTTGTCCATTGCTGGCGAAGTTCGGCATCCACGGGAAAAGCGTGCAAAGACGTATTAGTAGATTTACAGCCAGGAACAGAACATGTCCTGTAAGGCCTGCAGGGTTTGCTCATCGTGGAAGATATGCAAGTGACTGCACTCCTGTTTCTAGGTAGTAAGTACCTCTCTATTCTAGGTAGAATGGGGGCGGGCATTAGCTCCAACCATAGAGCCAATCGCATCACTGTGCGCTACCCAGCGGCCGTATGACGTATATCGGCCGTTCAAATCAAAATGGCCTGATTTACTGGAGGAGGAAAGGGGCTGAGTTGAAGCAGAGCAATCCGCCAATATGGTATTTAGACACCAAAACACATTGATACGAACTCCTATTACTATAATACAATGCTAGAGACTGAAAAATTACATTTATAGTACATGTCACCTTTAACATATAAAATGCATAACATAGTGTAACGTGGGGGGGGCACTAGGACCCAGGAGTACCCTGGCCAGGGATTGACAGAGTATGTAGACGGAAGTCTCACGCGAGTGAGACTTGACTTTGACATGTGTTGCCGTCTGTTGAATGGAAGCACGATACATTAGCAGAGCCAAGTTATTCGTGCTGCCCCACGCTTTTATTAAAGGGGAACTATTTTACTATTTCTTTCACTATTTGGGCACTTTTACACAATTCCTGTGAGTTTATGGAACACATATGTAAGGTTTATTAAAAAAAAAAAAAAAAAAAATCTTTCTAATCAAGTACTCAAAAACAGCATTTGTCTACCTCAACATTTTAAGCCGTTTTGAGGCTTGGCCACGCCCATACTCTGAATGCGATTTGAGTGACAGGGAGAGAGAGAGAGACCCCCCCTGTAGCTCCGCCCATACGCGTGCGAAAGTGAACTCGTAAACAAACATGGCGCAAGCATATGTTTTTGATCCGGAGAGTGACCCCGACTGCGACTACGAGGAGGAGGACGAGATTGAGCGAGGGCTTCAAGTTGTTTCTGAGTGGTGGGTAATGTATACTGTCTAACAACAGTCAGTAACAGTAACGTTAGTTAGTAGTCATTTATGACGTTATAGCGAGGTATAACGTTAGTTTTCTTTGGGTAAATTAGGTAGCATGCCCAACGAAAAGAGAAGCATAATGTTATATATTGCATCCACGTCTTACAAGTACAGTAGGAATTGTGTTGAATCTGTTCACTTTACAGTATATGCACTTTCGTTTATGCACTGCAGGTGTGTCTGTGGCAACTGTGCTCTAATGCCTACCGCGGTGGAGAATCTTTGTTGCCTGGAAATACCTCAGGTATTGATTGATTGATTGATTGAAAACTTTAGATTGCAGAATGGGTACAGTACAGTACATTACATAAGGGGATGCAGACCAGAGAAAGACTTTTGCCTTGTTTACATCAGGGTCCCCCATTTTCAATTCATCATAACATAATAGACATACAGGTAGACAGTACTGTTGCATCTAGACATTTATGACATACCAGATCTACAAATATACAGTACTGTTTATGAGTAACATAAACTGGATAACAGTTACAGAAAACATGCATCTGGCTAATGTCACATTCTTTAGATTGACCTTGAAGGATGAGGACAGGGTTTAGGGTGAATAAATGGACTAACTGTGTTGTTTTATATAGGTCAGGAGAAGATGTTACCAAGCACCGGAACCCCCTTTGTGCATGGTAGACCACCCATGTTTGGAACCGGTCTGCCTAAACCCATTATTCGCTGCAAATGGCAAACAACATCTACAGGGCAGATTATGGGCGTCTGCCAATCCGGGACGTAAACAAGCATGTATAATGTAATAACAGTACAGCTGTATAATGTATTTGAATACTGTGTTGTGCATGAAGGAATGTCACTGTGTTGTACAGCACAAAACACAATTTATTTTACATTATAATACCAGCGAATATTACTTGTACATCATACAATTGTGTAATTGTAAATGAACAAAGGCAGTTGTGCAAATAGTGACAATTCAAGTATATACGATTAACTGAACTTGTTATTTATCCAAATAATAAACATTGGATAACCAAGGAGCAGTTATCAATAAAAAGAACATGGCTTCCATAAACACATACTAATACTGGGAGGAATAAATCCACTACTATAAGAGGAGTAAATAGCACTGACTTGCCAAACACTTTTAATTATTAAATGGGGTAGTGTTTACAGTGTTCACGAGAATAGTCCACATGAAGGACCCAGTGTTGTGGCTTCAAGACGCATTGCCCAGTTGCCTAGCAATGGTGTCTTCACCACTTCAATCACTATGGCAAGCATAATCACTCACACACACACAACCGTATAAACTCTGAACTCTGAGACAAGCTCACAAATTCCAACAGCATCTTCCATACACCACTAGCTAGCTATATACATTACTCTACATGCTAATGTTACAACAAGTACAAATATCTATTTACCACAAAATAGTACAAATGCTATTTACTAAGGTTAGGTCATTGAAAATCAGCCTATGACTATTTAGAAAGCTTTACATCGGTCAACTGAGAGCTTAGATAAGGTGATGGAGGTAGCCATTGTGTAATGCACATAGGATGTACAGTTTACAGGACAGGGTGAATTGAAGTCCACATAATTTGCTCGTATAACAAAATGCAGAGCAATGTCCGCCACAGCGGCCTCATCATTGTGCTTCGAAGCTTCATTTGTTATGGTCAGCAAATAGTTGAGTTTCAATGTAGGGAGTAAATGAGCCGGGGCTTTCCCTAAACAATGATGTGGGGTGCAGCGCCACCATGTGTTTATATACACACACAGCTCAATAAATTAGAACAGTGTAAAAGTCTATATATTTTGCAGTAATTTGTGCAAAAGGAGCCCCAACCAAGTACTGAGTGAACATACTTTTCAGAAGGCCGACATTTCTATATTACATTTTTCTCTTCAAACTCTCAAGATACTGAATTTTGGGCTTTAAGCCATAATCATCCAAATTAAAACAAATAAAGGCTTGAAATATTTCACTTTGTATGTAATGAATCTATAATCGAGTTTTGCTCGAATTACTGAAATAAAATAACTTTTCCACGATATTCAAATTTATTGAGCGGCGGCACCTGTGTATATATACCGTATATATAAAAATCTTGGGGTTAGACAGACACATCATTGGGCAATACATGATTGCTCAGTCCTCTGTTCCACTGCGTGCAGAGAATATAATTTTTTTCCCTTTGACGGTGAATAACAGTACACCATGCTAAAATTGACTAGACGTGGAAAATTGCCACAGAGCTCATTCAGCACTTGGGTCTTCCCGTTTCAAACCACCACCCACTACTGCGGTGCACTTGCCACCTTCTCCCCCTAGCATGCCACCTGCTCAGCTTACTCCTGCTGTAGCCACCACCCCCCCCCCAGACCTCCAGGCTCTTGTGGAGCACTGACAGATGTGAATGAATGGGAAGGATACGAAACTTGGTTCCTTGAAATGGCCAGCAGACCTCTTGGTTTTATTTTCTTTATGTTTTACATTTAGTCATTTATGTATGAGTAGTAGTAGGATATTAGTCTAAATGATTAGCTTTCCTATATGTTACATGTATCATAACTACTTATTAACTCCTGGACCCATGCTAATGCAATCTTGTTTTTATATAGTGGATGGCCAGTGTGCAATTTTTCAGGCCGGTGCAAAAAAAAGACACAAAAATTGTGATAAATAGTGATTGGAGCCCAAAGCATGCGTCTCAATTTTTTGTATAGACTTAGCTGGCACGGCCAGGTATCACCTTAATTCCACTGGGAATTCAAACAGACCTATATCAGTGGAATGCAAAATATCCCAACACTGATAATAATAATAATAATACACTTTAGTTGTATAGCACCTTTCATACAAGGATTTGGACATTTACGGTGGCCAGTTTAGAATTGCAGCCCCCTGTAGGTGCTCTTTGAGAGCGGTTTTGAAGGTGGTTAGGGATTCACATTTTTTGTAATCTAGTGAAAGATTAAATCTCTATTTATTATGTACACGGACAGCTGCAGATCGCTTGATGACCAAAGGCATCTGGTTAAGTTTTCAGATGACACTGTCCTTGTATCCCTACTGCAGCGCTCCGAAACTGATCATGGACCTTTTCATAAATAAAATACTTCTTTTTCTTCTTTAGTCGTTTCAGATATGTAGCTTATCGAAGCTTTGTCAGCTGGTGCTGGGGTTTTCTGGGCCGCCACGTGAGGGTCGTCATTCCCTCTTGTGTGGTCCTTCGCATCCATGCAGAATACCCAGACGAGGAGGGGGTATACACTGGCTTCAGACCGCCGCCCCTTGACTAAAGAAAATAAAAACATTAAAAAAAACTCTAAAACCTTTGTGTTACTACTGTATAATGAGTCTTGGTTGGTATGAGTGTGTATAATGAATATAAGTATGGGTTGGTAATAGAGTGTATAATGAATATGAGTCTGGGTTGGTAATAGTGTATACTACTCATTGTCTTATGGTTGAAATGTTCGAGATAAATAAAGAACATTACTGACTATGAGGGAGCAGGTTCATTGGACCAGTAGCCTGGTCTGGCTTCAGACCGCCCCTTCATTAAAGCGTGACTGTTATGTACCAGGAGCCTGATCACTCCTGTGTCACTGTGCATGCAGGTTGAGGGCTGCCAATTAGCTAATTAGTGCTGATTGGTTACCTGCTGGGAGCTTTAAAACCAGCCCTGGTAACACACATGCAGTGTCTGTGCTTAGAGGAAGAGCTGTCACGTTCTTCCAGTCCTTGTCCTTTGGTTTACACTAATAGTTCCTTGATATAGTAGCATTTTGAGTTAGAGCACGGGGTTTTGGTGTTGGTTTGCACATAGGTTGCGTGCCTTTGAGCCAGGGTCGTAACAGTGACTCATATCCCGCAATGGCATCCTCCATCGAAGGCCTGTCAAAATGCGCAGACAGATGTTCAGGGATGGGAATCTCAAGCACCTGCTCCATGTAACGCTCCGGTTCAATGATGACGCTGTCAAACAAGAGCTAGATGAGCTCGTTCACATTTGGTGGTGTGGACTAAGTTTAGCGACATCCTTCAGGATTCTCTTGTTTAGAAGCACTTTTTCAAGTCTGAAGGCAGCCTTTGATTCTAAAGGTAAAAAGAAATTGCATTCAGAAAATAATATGTTGAATATATACTCATCATGAAAGATGGACAGACATACATAGGTCTTTTGACAATATCAACTTCTGACACATAAATATAGTGTGTACCTGTACATACGAGGCTTCAACCACTTGCTCTTATCTCTTGAGAGATGGTCCGCATGAAGACACTTTTTAAACAGTGGGTCTTTATGTGTATGGACATCATGCATGTGGTTGAACACTGACGTCCACTTTGCCACTTTCTCAGGGCCTGTCTGCGATGAAGATGCAGTCCAGTAGAGGTGGTTTGTTATGGCTTGCCTCCACTTCTTCACCACCAGACAGTCCTTGTCCTTGGCCACTTGGTCCACCTTCTTAGACAACCCTTGTAATAGGATTTTGCAGAACATAAGTCATCATCCAGTCTATTACATAATTGATTTACTTACCAAGCTATACATTTTGTTTACACGGCTTAATTTTAGACCTTTGATATCATGCATATTTAAACAGAACAGGATAACAACAGCATAAGAGATTGAATGTGTCATACCCTTTGCTAGATGCCAGACATCATCGAAGTGATTGATGCCCTGATATTGATTGATTGATTGAAAACTTTATTAACAGATTGCAGAATGGGTACAGTACAGTACAGCTCAATACATACAATTGTTAAGGGGATGCAGACCAGAGAAAGACTTTCGTCTTGTTTACATCAGGGTCCCCCATTTTCAATTCATTGTAACATATATGACATACATGACATACAGATAGACAGTACTGCTACATCTATACATTTATGACATACCAGATTTGCAATTACAGTACTGTTTGTGATACAAAAAGAGTCCAGAAAAAAAAAAGTATATACATTTGACGTAGAAACTGTACATTGGATTGGGTAGGTGGGGGGGGGGGGACTGTACATTGGAGGTGGTTGGGTGGGTGGGGGGGGGGGGGGTTGGGTAGGAGTGGGGGGGGGGGTTGGGTAGGAGGCGTGGGTGGGGGACACTGTACAACTGTAAAACTGTACATTGGATTATTGACAAGACCATACTTGGTAATTTACTGTACATTGGAGGGGGTTGTGTTCGGACATTTACAGGGGCCAGTTTCGAGTTGCAGTCTCCCTTAGGTGTTTTTTGAGAGTGTTTTTGAAAGTGGGTAGTGATTCACATTCCTTTACAGCTTTGGGTAAGGCGTTCCACATTGATGTGGCATAATTGCGAAACGTGTTTAGTCCCTTGTTTGAGCCGAATCTGGGTTTAACATGATTTGTGGAGCTCCCTCTGGTGTTGTGATCGTGGTATTCACTGACCTTTGGGAAGTATTTTGTCATGTACATGGGTACCTTGGTCGTGTAGTGTATCTTGTAGACCAGGCCCATTGCAAGTTGCTGTACTCTGTCGTCTACTCTAAGCCATCCTAGGTTGTCAAAGTGGGCAGGGGTGAGGTGGGTTCTAGGAGTAAGGTCAAGCAGTAGTCTGACCAGTTTGTTTTGAGATGTTTGTAATTTAGTTTTTAGCGCCTTTGAGGTGCTTTGGTACCATGAGGTGCAAGCATAGTCGTATATCTCAGGAACTTCTGAATCTGGGGGTGAAGGTCTGTGACAATGCAATCCAATGTCACACCACTGTCCTTCAGAAGAGCTAGGCTTCGCTGCAATCCTTCTTTCTCCATTTGGTAACTGCCACCAACCTCATTGCTCTGTTGAACAGAACAGGCAGAACAGAGGCAGAACAGTATTTATGTTTGGACACTAGGGGGCACACCAGCTCTATTATAAGAGGCTCTGTATTCAGAGCTAGTACATGCACCTGTGAGGATTCACTCTCAAACCTGGAACTGCTTATCTGCAACAAACAATTGACAACTGCTCTGTTCAACTTCATCATCATTCATCTTTCCTTTGGACAATAAAACCCTGCAAACTACATCGGCTGCATCTTGGACATTCAAGTCATTCAATGAGACAAGCGGCCACTACAAGTAGTATACCGGTATTCACCTGCACTAGCTGGATGTCTATGACAGTGTTGGAGTCTAGTTCCATGACGGAGTAGCTGCCGTACTTTGCGCAGTGGCCTGTGGACATACAGGAGTGGAATAACAATTTCATCAATGTAGTGCAATACTCTGAATTAAATCATAAAGTAGAAATCTGACATTGGGAAATGCTTCTAACCTGGGGAGTCTGCACGCATGTCGCCTCCAATGATGACCTTATCCTTCTGGCTCAAAGTTGCAAGAGTCACCTGAATGAATGAATGAATGAATGAATGAATGAATGAATGAATGAATGAATGAATGAATGAATGAATGAATGAATGAATGAATGAATGAATGAATGAATGAATGAATGAATGAAAACTTTATTTAACAGATTGCAGAATGGGTACAATACAGTACGGCTCAATACACACAATATCGCCATACTACTACGTATATCGATTTTTTTTATATGATAGTTTGTTATCAGCGAGCCATATGCAGATTTTGCCTAGTTCCGAGCTGAGGGTTTTTTCAACCTGCAACTTGTTCTTGTCAAAGACCAGCAGGGCTGAGTCGTCCGCAAACAGGAACAAGTTGCAGTCACAGGCTGCCGACATGTCATTTGCATAAATTAGGAACAGTAGCGGTCCTAGTATGCTTCCTTGTGGAAACCACACAGCTCACTGTGAGGGGGGGGGGGGGATAGAGTACTGTTTACCTCCTGTTGTGTCTTCCATCTGTTAATAATGGCAGGTTCCAAGTACATCCTGGTGTGTCTCCGAAACGTGCTGTACTTCATCGTCTTGACGCGGAATGCATTGAGAACCTAATATTTTTTAAGACAAGAAAATAATAAATTAATAATGCTAAACACAAACAAAATGGAAACATAATGGATACATGACTTATGCAATCAATACCTTCTCCATTTGGTTGAAAGATGCCCCTGTGAAGTAGACAGCAGCAGAAAGTTGTAGGTTCCCTGCAGGTGTGGTTCCAATCAATGGCTGACTCGCCCACTTTCTGCTAAACTGGCAATGGGGGCACCGTTGATTGACAGCCAAGAAGGTTCCTCGCGTTGTCTTCTGGACATCACATGCAGCACTGCACACCGGACACTTTTGGAATAGCTGGAGGAGACAGTCTTCGTATACGATGTATTTAGGTACATCGTATATGGGGGGTGAGGCTTGCCTGCTCAAGGGATATGAGCATAAGAATAAAGAAAAAAGGAAAAGAGAAACACAATGACGTAAATAAATGACGTCATCTACATCAGAACTGGCACATTACTATTAGAACAGCATTACTATTTACTGGCTAAGAACTTATGCTAGAATCGAGGACTCGGTCGTCGCTGAGTCAGGGGTGTACGTGGAGTCATGAGGCTCTTGGTCCTCAAAGGGGGAGCTGAAGAAGACATCATCATCCAAATCCAGCCGTGGTCTTTTACCGGATCGAAACGTCTTCACTGGTGTTGAGGTGGAGGGAGCAGGTTCATTGAACCAGCAGCCTGGAGTTCCAACTCCAACTTCTACAGACGCCACTTTTGCCTGAACAGCTATTTAGAAAACATACAGTAGTTTAGTCAAAGAAGGCAGATTTTAGTTCAATGTGTACAGATTGCTAGGCATTCACAAGTCTGATGGCCTGTTCAGTTTGTCTGTGGATGATATTACAGTAGATAGATTGATATCTAAAGGCTATTATAGCTACCAAAACTACATGTGTGCATTACATGTGCAATAGCTACAGAATTGATATTCTAAGCAACACATCACAGCACTAACTGGAATACATAATTTGCTAATTGATCAGAAATGTTACAAACCGGGGGCGGTTAGGTGGTCGAGCGGAGATTGCGTTCGTCACCAGCCCCGGAGCTGTGAGCTTGGTTCGCCTGTTCGAATCCAGCTCACAGCTCCGGGGTTGTCACCAGCTTGGCTGGCCGTCTGCACTGATACAATTGGCTGTATCAGAGGGTGGGAGAAGCTGGCGGGGTGGGTCCGGGTCGTTGTAAACAGCGACTCCTACAGTTCGGTCGGGGCGCCTGCTAAGCGCGGATTGGACGTGAGGGGGATAGTGTGGTCCTCCCACACGCTACGCCCTCTCAATGAGAATCCGCGCTGCCAGGTGAAAAGAAGCGGTGATTGGCTGGACGTGTGTCGGAGGAAGCACGTGGTAGCCTCCACTCTCCCAAATTATCTGACTGTGGGGGGTAAAGCGCAGCGACCAGGAAGGGACTGGGAATTGGCATACGACTAACATTGGGATGGGAGAAAATCGGAGGAAAATGGAGGGGGAAAAAGACCAATAAAAAAAAAATAAAAATGTTACAAACCTTGACTTTTGACATGTGTCTGTAAAGTTCTTTTCGAGAGCTGAGTGCCAACAGATATTCTATTTGGGGGGTCGGTCTGGCAACAGATGTCCCGGGAAGCTGGGCGCTGCAAAGGCCTGCTGCCCTAAGGATAAAAACAATTACATATATAATACAATACAATGCATAATCTGTCTGTAACATATTTTGATTCACTACTTGGAATAAAACCATTGAAGGTAGGGTAAGAATAGTGCAGGTAAAGTTTAGATATTGAATATAGTCAGGCCCGACTGGATTATCTGATCATTTATTTCACAATTAGGATGGAATACCTTACACTCCGTCTAACACACACACACACACACACACACACACACACACACACACACACACACACACACACACACACACACACACACACACACACACACACACACACACACACACACACACACACAGCGTGTACTAACGTTACATTTTCTTGGCGCAATAAACAGCTGAGATAAACCTAGCTATTCCCCCCCAAACACACACAAGGAACACAATCATTCATTCGCAATACACACAACTAGGTCTACATATAATGAAGCACAAAGCTAAAATAACGTTAGCTAAGCTAGCAACAATTATTTAGTTAGCTGACTAATTACATTTGTACTTACGGATTCGTTCGGGTCCCGAATACACGGTACAGCACCCTTCTTTAGTGTAATCCTGGAACTCATCCCAGCATCATAAAGTCCTTTGTTATCAATGTCATCCTTGCAAAAATGTGCGGTACAGACTCGACTACGAGGAGTTGGAAAACCATTCGGCGGGTCGCCGAAAATAAACTTGGTCCATTGATGACAGGTCACGCTATCGTCAGGGAATAAATGCAAGGACACATTCGTTGCTCGGCAGTTAGGAACAGCACAACGTAGCTTGCCCGATTTGCTCATAACGATAATCCAATGCTAACTCACTTCAATTCAATTTGCTTGCGGTTGCGTCCTGCAATAAATACTGTTCGACTGTGTTTACCTGCGGTGGCTCGTGGCTGCCTGGCAGATAGAGGGGGGCGGGTGTTATTATGCAAATGAGGACCATCTGACGTCCCGAATACGCAAATCTTCAGATGACTCACTTGAGGGAGGGACATTATTGTGAGATGAGAATTGGAAGAATGCGCCAAATCGAGAATTAGAGACATAGATCCTATTACTATAAGTCCACATAGCTAGAAAATAACCCTAAACACTGGAAAAGGTCATTTATAAGATAGTTCGGTAGCACTTTATAATAACACCCTGTTATAATACATTTATAACGCATTAGTGGATAATGAACTAATCATGAACAAACCATTTTATATACATTCATCAGGCCACGTGAGCGGATTGGCGCGGCCGAGAAATCCGCTCTTCGCTCTTTAAAGCTTGGTCCGCTCCGCTAATCGCTCATGTTGACCCCGCCCCCAAGTCGCTCTCCGCTCGCTCACCACTCACCTTGAATCGAGCGCTCCCCGCGCCAGATCGCTCGGCAGATTTTTTTTTTTTTTTTTTGGGAGCATGGTGTAAATTAGCTCAAACTACAACAGTCTACACCCCCTGGGCCCCTTAACAATTGTTTGTATTGAGCCGCATTGTAATTGTACCAATTCTGCAATGTTAAATAACGTTGTTTATCCATTCACTAGCTCTATTAAGCGATGATAGCTAGCCGAGCCACAATGCTATGGTCGCTGCCATTAACGTTAGCATGTAAGCTAACGACAACAACAATGGCGTCGATACTTTTTCTAACAGGAGTGAGTGACAAAGCCTGAACAGGATATCACAGGTTCACCCTTCTCATTGGTTGAAAATGGCCTTCATGTTTGTACATCGCCATCTGTTGCTTTGGCATTGTACTACATGTATATTAACATCAGTGTTAAACCACTGTGAGCGGCCTGGAGTGGATTGGAGCGGAGGAGAACTCTCGCTCCGGACGTCGCGCAGACACATTTTAAAACCCACTCCTCGCTCACGTCAAAACCGCCCGCTCCGCTCCCCGCGCCGCTCACGCTCCGATCCGCTCACATGCACTGACATTCATACATGATTATTAAATAATTTATAACTATATTTGTATAACATTTACAGATTAGTTCTACATTATTTATAACTCATTATCAACATTGTTTGTACTTGATTTGTTCATCATTAAATAATGTTGTTTAATGTGTAGTAACACATTTGTAGATGCTTTGAAAAATGGATATGAAAAAACGACTATAGTGTATCTCCATTTATTTTTCATGTTCAACAAATGATTTGTTAAGACATTCATAAAACATTTATAAATCATTTGCAGATGCTATCGTGGGGGCCAATCTAAAGTGAAGCCTATTCATCATTAACAAGTGTCTAATACAGTTAATTATTTGTTTACTTTTTCATCACATGTTACAAATGTTGTAGGCAGCTTTCGGATACACCCTTCTTTGTGACATCAAACAGTGACAGAATTAGGACTAAAGATAAATGCAATTTTATTAACATATAAAATACATGTGCATGACATATAGTGTAACATCGGGGGGCACTAGGACCCAGGAGTACCCTGGCCAGGTATTGAAGAGTATCTAGAGAGGAAGTCTCACGCGAGCGAGACTTGACGTCACGTGTGTTGCCGTCTGTTTGAATGGAAGCTCAAGTTATCCGTGCTGCGTCTATACATTCGCTTTTAATAAGGTATGAGCAGGTTAAACACCTTTTTTAGTTGGTAAATCTATTCCAACTCTAATATGTTGTGTAGACGTTCGTGTAGATGTGGTGGCCGCTATTTATCAACTAAAAAAGGTGTTTAACCTGCTCATACCTTATTAAAAGCGAAAGTATAGACGCAGCACGGATAACTTGTGCTTCCATTCAAACAGACGGCAACACACGTGACGTCAATACCTGGCCAGGGTACTCCTGGGTCCTAGTAACCCCCGATGTTACACTATATGTCATGCACATGTATTTTATATGTTAATAAAATTGCATTTATCTTTAGTCCTAATTCTGTCACTGTTTGATGTCACAAAGAAGGGTGTATCCGAAAGCTGCCTACAATATTTGTAACACGTGATGAAAAAGTAAACAAATAATTAACTGTATTAGACACTTAATTAATGATGAATAGGCTTCACTTTAGATTGGCCCCCACGATAGCATCTGCAAATGATTTATAAATGTTTTATGAATGTCTTAACAAATCATTTGTTGAACATGAAAAATAAATGGAGATACACTATAGTCGTTTTTTCATATCCATTTTTCAAAGCATCTACAAATGTGTTACTACTCATTAAACAACATTATTTAATGATGAACAAATCAAGTACAAACAATGTTGATAATGAGTTATAAATAATGTAGAACTAATCTGTAAATGTTATACAAATATAGTTATAAATGATTTAATAATAATTTATGAATGTATATAAATGGTTTGTTCATGATTAGTTCATTATCCACTAATGCGTTATAGATACTTTGTAAATGGTATACAAATATAGTTATAAATGATTTAATAATCATTTATGAATGTATATAAATGGTTTGTTCATGATTAGTTCATTATCTACAAATACCTTATAAATGTATTATAACAGGGTGTTATTATAAAGTGCTACCGATAGTTCCCCTTTAAGGTATGAGCAGGCTAAACACCTTTTTTGTTGGTAAATCTATTCCATCACATACCAACTGCCAACTGCCTAAGAAAACGGGCACAGAGGCACTGAAAGAGGATTTTACACACATAGACATATCAATATGTATCCATCAGTGGACCAATATCATGCTTTCGCAGAGGACAAGAAGCCTTCAGTCGACTCCTTCAGACATTAAGCACCCCCCACAGTCCAAATGGAATGACCCCCTCCCGGCCAATCAAAGTCGACTAAACAAATCCTTAGTCGGGGATAGGCCTAGTTACCCAGCTCTGTACTGAATGTTACCCAGCACTGTACTGCATGTTACCCAGCTCTGTACTGCATGTTACCCAGCTCTGTACTGCATGTTACCCAGCTCTGTACTGCTGTTACCCAGCTCTGTACTGAATGTTACCCAGCTCTGTACTGCATGTTACCCAGCTCTGTACTGCATGTTACCCAGCTCTGTACTGAATGTTACCCAGCTCTGTACTGCATGTTACCCAGCTCTGTACTGCATGTTACCCAGCACTGTACTGCATGTTACCCAGCTCTGTACTGCATGTTACCCAGCTCTGTACTGCATGTTACCCAGCTCTGTACTGCATGTTACCCAGCTCTGTACTGAAATGTGTTACCCAGCTCTGTACTGCATGTTACCCAGCTCTGTACTGGGATAAAAAGATGTGTGTTCAGTGTCCCCACACACTTCCCTGGGCCTGGAAGCTGCAGATCTGCTGAAGGAGAAGGGGGAGGATATCTTCATCATAGTATGGTGAGTCACCAGGGAGAATGTAGATGGTACATACATAGGAACATGTCTGTCGGAGGGTTAATGGTGTCTTGTATTTTAAGCCATATGTGTGAGCATTCATATTTTATAGGGGTAATGTAATTTGACGTTTCTTCTTTGTACCAGATAATAATCCCCCCCCCCTCCCCCCTCTTTAACAGCAGGGAGTCAGATTGATGACAGAGTAGTTTCTTTGATCTACACCAGGGTCTCTGGGAGCAGCAGGATGACATCTGTGTCTTCGAGTTTTCTCTGAATTCAGGGGATTCACTGTTACATCAAAACAGTGAACAATTAAGGCAGAGTCCACACGATCACAGGTATTTTTGACACAGAGGTTTTCAAAAAAATAAACCTCTGTACACACGGGTGGTTTAAACCCGGCTACCGAGTGATGTAATATACATGTAGTACAATGACAAAAGCAATAGGTGGTGATGTAGTTCAAACATGAAGGCCATTTCAACCAATCAGAAGGGTTGAACGCGTCACTACGTTACACAGGGGACGTCCTCCCCAAAACAGAAACCAGCCATCTTTTATAATATTTTATTTTCAGCTTTTATAGTTTCACAAACACACATCAAGACAAATCACAAACACAAAGAAAATAAAAAATAAATAAAAAGAACACAAACAGTATGTTGCCAGACACTGTCACATCAATGAACAAACATACACCATGTCATATGCTATACACTAAGGACGCAAGGGGCTGATTCTCTGACATATATACACATACATATATATATACATATATATATACACACATACATAGTAGTGTTGTCGAAAATATCGAAAAATCGACATATCGATTCTGAATACCCAAAACTGTTTCAATACTCATTTCCCGAAATATCGACACCTAATCATTTATAAAAAAAGATAAAATAAAAAAAAGGAAGTTGCATTGTTCACTTCAATACCCGCAATAGTACAGCAGTCCACACACACACATGTGCATTCAGTTAAGTCGGAACATGACTGCAATACAAACAGTTCAGCCCGTCAGGCACATGCAACACAGACCAGTGTTTACATCTGTCTGCCTGAGAAAACACCATGCTCTGCAACAAAAAACGATTGAAGTGAGATGAACAGTTATTTCCAAATGTATGATCTAAAGATAAACAAAGGGTTTCAAAAGTGCCATATCTATCCTCTCCTACAGTACCAGAGAGAAGCTGAGGAGAACCAACCAGCAACAGAAGCAAAACCTATCAAAAAAAATTATAATTTAAGATTGAACCTTTTTCCCTGTGGTATCGAAAAAGGTACCGCATCAAAGCTCGAAATTCCACTATCCTGACAACACCAATACATAGTACAGAAAATACACAGGAGGACATTGAGAAGCACTTATGTTCTAGCTAAGCATTCCAAAAAGGGACCCCATATAATTTCAAATTTGTTCAAGGTCTCAGACCTACTGTGACGAATGCTTTCCAGCTGCAGAGAGGAGACCATCTCAGTGAGCCATCTTTTAAAATTTGGAGACGACGTGTCTTTCCATTCCTTCAGGATAATTCTTTTGGCCACAGCCATACCAAACATCAGGGCCTCCTGCTCATTGTAAGGTAATTCTGCAGTGTTAGCTGAACAGCCGAGTAAAGCTAGAAGGCAGTCTGGGGCAATCTCTCTTTTGTACGCCTTGGTATACCAGTCAAAAATGTCTACCCAGTACTTAAATAGCTTGGGACAAAACCAAAACATATGTGAAAGATTACCCTCTGCGGACATGCAACGATCACAGATAGGCGATACAGAGGGATAGATTCTATGCAGTTTGGTTTTAGAGTAATGTAGTCTGTGAATTACCTTAAACTGTATAAGTTGGACTCTGGCATTAATAGAACATTTATGTATCCTGCTAAGTCCCTCCTCCCACATCTCATCAGAGATTTCCATACTAAGCTCTGTGGACCATACATCTTTAATGTGGTCGGAGGAAGCCATAGATTGGACAGAGAAATATGAAACAAAATCAGAGATCAGGTGTTTTGAAACTGGTGATCGGCTCATGAGATTATAAAACTGGTAATCAGCAGGACATGTCTCAAAGTCTGGGATATTACTGCGGACATAATTTCTAACCTGCAGGTAACGAAGGAAGTGTGAGCTTGTAAGATTAAACTTAGACTTAAGTTCGTTAAATGAGGCAAAGTGACGATCAACATATAGATCTTTAATAGTGGCCAGTCCCTTTCCCTTCCATAATGAAAAAACAATATCAGATTGACCAGGGGGAAAATTATGGTTATCACATATTGGAGCATATGCCGAGGTTGAAGGTACTTTGAAAACCTTTTTGATTTGACTCAATATTCTCAGTGAGTTCTGAAGGATAAAATTGTTGAGAGCCATCTTATTAATCGTATCACACTTAGAAAATAACATTGCAGGAAGAGAGCTTTTTAGGTTCACATGCGCCTCCATGTCTAGCCACCTGGGGGCGTCCATGGCTACTGTAGCATCACCTATGAAGTCATCTTGCCAGAAGGTCATGGCCCTTGCATTAGCAGCCTAGTAGTAGTGCTGGAATACCGGCAGGGCCAGCCCCCCCATATGCTTTGGCTTCTGCAAGTGTGCTTTTGAAATACGATGTGCTTTATAGCCCCAGACAAATGGCAGAAGTATAGTGTCTATCTGTTTAAAGAAAGAGGCAGTCAAAAAAATAGGCACGCTCTGAAAAAGGCAAAGGAACCTGGGGAGAACCACCATTTTTATGACATTCACACGCCCCACCAAAGACACTGGCAAAATTCTCCACCTCTCCATATTTTTCTTCAATTTTGAGACCATTTCACCAAAGTTCAGTTTAAATAGGAGTTTGGGATCCTTTGGTATAACTACTCCCAGATAGGTGAAGTGGTCATATTCTATTTTAAAGGGTAAGCTGTCAGTAAAGGAAGAGTCTAGGCTCCCTGAGATGGGCATGAACACACTTTTCTCCCAGTTAATGGAGTAACCAGAGAAAGTACCAAACTGCCTGATTAAATCTAGGAGGCATGGGATGGAGGAGGCAGGATCAGCAAGATACAGGACCACATCATCCGCATATAGCGAAATACGGCTCTCATACTTTCCCAACTTTATTCCTGTGATGTTGGGATGACTCCTGATACTGATAGCCAGGGGTTCGAGGGCTAAATTGAACAGTAAGGGACTAATACAACATCCTTGTCGGGTGCCGCGATGGAGTGGGAAGGAGTCAGATCTATCAGAATTGGTAAGAATGGAAGCTCTGGGATGAGCATACAACATTCCAATAAGAGAACGAAACCTGTCACCGAAACCAAAGCGCTGGAGGACACTGAACATATATTTCCATTCGATCTGGTCGAATGCCTTTTCAGCGTCAAGTGATATGATCGCCGGCTTAGTGTCCTTTCTTTGGTTAGAGTACAATATGTTTAGTAATTTCCGAATATTAGAAAAAGCAAGCCTGCCAGGAATGAATCCTGTTTGGTCGGAGTGGACGAGAGATCCGACATGCTGAGCCAACCTAGTGGCCAACACCTTGGCAACTGTCTTTTGGTCAAAATTTAACAAACTTATAGGCCGGAACCCTGCTGGATCAGTCCCATCCCTACCTTTCTTGAGTAAAAGGCACACATTTGCTTCGTAAAGGGAGTCAGGGAAGACATTATTAGTGATAGAATGTTGAATCATTCTAAGAAGTAGAGGGGCCAAAATGTCACTGTAAGCTTTATAAAACTCTGCCCCATACCCATCCGGGCCAGTGGCCTTCCCGCTAGGGAAAGACTTTATTGCACTTGTTATTTCCTGCAGGCTGAAATCAGCATCTAGCTCATCCCTTGCCTTATCACTAAGCACTGGCATATCAATATTGTCCAGGAAGCTCTCAACCTCAGAGTCTGGGGCATGGCATCTAGAGGTATAAAGGCCAGTGCTTTAAATGGCTCGCTTGAACATTATTCGTTATTTGTTTGCAGCAAGAACAACGTGCAATAAACAAAAAAGGATACATTCACTGTGTGTTCTGCCTCATTTGTTGATGAAACAAAACCAACATCAACACAATTTACCACAAAGAGCGGAGAGTTTAGTCTCACAAAAAGATCGCCGATTTTGTTAGCTTACATGCTAATGTGATTGGGATTTGCCATTATAATAGTTAGCATTGCGGCTAGCCTACATTAGCGTAGTAACGTTACACATGGGAGACTATCTTGCTGGACACAAACATTGTTGATATAGCAGTCTGGTTAATGTTGTTATATCGCTCGCTATTGGCTGTACTAGTAACGTTAACGCTAGTAGAATGAATGGATGAAAACTTTATTTAACAGATTGCAGAATGGGTACAATACAATATGGCTCAATACAAACAATTGTTAAGGGGATGCAGACCAGAAAAAGACAGCTCTGCCGTAAACACTGGAAATAATCTCGGTTACTATGTCCACACGCAACCACTGCAACCTGGATGAGCCCAAAACTTCACCCTGGACTCCGGCTTTTAAAGAACACGGTTGCAGTGTTCCAAAAACCCGGTTGCTTGTGGACGAACAGTGCAACTGCGCACATTAAATCACGGTTACATAACACCCCGCATTCGTGTGGACAGGGCCTAAGACCCTGAATATTCCACATGGAAACAATAAAAGGCTTCATTGTTACTATTGACAAATATGAATATAAACAGTTTGTAAAGAAGAGTAAATAATTGAATGGAAGGTCCTTGACTAAAGACAATTAGTCAAATAATAGTAATAATCTATAGTATATTTATTTATTTATTTATTTATAACTAACTAACCGATTAGTAACTCCTCTGCTACTGTAACCCTTCTGCTACTGTAACTCACCCACCACTACTCCCAACACATCCAATGTCCCCAAACAACCACCAGAACAACACCCCCACACAGCCCACTTTGCCCTTTTTTATTATTATTTTAGTTTCATCCAGCATAACCCACACTCACACTCACACACAAAGTCCTTCAGGTGAAGACAGATGACACTGTGTCTTGGTGAAGAGGGAGGACACTCTGCTGTGTCTTAGTGAAGAGAGAGGACACTCTGCTGTGTCTTGGTGAAGAGAGAGGACACTCTGCTGTGTCTTGGTGAAGACAGAGGACCCTCTGCTGTGTCTTGGTGAAGACAGAGGACACTCTGCTCTGTCTTGGTGAAGACAGAGGACACTCTGCTGTGTCTTGGTGAAGACAGAGGACACTCTGCTGTGTCCTAGTGAAGAGGGAGGACACTCTGCTGTGTCTTGGTGAAGAGGGAGGACACTCTGCTGTGTCTTGGTGAAGAGAGAGGACACTCTGCTGTGTCTTGGAGAAGAGAGAGGACACTCTGCTGTGTCTTGGTGAAGAGAGAGGACACTCTGCTGTGTCTTGGTGAAGAGGGAGGACACTCTGCTGTGTCTTGGTGAAGAGAGAGGACACTCTGCTGTGTCTTGGTGAAGACAGAGGACACTCTGCTGTGTCTTGGTGAAGACAGAGGACACTCTGCTGTGTCTTGGTGATGACAGAGGACACTCTGCTGTGTCCTGGTGAAGACAGAGGAAACTCTGCTCTGTCTTGGTGAAGACAGAGGACACTCTGCTGTGTCTTGGTGAAGAGAGAGGACACTCTGCTGTGTCTTGGTGAAGACAGAGGACACTCTGCTGTGTCCTAGTGAAGAGGGAGGACACTCTGCTGTGTCTTGGTGAAGAGGGAGGACACTCTGCTGTGTCTTGGTGAAGAGAGAGGACACTCTGCTGTGTCTTGGTGAAGACAGAGGACACTCTGCTGTGTCTTGGTGAAGACAGAGGACACTCTGCTGTGTCTTGGTGAAGAGAGAGGACACTCTGCTGTGTCTTGGTGAAGACAGAGGACACTCTGCTGTGTCTTGGTGAAGACAGAGGACACTCTGCTGTGTCTTGGTGAAGACAGAGGACACTCTGCTGTGTCTTGGTGAAGACAGAGGACACTCTGCTGTGTCTTGGTGAAGAGAGAGGACACTCTGCTGTGTCCTGGTGAAGACAGAGGACACTCTGCTGTGTCTTGGTGAAGACAGAGGATACTGCTGTGTCTTGGTGAAGACAGAGGATACTGCTGTGTCTTGGTGAAGAGGGAGGACACTCTGTTGTGTCTTACAGAGGACACTGCTGTGTCTTGGTGAAGACAGAGGACACTCTGCTGTGTCCTAGTGAAGAGGGAGGACACTCTGCTGTGTCTTGGTGAAGAGAGAGGACACTCTGCTGTGTCTTGGTGAAGAGAGAGGACACTCTGCTGTGTCCTAGTGAAGAGAGAGGACACTCTGATGTGTCTTGGTGAAGAGAGAGGACACTCTGCTGTGTCTTGGTGAAGAGAGAGGACACTCTGCTGTGTCTTGGTGAAGACAGAGGACACTCTGATGTGTCTTGGTGAAGACAGAGGACACTCTGCTGTGTCTTGGTGAAGAGAGAGGACACACTGATGTGTCCTGGTGAAGACAGAGGACACTCTGCTGTGTCTTGGTGAAGACAGAGGACACTCTGCTGTGTCTTGGTGAAGAGAGAGGACACTCTGCTGTGTCCTGGTGAAGACAGAGGACACTCTGCTGTGTCTTGGTGAAGAGAGAGGACACTCTGCTGTGTCTTGGTGAAGACAGAGGACACTCTGCTGTGTCTTGGTGAAGACAGAGGACACTCTGCTGTGTCTTGGTGAAGACAGAGGACACTCTGCTGTGTCTTGGTGAAGACAGAGGACACTCTGCTGTGTCTTGGTGAAGAGAGAGGACACTCTGCTGTGTCCTGGTGAAGACAGAGGACACTCTGCTGTGTCTTGGTGAAGACAGAGGACACTCTGCTGTGTCTTGGTGAAGACAGAGGACACTGCTGTGTCTTGGTGAAGAGGGAGGACACTCTGCTGTGTCTTACAGAGGACACTGCTGTGTCTTGGTGAAGACAGAGGACACTCTGCTGTGTCCTAGTGAAGAGGGAGGACACTCTGCTGTGTCTTGGTGAAGACAGAGGACACTCTGCTGTGTCTTGGTGAAGAGAGAGGACACTCTGCTGTGTCTTGGTGAAGAGAGAGGACACTCTGCTGTGTCTTGGTGAAGACAGAGGACACTCTGCTGTGTCTTGGAGAAGAGAGAGGACACTCTGCTGTGTCTTGGTGAAGACAGAGGACACTCTGCTGTGTCTTGGTGAAGAGAGAGGACTCTCTACACAGCAGAGAGCTCCATTCAACCATGGCTCCGTACACCTGGGGCACATGTCCGCACGCCCGCTAGGTCAGGCCCCCAATGTCATCGGCCAACCCCTGCAGTGGCTCCCCGGGCCATCGTGCCACGGGCGCCAGGAAGAGGAACCCTGCGAAGCGTCAGTGGAAAACTCTTGCCTCGGCCGGCGGATAATCGGATAATCTTTTATCTTAATTCATTGTCTTCTGACCACCCGCACGTTCCTTCTACTTCTCCGTCCTCTCCTTTCTCTCTCCTCACTTTCGCCCCGCCGCAGAAATCCATGCCGTCGCGCTAATGCTAACCGCTAACTGAAGCTAAGCTAACGCTCGACCGAAATGCACTCTTCCGTCAAACTCTTCTTTTCTCATTTTTGTTTTCTTCTGACACCAATGTAGCGTTTCTGATATTAACGACTCACCGACTTGTTGTTGTTGTTTCTCACTGTTTCTCAGTTTATTCAACTCTCGTTGCGATCGATGTGAAATCATTGATGGATCAAAGTAGGTCTGATGTCATATAGTCCTTACCTTTACTAGGAGGTATCCCAAAAAGAATATTCCAATTGTCTGATCACGATTTCCAGTATTGATGTCCATCGGGTCCCTGACATGAAGTGGCACAAGATATGCCTCAAGTGTGCTGAACACGTTTCAAAGTGCTCGGATGAAGCGATTCACTTGGCTTGGTCTAAATTCTCCGCCCGGACCATAACACACAGTGTGAAATAAGGTTTAAAAGGGTAACCTCCACCTAGCAGGATTCGGCCGTTATTGCACTCTAGGGGTCTCAGAATGAGTTTCAATGGTAACACAGAGGTCCGTGAGACTGCATAGAATAAAAAAGACGAATAAAAGAAAAAAAACTATGAAACCGATCGAACAGCGGTTGGCGAGATAAACCGACTATAGTCGTGGTTGGTCATGAATGAGTTAAACACCAAAACCTGCACGGACTATAACATATTATACCAGTTAGGGTACAGGCCCTCCCCATGCACCCTGTATATACTGTACTGTTTACCTTACTCATAGTATATTCAGATTAAATGTATGTTATTTATTGACTATATTTACGTAATGTATATTATTGTATTACAAATATTTTATTTTATTGTTTACACTCATTATTTTTCTCAGATTTCTATATTGAGATTGAATTATATTGCCTTTCTTCTATTACCCTGCCCATACCTGTACATCCCCCCCCCCTCCTCCCCTGTGCTGCTAAGATGCCCAAATTTCCCCCAAGAAGATCACTAAAGGAATATCTTATTTTATCTTAAATGGGGGTCCATAGCCCCATGGGTCCTTGACACAATGAGGTGAACCACAGCTCAAGGCTGCCTCAGCCCCAAAGTGTACGGTAGGTAATGTGAAAAACTATGTGATTTAATGCTCTATGCCTTACCATGACCTTGTCTATTTAGCTGCTATCTATTTTATGCTCGTTTTATACTTATTTTATGTCTACACTTTATGCATCGATCTTCCAATTTTGTGCAAATTTTATTCTTGTCTTTTTTTTCTTTCTATGAGGCACTTTGAGCTGCAATTCTTGTATGAAAGGTGCTATACAAATAAAGTGTATTATTATTATATGACAACGATGACGATGATGATGAGGATTATTGTTATTATGATGATGATTTTTTTTATTATTATATGATTATTAGTATATGATTATTATATTATTATGATATGATTATTATTATATCATTATTATTAATGTTGAATATAAAGTATGTGTATACTATATGCAGCAGAGGAACAGAGTAGAGGCCACTTAATTTATCCACCGTGTCTCTAATGACTCTGTCTGAACTGTAATTATGTTTTAATGTGTTTTTAACTTGTACTGTAAGACAAATTGCTTTACGAGGATATCAAAGTGTCTCTAAATCTAATCATATACTTGTTGAGGTTGATCACCTCAACACCTCTGGTAAATGGTAAATGGTGCATTTATATAGAGCATTTATCCAAAGCGCTTTACAATATTTTGTTCCTCACATTCACCCATTCACTCACATTCACACACCGACGGCGGAGGCGACCATGCAAGGTGCCAACCTGCTCTCATCGGGAGCAGTTATGGTACATATGATTGTGGACTAGATACAAAAGTACAATTTGTAGCTGTAGTGTTCACCTATATCCTCCTTTTTTCCTATGCATTTCTTTCCATTAATCTCCATTTGTGGTGTGGCTGGGTAGTGTAGAGGTCTAAGCCAGTGGTGCCCAACCAGTCGATCGCGATCGACAGGTAGATCGCGGGCTGATTTCAAGTAGATCTTGATTAATAAAATTCGATTATTAAATTTATTTTATTTTTTTATTTTTTTGCTAAATCAACTCTTCCTCTCCTTGTTAACTACAACAAGCAATGCTGTTTGTTATTTAAGATGAGGTCGGACTCGGCACTGACAGATTTGTGCTCATTATGCTGCTTTTATAAAGCCTCAAATGACGGCTTACAATATACAATTTAGGCTGGTAGCTCTCGGGCTAGGTGGTAAATAAAAAAGTAGATCTTGGTTCAAAAAAGGTTGGGCACCCCTGGTCTAAGCACTCGCCTACCACCGCAGTGACCGGGGGTTCAAATCCCGGTGTCAGCGGTACCTCCGGCTTGGTCAGTCGCAACAGCTACTCCTAATGGGCACCTGTTCAGTGGGGAGGAGATCTGGATCTGGAGGAGATAGCATGAACCTCCATGGGTGTGACACTGTGACACTCTCCCAGTGAAACTACTGGCTGTCAGGTGAAAAGAAGCAGCTAGCGACATGTATCGGAGGAGACGTGTGGTTGTCTCTACACCCTCTCCAGACCGACAGATGAAGCATGTGGTAGTCTACACCCTCTCCTGACTGACAGAGGAGACATGTGGTAGTCTACACCCTCCCCTGACTGACAGAGGAGACATGTGGTAGTCTACACCCTCCCCTGACTGACAGAGGAGACATGTGGTAGTCTACACCCTCCCCAGACTGACAGAGGAGACATGTATAGTCTACACCAGGGGTAGGCAACCCTAGGCACGCAGGGGCATTTTCATAGGCACAGGGGGCAGCAAAAAAAAAATCTTTTTTTTATAAATATTATAGTGAAATATTTTGCACTGTTGTCACATTTATCTTGTTGAAATCCTCCCACAGGTTCTTTTTACTACCACATATTTAATTGAGACCCTTTATTTGTTTATTATTTCAATTTAGCTGGAAATACATTGCTACATCATTCAGTAACATTTGCAGAGCCTTATAACACAAACATTATTATGGTCACCATTGTGACCAGTGGGATTAATCAACACATTTTATTATTTATTTTTCTATTTCATTGAACATTGCACATGTTAAAACCCACTTTTTTTTTACTCAAAATGTGAGTATTACCAAGTCAACTTGTGTTCTTAAAACAATGACAATAAACATAGTTTTATTAGGTTGAAATAATGTGGTTGTGTACTTATTTTTCTGTTAACTTATTATGGATTGAAAACTGAAAACCTTAATGCACAGTAACTGAACTCAATATTTTTAAGTTCTGGTAACTTATTATTATACATTTTTTTACAGCGTAGTCTTGCGATCAATCAAAACGTATTTACACGATATACCTCACATTCAGCCTCCATTCACATCCTGGTGTTCTCCTGGTGTTCTCCATTAGGCCTGTAGGTGGAGCTATGACAGCACATGTACAGTACACACACCGATGAATGGGAAAATATGAGTGAAATGGTCGCACTGTATGCAGCTGTTTGTCTGCATTGCACCCCCCCCCCCCCCCCAACTCAGATTTAGGGTTGATACAACCATCATAATAATATTGTTAATAATAACAATAACAATAATGATGTAATTATCATTAAAAATACCTGATTATGAGAAAAAAAAATTACGATGCATGGAATATTGTTGAGGCACACTAGTTACAACTATATTTCAAACAGGCTCTCCATGTCAAAAAGGTTGCTGACCCCTGGTCTACACTCTCGCCAGACTGGCAGAGGAGGCATGGTAGTCTACACCCTCCCCAGACCAACAATAGGGTAGCGAAACGACCAGGAGGAAATTGGTATAATGACTAAATTGGGGGATGGGAAAAAAGCATGACATTTCTTTTAATGAAACCATATGATCAGGAGAGTCATGCTTCATGGGTGTCTAGTCAGTGAACAATACATTTTTTTTTATTCTTGGTGTAACATGTGTCACTAATTCCGCTAATCTGCAAGCAAGAATGCTGTTAACTCTTTAATTGGTGCTGCCTTGTGATTGGCTGGGAGACCCTTTTAACTTTGTGTTTATTTTCTGTTTGAGGTGCAGCCGCACAGGAGGTGATGCAGTCCAGAGGTATGGTGCTGGTTGGTGAGAGCAGTCCAGAGGTCTGGTGCTGGTTGGTGAGAGCAGTCCAGACTCCAGAGGTATGGTGCTGGTTGGTGAGAGCAACTTGTTTGTCAAAGCAGAAATAGTCCTGCCTCTGGGTCCGCATCGCCTCCTGTGCCTTTTGATTTTGGTTTGTTGATTTGAAAATACATACATTATATTGCTTGGTATTGTTCCATGTTCAAAATTCAAAGAAAATTCCTGGATTCAAAGAACCTGTAGGTTATAATTCAGAGCTCCCTATGCTCTGAATGTTACACTGGGGACCCACTGGAACGCCTTCAAGGACCCTGGCTGAGAAACACTGTTTTACAGTAACATAATACAGTACAGTGATATAAAGTATGGCGTGATAAGAAACACTGTTGTACAGTAATATAATACAGTACAGTGATATAAAGTATGGCGTGATAAGAAACACTGTTTTACAGTCATATAATACAGTACAGTGGTATAAAGTATGGCATGATAAGAAACACTGTTGTACAGTAATATAATACAGTACAGTGATATAAAGTATGGCATGATAAGAAACACTGTTTTACAGTCATATAATACAGTACAGTGGTATAAAGTATGGCATGATAAGAAACACTGTTTTACAGTAATATAATACAGTACAGTGATAAGAAACACTGTTTTACAGTAATATTATACAGTACAGTGATATAAAGTATGGCGTGATAAGAAACACTGTTTTACAGTAATATAATACAATACAGTGGTATAAAGTATGGCATGATAAGAAACACTGCGACAGAGAGGAAACAACAAGAGCCTCTACAGTACAGACGTCTCCCAACATCAAGCCCCGTCTTCCGCAGCAGACAATGAATAATTTTTATTAATTATTCCGCAACACTGACTCGGACACATACATTCAACTCTCCCATATCTCTCTCTCTCTGTCTCTCCTCAAACATACAATTAATCACTGATCGTTGTTTCGTCAGTCTGACACACACACACCTCCAACTTCTCTCCACCCACAAGCTGTGGTTGTAGTTAAAATTGTAAAATTATAATAATAAAAAAGGCCTATTCTATTTTCTTATCATACTTCTTCTCATCTGAGACGGATAAACACACCTCCCCCCCCCCTCCATTGTTGGAAGCGCTGGTTAAAGCTAGTTACGTTTATATACTGTACAGACTTTGAACTCCTATAATCTATACCCTACTGCTTTCACTCTCCACAAGTGCTCTACACTGTAATCATAGCAATCATACCTCATACTACAGTCTACCCATATAACTCTGTATGATAGCATGTATAATAATGCTGTATACCATATATAGATGAAATATAGGGAGGTGTAGTGGTTACGTCATTGTTGTTTCCAGCCGGTCCACCTCGCTTCAAATTGCAATGTATTTCCAATGGACACATTTCTAAATCGTCTTGTTTAAAACAAATAAAGCATGAACTTTGGCATGGTGTACCTTTCTGTGTGTATTCATCCACAATCTATAGCTCAACATGAAACAATTCGCAATTAATCATAAAATAATTACGTATAATTTTATTTCAACCAAAAATGCTTAAATAATGTTCAGATTCAGATCATTTTATTCACCATATTGTAGTACAAATGGAACGTGATTCGACATTTACAGTGCATGCTTTTTTTCACAATTAAGAACAACACAGTAAATAAATCATTATAAAGTGCAAAACCGGACAGAACAGTGAGACAACAATAAGACTGTAAAGTGCAGTGGTTGGGGACATGGATACAGTGCAGCACAAGGTTCAAGTCCAGAAGTCCAGCCCTAGCAGCTCGCCATAGGGGGGGGGGGGAGCAGGGGGACACCTGACTTATTTACCAGGCGAGCTGCTGAGAGGAAGAAACTCAGTCTATGGCAGGACCTAAGTGTCTTGGGCAGCCGTAGCCGCCTGCCATGGGGGAGCATGTTGAAGAGGTTATGACCCGGGTGGGCGGGGTCTGCCATAATCTTCCTCGCCCTCCTCAAGGCCCTGGTGGAGTGTAGGGACTCGAGGGAGGGAAGGGGGCAGCCGATCACCCTCCCCGCTGATCGTATCACCCACTGCAGCTTGGCCTTGTCCCTGACCGTGGCTGCAGGGAACCAGGTGATGATGGAGAGGGTGAGGATGGACTGGGAGATGGCGGTGTAAAGCTGGACCATCATGGTCCTCGGCAGCCTGAACTTCCTCAGCTGACGTAGAAAGAACATCCTCTTCCGGGCCTTTTTGTTGAGAGCGATGGAATGCAGCTCCCATTTTAGGTCCCGGGAGAGTGTCATGCAGAGGAAGCGGCAGGACTCCACAGGGGGCTGCCTTCCGCCTGAAGTCCACCACCATCTCCACTGTTTTCTGGGCGTTGAGGTCCAGGTTGTTGCAGCTGCACCAGCTCTGCAGCCTCTCAATCTATAGGCAGACTCATCCCCCCTCGATATGAGACCCACCAGGGTGGTATCGTCCGCAAACTTCAGGAGTTTGACCGAGGGGTGCAGAGAGACGCAGCTGTTGGTGTACAGGAAGAATAGTAGTGGGGACAGAACGCAGCCCTGTGGGGAGCCAGTGCTGATGGACTTGGTATCGGAGATGTTGATTCCCAACTTCACCCGCTGTGTCCTGTTAGTCAGGAAGTCCGTAATCCACCTGCGGGTAGAGTCCGGCAACTGCAGCAGGGACATCTGATGCTCCAGGATGTGTGGGAGGATGGTGTTGAAGGCCGAGCTGAAGTCCACCAATAAAATCCTGGCGTAGGTCCCTGCAGTGTCCAGGTGTTCCAGGATGTAATGCAGAGCCATGTTCACAGCGTAGTCCATGGAACGGTTGACTCTGTACGCAAACTGCAGGGGGTCTAGAAGATGGTCTGTGATGGACTTCAGGTGGGCCAGGACAAGGCGCTCAAAGACCTTCATGACCACAGACATCAGGGCGACCGGTACTCTGTATTCATTAAGGCCTGTGACCATGGCCTTCTTAGGGACGGGGATGATGGTCGAGGCCTTAAGGCGAGACACTGCAGGTGAATAGTCAAATATACTTTTTTTGTTGATTTTGAGATTTTGTTATATTTTGCTTCCTAAACATGTCTTCTATGAAACTAGTGACAATAAAACGTCAATAACACACATTTAGTTGTTTATTTTACATCATTTTGCCTTATTGCATCCATAAATGTGCACATATTTAATAGGGAAGTGCCTCATTTGCATATATAAACATAAATTTCAGAAAACTTGCAATATATTTTTTCTTAGTTTATATGTACATAACAAATTGGGAAAGTTTCATAGTGATATCTATTCAAATATTGTTTGCCTATTAGGGGGTACTACACTGTATTACACTGTTTGTAGCCTGTGTGTAGTTCTGTTCAGTTCAATAACATCATTATTATTATTATTCAGTTATCAGGCATGTGTTTAGGTTGTCTATTACTAATGGTTTGATTAGGTATTGTGTTTGTAAATATCTGTTTAAAAAAAAAGTATGGCATTTTACAATACAGAACTTTGAAGGCGTTTTCCCAAAAATGAGTTTTAAGAGTTTTTCCTCATACTCTGAGCCAGAAATCTCCACTTCAGTAGCACACACATACACCAATCCTTCCAGTTATATTCATATCTATGTTCTGAAGGTATTTACAGAAGGGTTTGTTGATATCGCATTCATACCCTGATTTATATCACATTTTATTCCTAAAAACATGGCGAAATATGGAATTTTACCATAAAAATGGACTGAATGGAGTATTTTCTGATTTATGGAGTGATAAAAAGAGATATCCAAAATCCCCTCTGTAATAACCTTTGGCTCTAATATGTTAACAAAATGAAACTATAATTTTGAAAATGGCTTTATCCAATGTTCAGATTTCTGTCCTGGAATTATATGCAAATTAGTGCATATTTAAGTAGATCATGCCTCATTTGCATATTTAAACATACAATTTCAGAAAACTTGTAATACAAAAAAGTCTTGTCTTAATATAAGTAATCAACTGGGGAAGTTTCATTGTGATATCTATTAGTTAATTTTTTTACCCTATTCACCTGCAGTGTCTCCCCTTAAAGCACACTGGGTCCCGACACAGCTCCAGTGAGGTGTTAAAAATGTTGGTAAACACTGGGGACAGCTGGTCGGTGCAGTGCTTCAAGGTGGCAGGTGGCATAGTGATAGAAGGGAACTCCTTTTGTGCAAAAATGTAAAGCTTGCCAATGTTCACGAGGCAGAATTATTACAATAGCCAATAATACAAAGACTGCGCGGGGAACTAAAGTGACGTCAGACTACACCTCCCTATAGCGCCTTCCCTTTGAATTAGCTAGCGTGTTGTGATTTTTTTAATACAGAGTGTAGCTCGTAGCCCTTTCAACTGACTAGTTTGCTGTAATTTTCTTAATGCCTGTTTTGTATGGCTCTTAAAGTGCAGTAATTCTCCCTCCCTCTGAGCTAGCCCACATATGTCTCCCTCTGGTATGTATATAAATATGAATATAATCTGTCTGAATATACCTGCCTATAATCCTTTCTATATATTTATACACCTGCATATAATCCATAAAACTATGTATGATAATGTTCAATGCTATATACAGTGTATATATACATGCATGGCCGCCTAGTTATAGTTGAAAGTGGGGGTGCAAGATTATTAAGTGACGGCAGATTTTTTTAAATTTAATGAACACCTGTACGTGCAATTTCCTGCAATATAGAGCCTTCAATCTTGACCAATAAAGCTGCTCTTTTCACTATAAAACTCAATTTATATTGCAGTATGATAGCCAATTACTATAATAATAATAATATATTAATATATATACTGTATATATACTGTATATTGATTTTTCGCTCTTTTATTTTTATTAAATCAATCTCCTTTCAAATAGGCCACGTTTTAATAAGAAAGAGAAAAAATATATATTTCCATTACCTGTAACTCTTGTGTCTCTTTCTCTCCTTCTCTGCCTCCTCCCTGAGTCTGCACAGTCACCATATCATTCTACATTAAGGAGAGCAATACACTTATGAATACACTGAACTGGTTTGAATACACAATCTTTATGCTACTCTGTAAAGAAAGGGAGAGAGGGGAGGGGATATATGATCCAAGTATTTGTGTCTTAATTTGTTATGTTATCCTACACTTTAAGCTGACTGTCTGATATTACCATTACCTGTAACTCTTGTGTCTCTTTCTCTCCTTCCTGAGTCTGCACAGTCACCATATCATTCTATACATTAAGGAGAGCAATACACTTATGAATACACTGAACATCATTCTGAAACATTTCTATTAGCATTTCACCTTTTTCTTATGAACATTTTTCAACTAGTCTAAGGGCGGGATCCACAAAGAATGGATTGCACGGTGCTAATTGCACCCTTACTTACAATTCATTATGAATTGAAAATGGGGGACCCTGATGTAAACAAGACGAAAGTCTTTCTCTGGTCTGCATCCCCTTAACAATCATGTGTATTGAGCCGTACTGTACTGTACGCTGTACCCATTCGGCAATCTGTTATTGATTGATTAAAAATGTTATTAACATATTGCAGAATGGGTACAATACAGTACGGCTCAATACACACAATTGTTAAGGGGATGCAGACCAGAGAAAGACTTTAGTCTTGTTTAGATCAGGGTCCCCCATTTTCAATTCATAATGAATTGAAGGCTGGCATCTGTAAATGCAGATATAAGTACTTTATTCTTATTTTTTTCATCATTATTATTATTATCATCATTATTTTCTTTCCAATGAAATGAAAATCAGAAAATAAGTGGTATTTGATGGAAAATGCTTTCATGCTTGAAAGACAATGGACTTTCGAAATCAATTTTGTATCTACTGTTCTATAAAAGTCTTGTCAAATGTAATGTTTTATGTTTTGTGTGGACCCCAGGGAGACTGGTTGTTGTCATGCAACAGCTAATGGGGATCCTAATCAACTCAAACTCTTGTGGGCTTCGATCTACCAGGTAGCTAGCCCCTTCCCCTTATAAATACTTACTTACTTCCGTGACTGTGATGCACCGAGTGAATCCACAGTCACTTGCTCCTCGATAGGAGACCAACGTATGTTGACCATGAAGGACTGGTTCTGCCCGAACCGCTCGTTATACAAGTATCACAGAGACATTTCAAAGCTACTCACAGTTGCACAAGGGTTTCGGACAGAGATACGGGATGGTTTGAAAGCTCGGCATTGCATGCGCACTGACTGCTGGGGGAGGGAGGGGCCGTGGGAGGCACTGGATCAAACCATTCAAATGTGGGGGGCAGGGGGGGCACAATCTTTGGAAACTTAAAAACTCGCTCTTAAGTGTCATTGCGTATTATTAATTTGATTGAAATTACGTAGTTATGTTTACAGTTATATATTGGGGGGGGACATATCATATTTTTCACATGATCAAAACATGGGGGTGCAAAAGCACACATTTGCTCCCCCAAGTTCAATTGTGGGGGTGCAGCTGCTCCGTTTGGTCCATTGCTCAGGCGCCTGTGTATACATGTATCCACATCTGTCTGTATTTAACGAAGGTTATGTATATAACCAAGTTCTATGAATACTGGTGACGCTCAGCGTCATCTGCACTAACCTCACTTCGTGCACATGCACTGAATAAAAATCAACAATGTACCTTTACATACCAACATCCGTCTGGCCACACCCCTATCCGCTACCTTCATAAGCAGGTGTGTGGTCACCTACTCGCCTCCTTCCCAATCTTTCACCACAAGGCGAGATCAAGGGCTGCAGTGGTGTCCCGACGCTGAGCGTCACCAGTATTCATAGAACTTGGTTATATACATAACCTTACGTTCTATATCATACTGGCTGCCGCTCAGCGTCATCTGCACTACAGGAGCTGAGCGGGAGCCTGAAGCTCGACAAATGTACCCCGCTGAGGCCCCCCACAACCATCAGACCGGAGAGGACCGAGCCCCCCGACCCTCCCTAATGGAGGATACCCTCCCTATTGGAGGACGGGAGGGAGATGGATCCGACCGTGCGAAGAGAAACTCGAGCAACTCAATGCACAGGGTGAGCAGACCGTGGCTTGACCCCACGACTACGCATACGCACAACCCGCATGCCACCAGGGAACGAACGGAAGGAACAAACCTTGTTACTGCCCCAAAAATCACGGGGTCAAGAGCAAACTCAACCCTGTGGCAAGGCCGTAGCAGCGGAGCGCGAAGGAAGACCCAGACCCACTGAAGGGACTGGATCCCCCGGAAAAAGGGGGCCCAGAGAGATCAACGACGCCACAGCATCAAGACCTCACCAGGCGGTCACTTAGTGACACCGCCCCCCACATTGTCAGCGTATTCGGACAGGGCCCCTCCAAGAGCGGGCCCTTCCCCCCACTAGCACGCCGCCTGGCACACTGACCCTGCACACTCAGGCAGTCAGCATGGCTGTAACTCGAAGCACTCAAGAGGCTACACTACAGCGGGAGCAGGCAGCACACCGGGGAGACGACCACCAGAAGGGGTCGGTCTCTCAATCCAGGCAGCAGGCGTTTGACCCGAGCCTGGAGCACTGCGGACGAGACAGGCGCCAAAGGGGTCAACTGAAAACAGCACCCCGGCGGAAGGGGCGTATGCTGGCATTGTTGCGCACCATGACAAAGCCTCCACCAAAAAACCCTGACCCAGAGGGGCCGAGGCAGAGAAGGCTGACACGATTAGCAGGCGTCATGAACGTGCAGGGGCACACTCAACCGGGTAACCCGGGAGTTGACTCCGCTCAAACACACCAGGGAATCAACCACCCTCTTGGTACCACATGCGGTGGTTGTTCCTATAACCCCTCAAGAAAAAACTCCAAAACACACCTGCGGGTACACACTGGCTATACCACAGTACAAGTGTTTTTTCAAAAAGGGGTTATTCCAGGCCTACGGGTCGACGAAACACAACTTCGGACCGGGCCCGGCGGCTCGGGAAGCACACAGGGCTGCCAGAGGAGGTCCATAAGACCACCCCAACAGCCCCCTCTTCGCCATGCGTGAGAGAGGAGCGAAAGGAATGGAAAACCCGCCTCTTCATGATAGCGCAGGGTACAACATGTACCCAGCAAAGGGTCTCCATAACGCCCAACCCTGTGACACCCGGGCCGACCCGGCATTTTCCCCCCCGAAAAAAGCACAAGTCCATCAGGGTACCAGAACAGCAGATCTGCATCCCCGGCGGACAACGGGTTAACTGACCTGGACCAGCGTGACCAGAACCAGTCCGGTGCCCTAATCACGCCGACATCCCCACTCCAAGAGAGGGGGTAGGTACGCGTGTCGATCTAAAACATGAAAAGAGGGCGCCATCCAGACGGTCCCATTCGTACCGCTCTCAGTGGCCCACCCCAAGGGCGTGAGACCCCTCTACCTATGTTTTGATCTATTCCGTTAACATCCCCCAGATATGAACGAGAATTCGTCGAGACCTAGTAACAGGCGCTCGGAAGGGAAAACCTCCATCCCAGTTGCCCTATAAAAACGCTGTTTTAATAATGAGCAACCAAGGCATACCAGCCTCATGCGTGATTCTTATCAGAAACACCCCGAGCCAGAACTATGTATGCGTCAAGACCCAAACACATCAATGGATAGTCTAACAAGACACCAGACATTGTTCCTCCAAGTCGCCTGGGAGAACGACAAGGAGCCGTCGTGCTTCATGTTCTTTCCTCTCCTCGCCACAGGGAGGAGACGGGAATCCCCAGAGAGACTTCCCACGCAAGCTGTATAGATTGAAAAGAAATATTGCAACATTGAGCTATGTAACACTTGGGTTAGGGCTCTCCGAGGAGGAGGCACTGAACCAATACACACTCAATAATCGAATTGAATCGAATACACACACAATAGAGCAGAACTCCTTTTTGAAGTTCTACCCACCTTGACAATCTGAGGAGGAGGCTCTGAAACTCTGAGGAGGCTCCCTCACTGGGAAGGAGAGTCCGAACTCACAGAAGGCACTTCTCCCTGAGGAGGAGCTTCGTGAGGAGGAGCTCTGACAACTCCCTGAAACAGATCCATAACATGGAACCTGAACAACTCACGGAAGTCTTACCAATAGAGACGCGCTCAGTGACGTACTCTATGGCGGGGGAATTTCCACAGTGCACACGCCCAATTTTTCAGGGCATAGGACCAGGAAACTCCCTCCCCCCCCGCCCCCCCTACCCTGTAACGTGCCGAACAGCAACGTGACAGGAACCCTGAAGGACAGGGGGTTTTAACCCCTGACCAATCAGAAAAGGGGAGGAAAGGATTAACAGTTCACCCCTTTACGACCCCTCACCCCTGATACGATGTAATGACAAAGTAGAGCATGACACAGTCATAGCATGCTACATGAAGCATCTAACAGCTTCACATAGCTCATGTGCTAATCTGCTATCTGAGTTTTACTAAGGAAAAAACACAGAACAGAGAGGGCCCCTTTAAGAGCCCCGGTCCAGACTTACACATGTGCTTCTGTGGGCCAAACCTAACCCAGTTGCAGATCACAACGACACACACAACCCTTCATCACAACAAAAAATGGCAAAAGTACACTCTTACTACAGAGGAATGTCGTTTTTCATAACGAGAGAAGACACAAGTCCTCGATTATGTATTGGCCACAGACCTTGCTAAGCACACATGATAAGTGACCAAACAACCTTTTCTTTAGGAAAAAATAGTTTCTCAAGCGGAAGCACAACCCCAGCAACTTAAGCTGAGGGTTACATCGTATCCCCACAAACACAGTGACACAATATATTGTAAACAACATGTCTGAGAGGAGGGGGGGAAGCCCCAGGGAAACCAGGAGGGTCACCCCTCCTACTTTACCCTTGATACGACCAGGTTGAACAGGTACTCCTGTTAATATGTGAACATGCTGTTCATTGTCATCACATGCTGAGAAAAAGATTCATTCCTCAATCACATGTCACTAAGCATAGCTTCACAGGTTAACTAACCCTCTTAGTTGTGAGTTCACCCACGTTACAAACGTTACATGAACACACATGTTCTCATCACAACTAACCAGTTCATTTTTACACATGTAAAAAACAACACTGATTTACTATGGAGAGAGAAGCTATACCAGTGACAAGACAATTCACACACAACACGCGTCGTATCCTCAATGTATTGCAGCAACACATGTTTTGGAAACATCGTTATTACAAAACATTTAGAAGGGAAGAAAAGAAGAAGTGTTTAAAGTCCGGTCAGGACTCCTACCTTCACCCTGAGCGCAGGCCGAGAGGACTGCAACACTGGTCAACGGGACACCGAGTCGAACCCAGCATCTCCTGCCTTGGTGACGAGGGTATGTCCGCTACGCCACCCAGCCTCCGTTCTCCATGTTGACGAAGTCCTCGCTGGCATGGCACCCGGGTGTAGGGTTGACTAACATCCTCTGTCAAAGATGACGTCGTAGTCAGAGTATTTAAGGCATGTTATAGTCACAGTAACGTTCAACAGTGTAGCATTAAGCTAACAGCCGCCCGACTGAAAGCAACAAGCTAACGTTTACTAGCCTAGTGAACACAACGAGCTAGCGCCACAGCTAACAGCTGACTGGCTAACAGGTAGGCCACAACTAGCACGCAAGCTAAGCAGCTATCACCTGAACTGTACACAACGACATAACAAGCCACACTTCAGACAGGCCGCCGCCTGAGTCCCTCCCCATCCTAAGAGGGAAGAGAAAAAGAAATGTCAAACACAGTTTTCAACAGTGATTTACCAGACATACAGCAGAGCCGGCACAATTCCCATCCGGGCTGCAGCCGACTTGAGCATGGATCTTCCTATAACGAAGATCCATGCCCACTTTTCCTCGTGCCTTAGGGTGTACTTTCACATTCACGTGAAAGATGGGGCCTGCACGGGACAGAGAAGCATCCGCTTGTCCAGAGAATCCTGGGTTCAACCAGGTCTCGGTCGCGGCCCACTAGGTTGACCATCATGGGCGTCAGACCAAGATCCTCTGTCCGCCGCTTAAGAAGCCGAGCAGAGGACCCCAATCCGGGGCCGGCTTTCGTAAAATTGTCAGCTAACCCCCATAGCGTTAACAGACAACTAGCGCTCGCAAGCAAAACAGTACTCACCCAGCACGGAAGCAAACCGGTTTCTCACAACAGCCGGTGCCTCCCACAGTCCAGCTGTATGACCGGAGGGTCAATACCCATCTAGCCGCAGCAAGGAGGACTGCAGCTGGGGAGTAGATCAGCGGCGCGAGCCCCTAATTCGAAAAAGCCAGTGGAGGTCAGAATGATCATCATCTTCCAGACACTCCAGTGACGAAGACAATATTGTCGTATTTTCTCGAAAATAGTGAGAGAGAAAATAAAGATATAATGTCAACGTATCTCCTTATCTTCCGTTTTCCTCTCAACTTTCTTCAGCTTAACAACCTCGTCAAGTGATGTATACAACAGGCACTTCCTTGTGGTGAAAGTGAAGAAGGAGGCGAGTAGGTGACCACACACCTGCTTATGAAGGTAGCGGATAGGGGTGTGGCCAGACGGATGTTGGTATGTAAAGGTACATTGTGGATTTTTATTCAGTGCATGTGCACAAAGTGAGGTTAGTGCAGATGATGCTGAGCGGCAGCCAGTATGATATAGAACTGCATATAAACCTTTTTACATACCTGTAGATACTATATATATATATAATATTTGTACATATCCCTTACCTACCCTTACTAGTTATACCACAGGCCAGTTTGACTTACTACCATAGTGTCTTTATACCTGTATCACTGTGCATAATAATACTATAACATTGTACATACATCTGATTAGCACTATTACTCAGTAGTACTCATTTCTATATTGTATATCCAGTTTAATCACCTGTACATTGTGAATTGCTATTGCACTTTACTGGGTTAGTAAATTACATTTGGGTTACATTTGCACTCTGGTTAGATACCAAACTTATTTTCGTTGTACTGTACTTGTGCTGCATGATGACAAAAAATTTTCTAATCTATAGTATTTATTAGTAGCTGAGAAGGTGGGCACACAGCACAGTCAACCTGCAGCATTACTGCAGAAAGGGTGAGGATCACGATCATCTGAGAAACACAAACTCTCACGGTGAATTTACCTATGTCAAGCCCCGCCCACTTGTCTTCTCCTCCTATCACAATTGTCGCTTCCCTCAGACCACGAATGTCCACTGCTGGGCCAACACGCCACAACCAGGAGTTGAACCAACAACCATTGCAGACTGTCTGGGCAAGTACTCTCACCACTATCTAACTATGATTATAGTTAGAGTTGAGGTTAGTTTCAACATTAATGGGTAAGACAAAACGTTAGGGTTAAGGTTAAATTCCCAGCAGAGGAATTAAAAGGTTTTCTGAATATGTAAAAGGTTTACATTTTTTGAATAATAATATGTGTACTCATTTGTAATGCATGTTACATTATACAATACGTAAGTATATTACTCATGGCTATAAGATAACATACATTACCTTTATCCTGTGGTATGTTTGGATTACATACTGGACCCAGACCATCAGGGTCCCCCAGCAGTGGCGTTGTAGTAAAAAAGCCCTGGAGTAAAAAAAAATATATATATATAAGAATTGTTTACATTTCTTTTTATTTTATTTATTATAATTTTTTTTGTATTATGGCAGCATCCCCATTGTCTGTGCTGAATGTTTGTTAGTGTTTGGTATCTTTTGTTGGTTTTTAGTACTTTTAAACATCCATTTTTAGTAAGTAGTAGTTTTCATTTGATCCTATCATTTTTTCATTCACCGATTTGTGGACTTTTTTTTTAGTGTCCTGAAAGGCGCCTTATAAATAAAATGCATTATTATTATTATTATCATCCAGGAGGGCAAAGACACTTTGGATAGTAGGGACTGCATCTCTGCCTGTCCTGGCCAGGAAACACTTTGCAACTGTGATCTCCTCAGTAGTTGGATATTGTAATGTGTGGCGAGGGGTTGCAGCAATTCCACTGAGAGAAACTGGTCTGAGGCTGGTATGAATGTGTATGCATGTGAATGAATGTTGGTGGTGGTCGGAGGGGCCGTAGGCGTTGATTATTCGCCACGCTTCCGTGAGTCTGCAATTGTAGCTTACCACCACCGGTATGACTAATGACGAATAATGGACTCTGTGAAGCGCTCTGAGTCAGAGCAACAGTCAGTCAGAGAAGAGCGCTATATAAATCCAATCCATTATTATTATTATTATAACATGCCTGTATGCCTCTCATAAGTTGTTCTCCAACTCATGAGAACCTGCTCTCAAGCTCTTGCAGCATTCTGTCGAGGACTGGATAGAACAGTCTCTGTCTCAGCTGATCTCCTGAGCTGAGGTCTGAGCTTGTGCCACAAGATGACTCAACTACATATTCGTCCATCCTTTTCTGCTTCCTCCTTTGGCTGGTAGTATGTTCCTCAATCCCAAGGCCATTACATATGGCCTTTGTCCTGTCATACATGTCCACTGCCATCTCTGAGGTGCGATAACCTTTGAGTGTGTCCTGCACTGTGCTTTTAAATAGTACAGATAGGTATTGAAGATGTGCACTTTAACGCAGCAGCACCTGGAGCCATCCATACCCATGTCCAGTGTCCACTGACAAAGACATGCTCGTGATAAACTATAATAAGCTTTAATCGAACCCTGGTTCATTTCCTCGGATAGTCCGGTTGGTTTGGGGTGGTGTGAAAGCTCATTCACTCTTGCAAGTGAACCCTGCTGCGGTTCATTTGAGATGTGAATGCAAAGCGGACCAAAGGCAGGAAAAGACCCAAAAATCTTTTTTTATAAGAAAACTGAAACATATGTATATAATGAAACACACAATACAGTTATTTTTCCGGATTGCTTAAGCACGATTTTGAAAACAGGGCTCGGTGTTTCAAAACACTACACACAATAGCACAACCACACACACAATTATCAGAACACCTCAGATCCTTTGCTAAATTTAACACTTGTCAAAACTATACACTAATTTATAAAAACTACATTTATGACTTAATTCTGTTTGAACCAGTTACACACTGCTGTGCTTAACCTAAAACACATTCCTACTAAATGTGATTAGAGTACTGTAAGTGAAGTACACAGAGAATGTACAAATAATATACAATAAATTCACCAAACACTACACAAGACCAATGCTGTAGACTGATGAAAATATAATTTATTTATCTCCATATAACCAAATCAGTCAACATTTGAACATGGAGAATCACGACAAAACATGTCCCATTTGTCATGCTACTACAGTGTGCATAACACTGTAAGCTCACAAATATCAGACAAACATACCGTATTTCCTCTAATAGTGACCCAGGCTTGTATTTGTTTCAACTGTAGCGGGTACCAGGCTTTTATTAGGAGGAGGCATGTATAAGAGAGAAGCCTATATTTCTAATTTTCAAACAGATCATAATGAATAAATCAACATTTTGTGTCAGTTTGAACCCAGTAAAATGTACTGGGTTCATTTATTGAAACCAAGTACTGTATGAAATAGTAAACAAGCAATTACAGGTGGTCACTGGTCATTTCAACGTTTTCAAAGTGAAATCAAGTAACTTTACCTTAGCAGCTCTGGGTACTGTAGGTAGCAACGTTAGCTCTCATAACGTTAGCCAGTTAGCAGCTCCGGGTACTGTAGGTAGCAACGTTAGCTCTCATAACGTTAGCCAGTTAGCAGCTCCGGGTACTGTAGGTAGCAACGTTAGCTCTCATAACGTTAGCGAGTTAGCAGCTCCGGGTACTGTAGGTAGCAACGTTAGCTCTCATAACGTTAGCCAGTTAGCAGCTCCGGGTACTGTAGGTAGCAACGTTAGCTCTCATAACGTTAGCCAGTTAGCAGCTCCGGGTACTGTAGGTAGCAACGTTAGCTCTCATAACGTTAGCCAGTTAGCAGCTCCGGGTACTGTAGGTAGCAACGTTAGCTCTCATAACGTTAGCCAGTTAGCAGCTCCGGGTACTGTAGGTAGCAACGTTAGCTCTCATAACGTTAGCCAGTTAGCAGCTCCGGGTACTGTAGGTAGCAACGTTAGCTCTCATAACGTTAGCCAGTTAGCAGCTCCGGGTACTGTAGGTAGCAACGTTAGCTCTCATAACGTTAGCGAGTTAGCAGCTCCGGGTATTGTAGGTAGCAACGTTAGCTCTCATAACGTTAGCCAGTTAGCAGCTGGATACTATTGGTTTGTTTTGGCAAAATTCTTCTGCTCTGTGTGACAATAAATAAATGAATGATGATATGCAATTTAAAACCAAAACTAAGGCCTCAGTATGAGTTTAAGACGTGAACATGGTCATGTTTGTTGAATAAAAAAATAAAAGTAAAAAAAGATTATTATTATTATTTTTTTTGTATCGGATCGGGAAAGATCGGTATCGGTAGATACTTAAAATCACATGATCGGGATCGGATCGGGAGCAAAAAAACGTGATCGGGACATCCCGCTGTTAGCCACATCTAGGACGGGGCAGGGAAGATCAAACCACTTTGACAGGCCCAACGGGGCGGGACCAGAGAGACAGGGACAGGGGTTAGAGAGCTCCTGTGTTCGCAATGGGCAGACATAGGAGCAATAAATACATGTAATAAGCATACATACATAGTAGCAATAGAATCAAGGTATATAAGAAAATTATAAACATTAAAGTAATAAATAGAACTAAGAACAAAGGCATATGACTACAAGTGCTGGTATACAGGATGAGATACAAGAAGATGGCTCAGGGCAGGAGAATCACTCAGAACAGGTTGAAGTAGAGCGGGCATGGTTAGACGTTGTAGGTCAGACTGAAGACGGCATGAAGCAGAACCATTGCGCCAGTGGTGGTCAGAAACAGTTTGAGGTAGAGCAGTCGCTGCAATCTGTACACACTATCATTCGATACATCCACTCAGAGAGACAGGGACACGGGTTATCTATCTAGGTCATCCTCGACGGGCCCTCCATCGGTGCTTCCAGTCATCCTGATCCTCCATGCATCTGGCTAGCTCGCCGGTACTTCCTGCTCCTGCATCTCTCCTGAGTACGTCCACGTATATTAGTGTGTGACGTCCTCGTGATCGATGTCCGTGTGTTGGCTCCCACAGCACAAGTTTTTTTCTCCTGACTGCCACTCTCTCCCCCCCCCCCCCCCCCCATAGAAGTTTGCGTTGGTGACATGTTCATCCCTGTTAATGTTGAGCACTACACAGGGTTAGCAAATAAACAGACATCCTAACTGAACTAGCCAGATTAAACTAAGGGTCTATCCCCGACCAGGTGAGATCAGGATAGGCTGAAAGAGAGAGAGAAAAGATGGGTCTTAACCTCTTAAGCACGAGCGGTCCGGTACTGGTACGAGATTGATACACGCCATAAATCCATCAATACAGAACATATTAATTAATGTTGCGTTTCTCTTTCAAATGTAGCCAATAGTTAAGACCCTAACCCTGTCAAAACAGCAGGCAAAGTGTATATTTTCAGCACTACGTTTGTTTACCAATGATTTTAAGTGTTATTAGTGAAATATGAGTTTATAGAAATGTCAGCACATCGAGTCGGAAAAAGGCGCTTATTGACGCAAGGACTTGGCACAACCTAACTTGAGTGTAGTCTTTTGAGAGAAGAGACCCCGGGATTTCGATGGGCTTTCGAATAAATAAAAAAAAAAGTACACTTCCAAGCTCATGCCAGCCCCTGTCCATCATCTGACGTCTAGCATGAATTGAGCTGAACAACGTGCAAATAATAATGAACAACAACAACAACAACAACAACAACAACAACAACAACAACAACAACAACAACAACAACAACAACAACAACAACAACAACAACAACAACCAGAAGACAGTGGTTTGCACTCTGAGCATCTCAAGCCCCGGTTGGAAATACTTCAGATTTTGATTAACTTGTGGAACCCCGAGACAGTTTTCAAGCTAGGTAAACTACAGCTGGAGTTCTAGCGTCAAGAATGTAAGTAGCCTACTTTTCTGTTTTAGAACTTTATTGTAAATCATCCCTCAGGGTAACATGTTATTGAATAGAGAAAAAAGCGCCATGCAGGTCCCGTTTCATATAATTAATTTTATCTCCAAGAGACAGCACCTTCCACCTCATGCACAGAGAGAGAGAGAGAGAGAGAGAGAGAGAGAGAGAGAGAGAGAGAGAGAGAGAGAGAGAGAGAGAGAGTGTGTGTGTGTGTGTGCGCGTGCGTGTGTGTGTCTGTGTGTCTGTGTGTGTGTGTGTTCGCCACACTATGAGGCTATGCTAAATTACAGGTAAGCTCTCAGTGTTGTGCGTGGGTTGAACAAACACCCGGCACTTTGTGCAAATTATATTTTGGGAAGGGGTGAACTTGGGAGTTTTGAATTAAATTCTGCACATAAAAAAAGGTTCTGCACGTGCGTTCCGTTAGTGGTTAACGTACTGTTGCATTCGTTTGATACACAGCGCGTTTGGTACGGATACGTGTACCGTTACACCCCTAGTGGACAGGGGCCATTGGTCATGATGTTGGCGTTTTCCAAAAGCTCAGTTGTAGCTCCATTTCACCCATCCACACATACAGTCAGAACAAAGATTAAAATTATTATTATTATTATTTTTTATATAAAATATCTGTATAGTGTCACAGACGTACTGACAAACCCTGATCTAGATGGATTGGACCAAGTCAGAGACACAACAGAACGAGGGCAATCTAAAGTAAAAGCCACAAATAACACCACAATAAGCCATGCAGACAGACCATAACAACAACAAGCATAACCCACAGAAACAATCATCACACTGACATTATCCTAGGGAGGGAGGGAGGGAGGGAGGGAGGGAGGGAGGGAGGGAGGGAGGGAGGGAGGGAGGGAGGAAGGGGAGTAATGAAACAGGAGGGGGAGATGGAGGGATGAGAGAGAGAGAGAGAGAGAGAGAGATTGGAGAGGGAAAAGAACAAGCCAAGAACCGGAGGAGAAGGGAGGAAGGAGATACAGAGAGATGGGGGGAGGAGGAGAGAAAGAGGTAAGATTAGACGAGAGGAGGTGTGGGTGAGACCAGAGGAGAGAGGGGTGAGTGAGGGAGAGGAAGAGTAGGGAGAGACGAGAGATTTCATCCATTTTTAATGAGAACACTTTTCTAAATCTGCTGTGACCACAGCGTTGAAGGGATTCAGATATTACACAGGTGAGGACGAGCAGTGGTCGACTCACGGCAGCGGAGTGTTCCCCCAGCAAGGGATGAACAGCTGATGGGGGGAGAGAAGAGGAGAGGATCAGGGGGAGAGAGAGGGGAGAATGCCCCCTCTGTGTGTGTGGGGAGTAATAGTGGAATGGAATGGAATAGTGTAACAGTGTGTAATAGTGTAATAATGTGATAGTGTGTGATAGTGTAATCATGTGTATCTGCTTTCATTGGTCTATATTTGCACAGACAGACAGACAGACAGACAGACAGACAGACAGACAGACAGACAGACAGACAGACAGACAGACAGACAGACAGACAGACAGACAGACAGACAGACAGACAGACAGACAAACAGACAGACAGACAGACAGACAGACAGACAGACAGACAGACAGACAGACAGACATTATGATGTGGGAGGGCTCTGGGCAGAACGGAGATCTATGATTAGCTGTACCTGCAGGTGGAAGGCGGTGATGACAGGCTTGTTGCTGGGACACCAGACAACCTCCTTCAGTTGCCTTAATAAGACAACGACCGCCCTCGTCCACGCCCCGAGCAACGCTTGCTCCGCCCTCAAGAAGGACAGCAGCCAATGGCAGTTTGACTTTGCCACAAGGTTAAACCCAAATGACTATCTGTGTTTATGTGTATGGGTGTGTGCATAAGATAAGATAAGATAAGATAAGATATTCCTTTATTGATTTATTCAGGCATCATAGCAGCATGGGGATGGGGGGGGGGTACAGGTAGTAAAAACAACACAAGCAGTGTAAACAAGTGTATGTGTTTATGTGTATGGGTGGTTACGAGTGTGTATGTACATGTTTATGTGTATGGGTGGTTACGTGTGTGTGTGTGTGTGTGTGTGTGTGTGTGTGTGTGTGTGTGTGTGTGTGTGTGTGTGTGTGTGTGTGTGTGTTATGTGTATGGGTGGTTTTATGTGTGCGTGTGTAGGTGTTTATGTGTGTGTGTGTTAGTAAGGAAGCTATTCCCATTAGTCATGTTTACAAAGTAAAGCTCTCATCTGAAACATGGAATAATTGCATTGCTTATTATCCACATCATTTCACACATATACCAGAACAGTCTTGCACAAAAGCACTTTATTGTGATCGTGGTTATTGAGAGTTGATGAGTTGCAATTTGTTTTCAGAGTGATGTTGTTTCGAGGACACTCACCTCCAGATGGAGATGAATAAACAGCCTATAGACTAAGCAAAATTATGAATATGAAAACATAGCATGGCCAGGAAAATTTGGTTTTAAAGTATGTTATTACTTAGTGAAGTGAATCACATAAACCTAATATCTAATTGAATGCTTGAAAAACCATATAAGTCCATTTTTAAATGTTTTAGACAGCCCATGTATTTGCAGTTTTAACTCAATCAGCGCCAGATGGCGCTGTGTACTGTGTTGGTTCTGTTTCATTATGGCTTTCGCTCAGCATCATCTGCACTGTACTTCACTTCGTGCACGTGCACTGAATAAAAAATTCCACCATGTAACTTTACATCCCAACATTCGTCTGGCCACACCCCCATCCGCTTACCTTCATAAGCAGGTGTGTGGTCACCTACTCGCCTCCTTCTTCACTTTCACCACAAGGAAGTGCCTTCGGTAGATCCCCACTTGACGAGGTTGTTAGTAAAAGAAAGTTGGAAAACAAAAGAACGGGAAGATATACGTTGACATCATATCTTTATTTTCTCTCTCACTATTTCGAGAAAATACGGCGATATTGTCTTCGTTACTGGAGTGTCTGGAAGATGATGATCATTCTGACCTTCAACAGCTTTTTCGTATTAGGAGCTCACGCTGCTGACATGCTCCCCATCTACAGTCCTCCTTGCTGCGGCTGGATGGGTTTGGCCCTCCGGCCATACAGCTGGACTGTGGGAAGCACCGACTGTTGTGAGAAGCGGTTGTTTCCAGGGTGGGGTACGTACTGTTTTGCTTGCGAGCTCTGGTTGTTGTTGATGCTGTGGGGGTTAGCTGACAATTTTTACGAAACGCAGACTCCAGACTGGGGTCCTCTGCTCGGCTTAAACGGCGGTCGGAGGATCTTGGTCTGACGCCCATGATGGTCAATCTAGTGGGCCGCGACCAGGACCTGGTGAACCCAGGATTCTCGAGCGGATGCTTCTCTGTCCCGTGCAGGCCCCATCTTTCACATAAAAGTGAAAGTACACCCTAACGAGGAAATGTGGGCATAGGATCTTCTTTATCGGGAGTTCCATGCTCAAAGTCGGCTGCAGCCCGAAATGGGAATTGTGCTGGCCCCGCTGTATGTCTGGTTCACCGTTGAAAACTGTGTTTGACATTCTTTTTCTTTTCCCTCTTAGGATGGGGAGGGACTTGGACAGCGGCCTGTCTGAAGTGTGGCTTGTTATGTCGTTGTGTACAGTTCAGGTGATAGCTGCTTAGCTGGCGTGCTAGTTGTGGCCTACTGTGTTAGCCAGTCAGCTGTTAGCTGCGGCGCTAGCTCGCTGTGTTTACCAGGCTAGTAAACGTTAGCTTGTTGCTATCAGTCGGACGGCTGTTAGCTTAATGCTACACTGTTGAAACGATATTGTGACTATAACATGCCTTAAAACACTCAGACTACGACGTCATCTTTGACAGAGGATGTTAGTCGACCCTACACCCGGTTGCCAGTGCCAGCGAGGACTTCGTCAACATGGAGAATGTCGGCTGGGTGGCGTTGCGGACATACCCTCGTCACCGGCGCAGGAGGTGCTGGGTTCAACTCGGTGTCCCGTTAACCTGTGTTGCGGTTCTTTCGGCCTGCGTTCTGGGTGAAGGTAGGAGTCCCGACCGGACTTTAAACACTTCTTCTTTTCTTCCCTTCTAAATGTTTTGTAATAACAATGTTTCCAAAACATGTGTTGCTGCAATACATTGAGGATACGACGCGTGTTGTGTGTGAATTGTCTTGTCGCTGGTATAGCTTCTCTCTGCAGTGAATCAGCGTTGTTTTTTACGTGTGTAAAAATGAACTGGTTTGGTTGTGATGAGAACATGTGTGTTCATGTAACGTTGTACTTGTACCGTGGGTGAACTCACAACTAAGAGGGTTAATTAAACCTGTAAAGCTATGCTTAGTGACATGTGATTGAGGAATGAATCTTTTTCTCAGCCTGTGATGACAATGAACAGTATGTTCACACATTAACAGAGGTGCCTGTTCGCCTTGGTCGTATCAAGGGTAAGATAAGAGGGGTGTCCCCCCGGTTTCCCTGGGGCTTCCCCCCCCTCCTCTCAGACATGTTGGTTACAATATATTGTGTCACTGTGTTTGTGGGGATACGATGTAACCCTCAGCTTAATTGCTGGGGTTGTGCTTTCCGCTTGAGAAAAAAAAATTCCTAAAGAAAAGATTGTTTGGTCACTTATCATGTGTGCTCAGCAAGGCCTGTGGCCAATACATAATCGAGGATTCTGTATTCTCTCGTTATGAAAAACGGCGTTCCTCTGTAAGAGTGTACTTTGCCATTTTTTGTTGTGATGAAGGGTTGTGTGTGTCTTGTGATCTACAACTGGGTTAGGTTTGGCCCACAGAAGCACATGTGTAAGTCTGGTACCGGGGCTCTTAAGGGGCCCTCTCTGTTCTGTGTTTTTTCCTTAGTAAAAATCAGATAGCAATTTAGCACATGAGCTATGTGAGGCTGTTCGATGCTTCATGTAGCAGGCTATGACTGTGTCATGCTCTACTTGTCATTACATCGTATCATGGGTGTGGGGTCGTAAAGAGGTGAACTGGTAATCCTTTCCTCCCCTTTTCTGATTGGTCAGGGGTTAAAACCTCCTGTCCTTCAAGGTTCCTGTCACGTTGCTGTTCGGCACGTTACAGGGTAAGAGGGGGGGGGGTAGTTTTCTTGGTCCCACGCCCTGGAAGATTGGGCGTGTGCACCGCGGAAATTCCCCCGCCATAGAGTACGTCACTGAGCACGTCTCTGTTGGTAAGACTTCCGTGGGTTGTTCAGGTCCATGTTACGGATCTGTTTCAGGGAGTTGTCAGAGCTCCTCCTCACGAAGCTCCTCCTCGGGGAGAAGTGCCTTCTGTGAGTTCGGACTCTCCTTCCCTGTGAGGGAGCCTCCTCAGAGTTTCAGAGCCTCCTCCTCAGATTGTCAAGGTGAGAAGAACTTCAAAAAGGAGTTCTGCTCTATTGTGTGTGTATTCGATTCAATTCGATTATTGAGTGTGTATTGGTTCAGTGCCTCCTCCTCGGAGAGCCCTAACCCAAGTGTTACATGGCTCAATGTTGCAATATATTCTTTTCAATCTATACAGCTCGCGTGGGAAGTCTCTCTGGGGTTTTCCATCTCCTCCCTGTGGCGAGGGTGGTGGGATGTAAAAATGTAAAAAAAAATTACCCTCAGCTGCGTCACGTGGGATTCATGTCAGTCTGTGTTTCTTTCTTTTTTAAATAAAAAGAGGAAGGAACATGAAGCACGACGGCTCCGTGTTGTTTTCCCAGGCGACTTGGAGGAACAATGTTTGGTGTCTTGCTAGACTATCCATTGATGTGTTTGGGTCTCGACGCGTACATAGTGCTGGCTCGGGGTGTTTCTGTTAAGAATCACGCAGGGGCTAAGTGCGCCTTGGTTGCTCGTTATTAAAACAGCGTTTTTATAGGGCAACTGGGATGGAGTTTTGTCTCTTCCGAGCGCCAGTTTACTAGGTTGTCTCGATGAATTCTCATTCATATCTGGGGGATGTTAACGGAATAGATCAGAACATAGGTAGAGGGGTCTCACGCCCTTGGGGTGGGCCACTGAGCGCGGTACAAATGGGACCGTCTGGGTGGCGCCCTCTTTTCATGTTTTAGATCGACACGCATACCTACCCCTTCTTCTGGAGTGGGCATGTCGGCGTGGTTAGGGCACGGGACTGGTCTGGTCGCGCTGGTCCAGGTCAGTTAACCTGTTGTCCGCCGGGGATGCAGATCTGCTGTTCTGGTACCCTGAGGGACTTGTGCTTTTTTCGGGGGGAAAAATGCCGGGTCGGCCCGGGTGTCACAGGGTTAGGCGTTATGGAGACCCTTTGTTAGGGTACATGTTGTACTCTGCACTATCGTAATGGCTTACGGCCATACCAACCTGTACACGCCCGATCTCGTCCGATCTCGGAAGCTAAGCAGGTTCGGTCCTGGTTAGTACTTGGTTGGGAGACCGCCTGGGAATACCAAGTGCAGTGAGCTTAGGGCTGGTTCTCCTTTCTTTTCGCTCCTCTCTCACACGTGGCGAAGAGGGGGCTGTTGGGGTGGTCTTTTGGACCTCCTCTGGTAACCCTGTGTGCTTCCTGAGCCGCCGGGCCTGGTCCGAAGTAATGTTTCGTCGACCCGTAGGCCTGGAATAACCCTTTTTTGGAAACTGAAACACTTGTACTGCGGTATAGCCAGTGTATACCCGCAGGTGTGTTTTGGAGTTTTTTTCTTGAGGGGTTATAGGAACAACCACCGTCTGTGTACCGAGAGGGTGGTTGATTCCCTGGTGTGTTGGAGCAGAGTCAACTCCCGGGTTACCCGGTTGAGTGTGCCCCTGTACGTTCATGACGTCTGCCAATCGTGTCTGCCTCGACCCCTCTGGGTGGGTTTTTTTTTAATGGAGGCTTTGTCATGTTGCTCAACAATGCCAGCATACGCCCCTTCCACCGGGGGGGCTGTTTTCAGTTGACTCCTTTGGCGCCTGTCTCGTCCGCAGTGCTCCAGGCTCAGGTTACAGCCTGCTGCCTGGTTTCCCCGGTGCGCTGCCTGCTTCCATTGGTTGGACTTTTTTGAGTGCTTACGGCCATGCTGACTGCCTGTTCTGCAGGGTCAGTGTGCCAGGCGGTGTACTATTGGGGGGAAAGGGCCCGCTCTTGGAGGGACCCTATCCGAATACGCTGGCGATGTGGGGGGCAGTGTCACTAAGTGACCGCCTGGTGGGGTCTTGATGCCTGGCGTCATTGACCTCTCCGAGCCCCCTTTTTCCAGGGGATCCAGTCCCTTCAGTGGGTCTGGGTCTTCCTTCGCGCTCCGCTGCTACAGCCATGCCACGGGGTTGGGTTTGCTCTTGACCCCGTGATTTTGGGGGCAGTAACAAGGTTTGTTCCTTCCGTTCATTCCTTGGTGGCATGCGGGTTGTGCGTGTGTGTAGTCGTGGGGTCAAGCCACGGTCTGCTCACCCTGTGCGTTGAGTTGCTTGAGTTCCTCTTCGCACGGTCGGATCCGTATCCCTCCCGTAAGCCTCCAATAGGGAGGGTATCCTCTATTAGGGAGGGTCGGGGGGCTCAGTCCTCCCCGGTCTGATGGTTGTGGGGGGCCTCAGCGGGGTACATTTGTCAAGCTATGGCTCCCGCTCAGCTCCTCTTGTGCAGATGATGCTGAGCGAAAGCCATAATGAAACAGAACGTAAGGTTATATATATAACCAAGTTCTGTGAATTATGGCGACGCTCAGCATCAGACGCCGCTGCGGGCCTTGATCTGAAGGTAAGCGGATGGGGGTGTGGCCAGACGAATGTTGGGATGTAAAGATACATAGTGGAATTTTTTATTCAGTGCACGTGCACGAAGTGAAGTACAGTGCAGATGATGCTGAGTGTCGCCATAATTCACAGAACTTGGTTATATACATAACCTTACGTTAAAAGGCCACCACTTTAAAGTATAGGAATACATGGCAGTGTTTGCAGGGCTAAAACGATATTATATGTTATAGCTATGGATATAATACTATTGCCCATTTGACATTGAGTATCTATCGTTGAATTTGTGAAAAAGAAATAATTTGTTCATCCATACATTCCAGTTTTATACCGTGGTGAATATGAGTATAGTTTTAGAGTAATCCTGTCTAATCCCAGAAAACTACGCTCTGCAGCAATACGTGCATTTCACTAAAAACCGTGCCGTTGCTCGCCTGTATACGATACTATTTCAAAATCAAATCTATATTATCGGTATTATGTTTCATCATGAATGCATGAAAGGGTGGGGGGTGACGTCGTTTTTTTATGCTTTGATTGTCACCAGCGGAATACGTTACACAGTACATTACACACATACCCTCCGATCGCAATGAACAAATGATTGGATCAACGCAAGATTGATACCATATAGCCCTTACCTTAACTAGGATGTACCCCAAAAAGAATATTCCAATTATCTGATCGCCATTCCAAGTATTGATGTCGATCGTGTCCATAACATAAGAACATGAATCGGGAGTGTTTGATTCTTATAAATCCATGCGTTATAACCGCACATCATGCCCGACTAGGAAAAGTCTGCCCGGACCTATATAAGCAACGCACACCTGAATACAGAGAGTTTCAAAGGATGTGCAATTCTGGCCACAACCCACCAGGCGGCGGTATTGGACTTGTGCAATCTCAGACCCATTCCCAATGATAACACCAGGCTCCCTTGATGGATATGAATGGAAATATCGAATAAAAGAAATAACGATGAAAACCCAACTTTTCTCGGGTTTGGCGCTCAAGCGTCGGCGAGTTAACCCGACTTACTGTATCTTGGGTCTGGCATACATTGAGTTAAAAAGAACATGGCAACATTATGGGAAATGCACTTACCGTCTTCTCCAGAGTCAGACAAGAAGATAGATACCAATTTCCCTCTCTGTGCGTTCAGTAGAAAGCTGCAGGCTAGCTACCAGCTTTAAGCTAAGCTAGTGGTCCCTATCCGCTTCCATTAATTTTTGTTAAGCTAGGTTAAACATTAACACAACACTAGAGAGGTCTTCTTGGAGAATCATTATTACACCAGAGAATGGGACAAAAAAACGAGGTCAGATGGTTTGTACATGAAATTCAATTTTAAATACTCCTACTGCCTCCTTGTGGAGAATCACTACAACACGACTATGCAGGGTTGTTGAACATTTTTGATCGATACCAATTACACAATAACCTTGGAAGTCAGCTGGCTTCACAAGATCTCACGAGAATCCATCTGGTCGGGCTTCAGGTTATATGCGCTTGTGACCGAACCACAGTGGTTTTGACCAATCAGTGTCCTTCGAGGAACTATTGGCAGCTATATGGACGTGATTTAGATCAAATTACCTGCCAATTAAATTTTTTAAGCGTTGGCCCGATTGCAAACAGTTTAAAAGGACGACTTCCCAGATGTTTCTGTGTAACAAACCATCTGGTGTATCAAGGTTAATTACACAAACATACGTTTGACAAAATATGGAGATCTCTGCATTCAAACGTCTCTGAGCAAGCCGTGCGGAGGTCCCTCTATTCACTAGAAAGTTCCAGAGCCGCTCTCAAGTAATTTACGCCAAGTCCAAGTCATGTCTCAATTCAATATTCAAGTCAAGTCACAAGTCAAGTCACACAAGTATATATATGTTTATATTTAGTCTAATGTTAATCACTGTTGTAATTTGCCAATTTTTCGCTGTTGCAAGTCTGGTTGTTGGTCAGAAATAAACCCTGTACTCACTCCTGTCGCACCTCCCTGTTCCTCACTCCTCTCTAACTTCCTATGACCTCCACTATCCTCTAACTTCATAACACCTTCTATCTCTCCTCCTCACTGTTAGGGATTGTAATGCGACCCCAATTGCACGACACAGACAGGTATTCAAAGTTAGCCAAAAACAAGGGCATGATTTAATAATACACAAAAATAGCGGCACTGACCCTTTAAGGGTAAAAAACACTAAAGTCCAGGAACACAAAAATAGCAGCATTGTGCCTTTAAAGGGCGACCAAAAACATACACAGGAATCCTCTTGAATACGGGCATCTTCCCGACCAGAATGCAGCCGACGGGCAATGCAGCAAACAGGGGGTCCAAGGGGAATGGGGTGAGAGCACAGGCATCCTCCCGTGGAACAATAGAGAGCGATGAAGCGGTCTCACCCCAGGAACGAGGTCCATGAAGAGGGAGTAGGGAAGTAGCTGGCACGACATCTGGAGTGGGAACATTGGGATCCTCCCGTGGAAGTCTAGAGAGCGAAGACGGTATCCTACTCCAGGAAACGGTGATAGGTGGTGATGTAGAGAGACGACCTGGCAAGGAGTGGAAGGTAACCAGCTGTATTAATAGTCTCCCGAGGAGCTAATTACCAACCATTCACAGGTGCGTGAAGTAGAAAAGCGACACGCCCCCTCGTTGGGCAGCATGCAGTCCTTTCCAGCCCTCACACTCACGCTCCCGCTTTGACAACTAACGCTATCTTTTATCTACCGGTCGTGGGTTTCTTTTTGCAAAATTGTCGAAGCCCATGTTACAAAGAATGAAATCAGGAATGTCCAATCGTTGCTTTTCTTTTGAATCAAATCTTAAGGTCCTTTATTTTCTATTAGTTACAAATTCTAATTCAGTTCAGTTCGTTTTCTTCCAGTTCAGTTCAGTTCAATTCAAAGTCTCTTTACATTCTTTCAGTTCAGTTCAGTTCATTTCAAAGTCCTATTACATTTCATTACATCCTGTGTGCTCGAAGAGCACGCCACATATATCACAGCTGGTTCCAATGACAATCAAAAACAATTCAGCACAGCTGCAGTGTTTAGGCACACGTTGGCAGGAGCTGTCCACTCTGGTGCTGAAAGACAAACTGTGTTAGTTTTGTTGGCGAACAAGCATTGCACTTTCATTGTCATTAAAGAAAATGAAACAAATAAGACAAAACGTTATCACCAATTAACTATGTGTGTGTATTATATTTTACTTTATGAGTCTGAAAGAAAATGTATATTATTTATAATAATAGTTGCAACAAACTCCGGCCCGATGAACACTGTTCATCAATTAATCTCAAGGTTATACAATAACTGTATTGGCCATCTGATTATTTTTCTTCCTGGTAACTGTATTGAGCAACTTCTAGTTTTGCCATCACGACCTGGGAATACTTCATGTATCCTACCCATTTTCCAGAGTTGTCTTGGCAACATGTGTTCGTTCACCAGTACCACATCACCTTCCTTCAATGGTATTGTTTTCTTTGTGGAGGATGCGTGAGCAGATCTCAATTCCATCAGGTATTCACTTCTCCACCGATTCCAGTATCCATTGACGAGACGTTCTCTGTACCGCCATCTCTTGTTCATGTCCTTTCGAGTTCCTTGTTGTATGTTTGACTCTTTTACAGTCTGTGGTGGTAGTGTCGTCAGTCGGTTTCCTACCAGGAAGTGAGCTGGGGTTAGAGGTGCCACCTCGCTTTCGTGGTCCACATAAGTGAGTGGTCTTGAATTGATCACAGCCTCCACTTCAGTCAGAAAGGTCTGCAGTTCCTCGAAGCTCAGAAATGCTTTTCCCACAATTCTTTTGAGGCTGGTCTTGACTGAACGCACCATACGCTCCCATATACCGCCCCACCATGCAGCTCTTTCCACAATAAACCTCCAGTTTATCCGTTTTTCTGCAAAGAAGTCCTTCACTTGGTTGGATTTAATTGATTTCGATATTTCGTTCAAGTCCTGTGATGCCCTTTTAAATGTCTGTGCATTGTCTGAATAAATTGTTGAGCAAATGCCTCTTCTTGCAATAAACCTTCTGAAGGCCAAAAGAAAGTTAGGTGTCGTCAAGTCTGACACTAATTCTAAGTGAACAGCTCTGGTTACTGCGCACGTGAATAAAGCAATGTAGGCCTTTTTGTGGTTAGGTCTGACGTACAACGGCCCTGCAAAGTCAACTCCAGTCACTTCAAATGGTGCAGCTTCAGTTGTCCTGTCCGTAGGTAAAGGTGCTGTTATTTCTTGACTGGCCTTGGTTGTAAACCTTTTGCAAATGAGACATCGGTTTAGAATCCGTTTAGTTGCTTGTCGTCCTCTTAGGATCCAGAAACGTTCACGTAGCTGTGTTAAGGTGTTCTGAAGTCCATTATGCATTACCTCTTCATGCGCATGTTTTATTTCCAGTTCTGTAAATACGTCATGCGTGGGTAGAATAAACGGGTGCTTTTGTCCATATCTGAGGCTTGATTTTTGCAATCTACCTCCAACTCGCATTACTCCATTATCCAAGAATGGGTTTAGATCTTTAATTTTCGAGTGCTTGTGAATATCCGTTCCCTTTTGCAATTCCTTCATTTCTTGTGGGAAGGCTCTCTTTTGCGTTTCAGCAATCCAGTATAACTCTGCTGTGTTCATTTCCACTGCCGTCAATGGCCCTTGGCGTTTACTTTTATTGCGCGAGTTATGCACAAATCGGTTTACCCATGCAGTAATTCTGAGAACTGTAGTTAGCCTACTGTAATTTTCAAGCGGAATAATTGCAGTTTCTGTTAGGTTCGTTTTCGTTTCGGTCACAACATGGTACTGTTTGACAGTCTCCTCAATGGGCTCTTGTAGGCTATGCCCGTTGGTTTCCTTTTCTATTTGACGGGGGTCCGCGTCTCTTAGCCATTGTGGTCCATTCCACCATAAGCTCTGAGTCTTTAAGTTTTCCGCGGATATTCCTCGCGTGCCTAGATCGGCTGGATTATCTTTACCAGGACAGTGTCGCCAATCTTCTGGCTCGGAAAGCTTTTGGATTTCAACTATCCTGTTTGCAACGAATGGTTTCCACTGGTTGGCGGAGCCCTTTATCCAGTGAAGTGCGATTGTTGAGTCTGTCCAAAGGTAAGCTTTTATCGGTGTGTCTCTGGTGTCCAATATATATTTACAAAGTCTCGCTCCTATTAGAGCTGCTAATAACTCCAGTCTTGGTAGCATCACCTTCTTCAAAGGGGCTACCTTCGTTTTGGCACATATTAACGTGCAGGTGCTTTCGTCATTCCCAACCGTGCGTAAATAGCCTACGGCGCAGTACGCGGTTTCACTGGCATCGCAGAATACGTGTAGTTGTCGCTCTGTGATTGAACTCGTGGTTCCAGTGTCGTAGGGTCTAGGAATTACCATATTCTTGACAGTTTGTAACTCTCCATACCATTCTTTCCATTTTGACTTTAAGTCGGTGGGCAAGTCCTCATCCCACTCTAGGCCTCGTTCCCATGTTTCCTGGAATAGTCGCTTGGCCCTCACCGTGAATGGTGACAGGAACCCGATAGGGTCGAATAACCTGGCGGCTGTTTGCAGGACTGTCCTCTTTGTGCATTTTGTATTTTTTGATTCTCGTAGAATACTTGTCAGATCAAACATGAAATCGTCCGATATCGTTCTCCACGTCATTCCCAGAACCTTGACTGGGGCATTCTGGTCCGATTTCGTTTCCTGTAGTTTGTTCTGTAGTTCAGGTGAATTAGTTTTCCATTTACACATCTTCATCACGGCCTTGTCCATGATTATTTTGGATTCATTATACAACTTGTATGCATCTTCTACTGTATCCGCTCCATTTATGAAATCATCCACATAAAGAGGTTCTCTTAATGCTTTTACCGTAGAGGGGTAGGTTGACTCCAATCGCTCCAGATGATGTCTGATCGTTGCTGACAGCAGGAATGGGCTGGCAGTCGCGCCAAATGGAACCCTTGTCATCCTCATTATGCATTCATTATATTCGTTTTCATTCTCTGTATGAGGTGTCTTGTCTGTCCACAGGAACCTCAGTGCGTCTCGATCTGTCGGGTTTATTGAGATCTGTAGGAAGGCCTTTTCAATGTCCGACATGAAAGCAATTTTGTGTTGTCTGAATTTCAATAGTACATTCAATAAATCAGGGTTCAAGTTGGGCCCAGTTAATAGACAGTCATTAAGTGAGTCACTATTTTCATCATGTGACGACGCATCGAATACAACCCTGACTTTCGTCGTTGCGCGTTCCTCCTTCACAATAGCATGATGTGGCATGTAGTACAATGGGTTACCGGTGATATTGGTTTCGACTGGTTCAATGATTTTCTTCTCCAAGTAGTCATTGATCACCTCATTGTATCTTGTGAAGAGTTTCCCATCATGTTTGAATCTTCTCATCAGACGTTGAAACCTGTTCTCTGCAATTCTGTAGTTGGATGACAGTTTCAAATTATCTGTGCGCCATGGTAGTTGCACTTCATAACGTTCTCCGTTGTGCGTAATGGTTTCTTTGAATTGTTTCAGAGCAATTTCATCATTGGCGCTCAACTTAGTTTCTAGTTCAGGGTTGATTCCCAGGGATTCTAGCTCCCAAAATAAGCGTAACTGGTCAGACAGTGTTTTATTATCTACATTGACATGCATCACTCCGACGTTGGTTATAGTGCTGACGTGCATTGTAGTTACCGTTCCTTGAATGAGCCATCCGAAGCTGCTCTCGGCTGCCACTAGTCCATCTTGTAGTCTTTCAATCTTCCCAGAGACCACTTTCCAATAGTAGTCGGATCCGATTAATATTTCCACGTCTTGATTTTCCATTCCGTGGACCTTTACGTCGGTCAACAGCATTCCTTTTTCTTCCATCTCCATGCGTAATGGCTCTCCGGGTACACTCATTAGTGACATGCACACTTGTGGTGATTCCAGTAATTCAATTTCGATTGTTTGGCCATTTCTTACATCGGATAATTTTGCCCGTACTTTATTGCAATGCACTCGTTTTGGTTGTAGGCTGCCAAACGTGTGTAATTGTATTACCTCGGAGCCTATTACCGGTAGATTTAGTTTGCGTGACAATTCTGTCCTTATAAAGCTACGTTGACTCCCACCGTCCAACAGGCATCTGGTCAATTTACTCCTGGTTGTGTTTTGGCCAACCAACCACACTGTTGCTGTTTGGAGTAAAACATTGCTATTATGGCCTGAATTATATCCGACGGTAGTATCAGTTTGTAGGTTTGTGGGTTGTTGCGCTACGCGCTGTCTTGGTTCATAAGGGCGCATATCATGGGGTTGAGGGCATACTACTTTGTGGTGTCGCCGGCCACACTTCTCGCATGAAACCTGCGCCTTACAAGTTCTGGCCATATGTCCTGTCCCCAAACACACAAAACAACGTCCTTGTCTTTTAAGGAATTCTCTTCTTTGTTCGACTGTATTTTCCGTGCAGTGTTTGGATATAATATTATGGTTGGCTTTGTTGCAAAATATGCAGTTCTGTGGCGCTCCCGTATATAATGCAGCGTTAGACGCTCTATAGGCTGCGGTAGGCCTATGTCTTTGCTCATAATTTTGTTTGTCAATTTGTGGGTTCAGATCAATCAAGTTTGCCGTTCTTTCTTGGCTTTCAACTTCTCTTTTCAGGAATTTCATTAGGCCATCTACTTCCAACATGTCGTCTTCCTCTCTTTGACGGCTGAACGCGAGCGTTATGCTCTCTGGCACCATTTTCATTAGGATAGGGCAGAGTAAACTACCATACATTTCAGAGACGACTTGAAGCGCTGACAGACTTCTTACTTGTATTTCGATCTCATCATATAGTTTTCGTAGGGCGACTGTGTCGTTTGCACGTTTAACCGGGGTCAAGTTTAATAACTTATTCATATGGGCATTGATTAAAAGATCTTTTCGGCCATATCTGTTTTCCAACATTTTAATCGCAGCATCATAATTTTCATTGGTTAATGCGAGACCCGTGATTGCGTTTGCAGCCCTTCCCGTGAGATAGGACTTTAGATAATTAAACTTGTCAGCCTTGCTGAGGTCTGGGTTTCTATGAACTGCCATGTCGTACTGGCTCCAGAACGTTTGCCATAGGCTAATTTCTCCGTTAAATTTATCAATGATCAGTCTCGGGAGTTTGACTGCAAAACCATATCCCTTGTTGGAGCACACTGATGAACGGTCATCTTCTTTTCTTCTCATAGCCTTTTTCAATTTGGTTTTACGCACACATATATCCTCCTCATATCGTTGCACACCCTGAAGTTCATCTTCAAAATCCTCTTCCTCAATTCCGTCTTCAATTTCTGTGTTCAAGGCTTTCAATGCAATTTCTTTTTCCACAAGCATGTCCAGCATTTCTTCATAATCCACGTCCACATCTTCTAATGACACTCTTGTCTTCTCATCTATCACATTGAGTAATTTTGTTATCGCAGTCCTTACCACACCTCTTTTCAGAAGTTGTTTCTTTAGTTGTGTCTTGGACATCGCTGCTGTAGGCATGTCTGTACATTCCCTTGATCCTTCTTTGTCTTCAAAGCACTTCTTTTCTTTGTTCCTCCCTGGTTTCGGCACCAGCTTTTGTTACAAAGAATGAAATCAGGAATGTCCAATCGTTGCTTTTCTTTTGAATCAAATCTTAAGGTCCTTTATTTTCTATTAGTTACAAATTCTAATTCAGTTCAGTTCGTTTTCTTCCAGTTCAGTTCAGTTCAATTCCAAGTCTCTTTACATTCTTTCAGTTCAGTTCAGTTCAGTTCAAAGTCCTATTACATTTCATTACATCCTGTGTGCTCGAAGAGCACGCCACATATATCACAGCTGGTTCCAATGACAATCAAAAACAATTCAGCACAGCTGCAGTGTTTAGGCACACGTTGGCAGGAGCTGTCCACTCTTGCGTGGTGCTGAAAGACAAACTGTGTTAGTTTTGTTGGCGAACAAGCATTGCACTTTCATTGTCATTAAAGAAAATGAAACAAATAAGACAAAACGTTATCACCAATTAACTATGTGTATGTATTATATTTTACTTTATGAGTCTGAAAGAAATGTATATTATTTATAATAATAGTTGCAACAGCCCAAATCCCAAGTTTACCAGGTGAGTCAGCGTTGCCATGCAACCATTTCTGCAAACAAGAGGCTGCATGTTAAGGAGTGGGTCAGGACACCAGCAGACTGCCATCCTGGAAGCTCCACATGATATACATGTTTATAAGCCTGGGTCGCAGGGTACAACTGTCACGGGTGGGGGTGTGTGTGTGTGTGTGTCTGTGTGTGTGTGTGTGCTGATGTACCTGCGGGACCCTGAGAGGAGGATACGCCCAGCGAGGGTCCTGATGAGGACCTATAGGCTTACCTGGCCGTTTTAACAGGCAAGTGCATATCCGACTGTTATATATATTGGAATTTCCTATCGCAGTACTGGGCCCAGGGCCGCCTCAGGGGGTGTGCGAGCAGTGCGGTCGCACAGGGCCTCGCGGGAAGGGGGGCCTTGCAAAAAAAATAAAAATTATTTATTATTTTTTTATTATTTATTAAATTCTTTTTGCAAGGCCCCCCTTCCCGCGAGGCCCTTTTTCATCACAGATCTAAAATCTAGTTTTGCTTATATGCTTATATATTTCACATTAGACATGTTTGTAGAATGTGTGTGACTTGTTCCTGGCTCTGCGGCTCTGCAGCAGACATACTCACTATTGGAGCTCTGGGGCTCTGCAGCAGACATACTATTGGTTTCAACGAAGGGAGGGGTTACATCATGTGTACGCCGGCGTGCGTCAGCTGCGTTTGACTATTTCGCGCGTGCAGCTTTAGAGGTTATGCTTAGTTATGCCAGCCAAGAGGAAGAGGACGGTCATTCGGCAGATGGACTGAAGATGAAAGTTGTTGCATGTTAGACAGTTCAGTCAGGCTAGCCATGTCGGCTTATCTAAAGGCAGGGACAGCTAGTTAGCTTTAGCTACGTGATAATATCGAGTGCTAACGTGTGGTTCAGTCGGGATAGCCATGATGATGTCGGCTAGTAGCTAGCTTAGCTAAAGGCTAACTAGCGTTAGCTAACCTAGAGAGAGCGTGTGCAGCATTGTTATGCCAAGATGAAGAGGATGGTCATTCGGCAGATGAACTTCGTCAACTCCACGCGGTTGTCTCCATCCTCTTGGACGTTTGGTGAGTTTTTAATGCACTCTATTCTATTCCCGCCGTGGATATATCTCTCTCTCTCTCTCGGGAGCCAAACGGGCCGGCTAGCTGTTGTAGCTAATGTTATATTGAGCCAAAGCGGGCCGGCTAGCTAACGTTATATTGAGCCAAACGGTCCGGCTAGCTGTTGTAGTAGCTAACGGTGTGTGGCCTGGTGTCAGTACCTGGCTACTCTATTTGCAGTTAGCCTATTTAGCTGATGTCGGCCATTGGCTCCTTGCAACTTTGTTTTCTCTGGTATAGACCCTCTTCTCTTTGGATTTAAGTGTTGATCTTTGGATCTATGTATATTCATGTTGCCTTTGTGAAGTTATCTTTTCCTTCTGTTTTGTTCTTCCATTAAAAGTTGAATATCCTTTAGGGGCTCATCTTTGCTTATATCTCTCATACATGCTCTCTCTCTAACACACACACACACAGACATGCTCTCTCTCTCTAACACACAAACACACATGCTCTCTCTCTCTCTTTCTAACACACACAGACATGCTCTATATCTCTCTCTAACACACAAAATGACATGCTCTCTCTCTATATTTCTCTCTCTTTCTAACACACATATACATGCTCTCTCTCTAACACACACACACAAACAGACATGCTCTCTCTCTATCTCTCTCTTTCTAAAACACACAGACATGCTCTATCTATCTCTCTCTCTTCAATTCAAATGGGCTTTATTTCACATTCTTGTATTTCTCCCAGTAGGTATGGGAGTTTTGAGTTATTGTCGATGTTTTCAAAGTCTCTTTGGGTGTTTGCAATTTGTGGGGAGTATGTCTTGGTATAGTGGCCAGGTTTTTAAGAAGTGGAGCTCGGTTTCCACCTCATCTTGTGTGCAGTGGGTCTGTCTTCGCTTGGGAGCCAGGTCTGCCTATGGCGGCCTTTCTCGATGGCTAGGCTGTGCTCGCTGAGTCTGTACCTAGTCAAGGATCTTCTTAGTATTGGGTCAGTCACAGTGCTCAGGTATTCTGCCACTGTGTACTCTCTGTTTAGGGCCAAATAGCATTTCAATTTGCTCTGGTTTTGGGTTGTTTCTTTCCAATGTGTCTCTCTCTCTCTCTCTCTCTCTCTCTCTGGCCTTGCTCTGGTGGAGGGTCAGGGGCATTGCCGGGTCTGTGCAGCGATAACACTGTATATTGACTGTAGAACGGGAGCTCTCTCTCGCTCTCTCTCTTGCTATATGTTGACTGTATCATGCCTAGCCTCGGGCAGCGCTATTATTTAAGAATATGTTGAAAAAAAAATTAAAAATATTATTATTATTTTTTTTTTTACTTCCTTTTAAATCTCGCACAGGGCCTTGCATTTCTCCCAGGCGGCCCTGACTGCGCCATGCTGTCCGTTCTTCCCTGCCTAGATGAGGTCCATGGAGTCCCGGTGAGAGAGTGGGGAGCCGTCCTGTGGAGATGGTGATATCTGCTGGGGCCAGTGACAGCAGGCGTGTACGGGGCCGTCAGGGGGGGATCGTTTATTTCAGTCATGAAGTCTACACATGGAGGTCCCTCTTTCTTATGCTGCAGGGGTGTGCCGCTCGAGGGAGCAGGAGATTGATTGGCTGGCTGGCGTGGAGGGGCGGTGCCATGAAGCCCCGGGCGCTGTTGAAAGGGAAATTCATTTTGGCAGTGTGAGAGGCAGAGTCGCAAGGACGACACCGGAGGACGCGGAACTGCGGGGATACTAGGACACGCAATTTCTTTTTGTGCTTACTTCCAGTGGAAACACTTCCTGCTCCAGCCTGCTGTGTTCACCCTATCTGTGGAATGAGTGGAACAAAAACCAAGAGAGATACATTGTAGCAACGCTACATGCCGTGAGTAACTAAACACAAAGTATCGGAATATCTGCGCCGGATAAATGTACTGTTTCCCGAGCTACCAGTGAATGGATTATGTGAACTGTGCTATAAGAAACTTTCGATTATACAAACTGTCATTACAACTGTGGAGAATTGAGAGCACCACGTGCTGAAACGCTGCTACTGTTTGCACAGGGCCGCTCGGTGTAGAGCAGCGAAGGTGCGCATATTGACTGACAAATGAACGTGGGAGCTTGATGTGTGTAATTAACTGTCCTATTTCCTTGCAGTCAGGAGGACACTACTGCATTACCCTGGTCTGCTCTGCACTGGGAAGTGCCCTGTTCTCCGGTCCTAGTCGGAATGCCTTTCAGCCCGAGGCCGTGGGAGAGATGGAGGGGGTGGAGAGACCCTCCCAGCCCACGCGCCTTCGGGCTGCGTTATATCCTTTTTTCGTATTGTCTGTGACTGTGACTGGCGCTTCCACTGCCCCAACCTAGGCTAGGATGTGGGAGGAGCATTCTGGCCCCAGACCTAACCTCATAGTGCCCAATATCCACTACCCTAACATGCCCTCTTATCTTTACTGTGTGCCACCAGTGTGTATTATTCTTAATATTATTAATTATGTGCTGTGACTCCCTGAGACCAGATGTGTGGTATTTATATTCTCCGGCTATGTTTGTAGTGTAGTGTGTAGTGTGATTCTGGATTAGTTCGTGACAGTTTCCAGACCTGGGTGCAATATAAGCACTATTCCCCATGTGTGCAGTGCTTTAGGGGCAGGAAAGGTAGTGTGGGTGGGAACATCAGCTTGGGGTTGGCCTATAGTGCAGAGAAGCGCTTCCTCTTTTAATCACCCTAGGCCTAAGGGCACTGGTCTTTTAGATTAGTTTAGTTAGTAGTTATTTATTTGTATTCATGAATTTGTATGCTATATATCCTATATGTAATAAAGTGTTACCTATTGTTTCTTGAACATTCTCTCTGTGTCTGTTTGTGGTCCTGGGGAAATCCATGTTTGGTAGGTCAACTGAGCCCTTTGGGAAGTGCATCCGTGCGTTTGCACATTTTTATTATAGACTTGGGTGCTTCCCATTGGGGTCTGGTGACACAACTAATTAAGAGCTCCATGCTTTAAATGCAATGAAGTGACATGTTGAAGCAATATATATATTAAAAAAAACGTTTCTACCAAAATGGTATGGTGTGGTGTGGTGTGTGGTGTGGTGTGGTGTGGTGTGTGGTGTGGTGTGGTGTGTGTGTGTGTGTGTGTGGTGTGGTGTGGGTTGCTTTTATGTCTGTCTGTATCTGTATGTGTGTCAGATGTAGACTGATACAATAGCCACTCCTCAGCTACAAATAGCTTCTGCTTAGGCCCCTGAGTGGCTTCTGTATAAGTACCAATAATATCATAGGGGACAGAGCCTGCAGGCAGACAAGAACAATCCTACTGCTCAGATCTACATCCCTTCTGTGACTCCATCTGTGTGTGTGTGTGTGTCTCTCTCTCTTGTACAAGGTAGTATGGACAGGATTTTTTTTTTTTTTTTTTAACAATTTTTTTTTTTACCCTTTTTTACCTAAAACCAGACACACAATACATTAATAGTAGAAATCCACAATAAATCACAGGACTATGATCGACATAATAATAATAATAATAATAATAATAATAATAATAATGACAGTCCAGTACTTAAATCAAAATAAATGTAGATTAAAAGATATACCCATAATAAATACAATACAATACATATGCTCTTGCTCGCTCTCCCCCCCCCCCCCCCCCCCCCCCCCTCAGGACCCCCTCTTGGACAATCCATCCATTATTCCGTTTAACACCAGGAATTACAAATTCATATGCTATCCTTTCTCCTCTCCACCACATCTAACCAGATTACTATACTGGCTTCATTAACACCTAACATTTGGGCGGTAGATATCTCTAGATAAATCACATCGAGATAGGTAGAACCCATACCTTCCGGCACATTTTATCCGGTTGAATCCAGCGTGATGCTATCAGCTTTTTAGCAGCCGTAAGACCGGACAAAATTAGTCTCTTTACCTGTATAGAGGCTGCTAACTGAGAAACATCATTCAACAACAATACAGAAGGCAGTACAGGTATGGTCAGAAATAGAAATTCTGATAATTGCGTGGTTACTTCTTCCCAGAATATCTTAACAGGAGGGCATTCCCAATACATATGCATAAATGTACCAATATCACCGTTTAAACATAAGGAGCATCGAGAGTCTTGTTTAAGCCCCATTAGGTGCAAACGTCTAGTAGTTAAGTAAGTCCTATGAATAAAATTAAGATTAATCTGTTGATGATCCGGGTTGCGTGATGACAGCCGTACGTTTGCCCAAACTTCATCCCAATCAAAATCTACTTCCAAGTTTGGTATATCCTTCCTCCAGACTAAGTCTAGAGGAAGGACCTCATATGAGGACGTATGTAAGTGACGATAAAAATCAGAGACGAAGCCTCTCGATGTCTCCTTTTCATAAAAGAATTTGTGATATCTGTGGTGCTCAAGTGGCACCTTTAATGGGACTCCATGAGCCCTTAAAGCTGCTCTTAATTGTAGATAGAAATAAAAAGGATTTGGTGAGGATACATTTGTTAGATATCTCTTTATAGCTGCAAAAACCCCGTCGTTGAAGACATCCCCCAATGTATGTATGCCCTTCTTTTCCCATTTGGTAAATCTGATAGGTTGTTGTGCAATAAGGAGTGAACTGTTATTAAATAGGGGAGAATTACTATGCCATTTATGTTGGTTAGTACATTTTATCTGTGTGTCACGCCATATCCAGATCACATGTGTAATAAGAGGGCCAAATTTCAAGTTGCATTGCTTAATTGATAAGTTGGTGTATACTATATCCTGCAGTCTATGTGGTGCCACTATGTTCTCCTCTAATGGTCTCCAGGATACAGATGCTTGATAATTAAACCAGGTGATCAGTGGTCTTAAAGAGAACGCTTTAAAATAGTAGCTGAAGTCTGGAAATGCTAAACCCTGTCAGGTTTATTTCTCTGTGCAGTGGATCTTTTTATTCGTGGAGGTTTGTTGTTCCAAATAAATGTATATGCAGCGGATTGTAATTTTTGCCAGTAACCAACAGGGGCAACATTGAGCTGAAAAAGTTGATTCTAGGCAAAACATCCATCTTAACTATTGATGCTCGGGCCTGTACTGAGTTTTTTTGTTTTGACCACCTGCCGAAGTCGTTTGTGATCCTATCTAGGAATCCGGTATAATTATACTTCACCGTTTGGCAGATAGTGGGGAATATTTCGACTCCAAGACAACTAAAGTGTTCTACCATTGGTATATTTACTGGGAGTGAGGTAGCCTTCGCAGTCATATTAAGTGGAAGGAAGGCCGATTTTGGCCAGTTTATCTTAAATCCCGATAGATTGCCAAAATCATCTATTACCTTGAGAAGATGAGGTAGTGAGGTGGTAGGGTTTTGCATGAACATTATTACATCATCCGCATATAAACTGATATGATGCTGTGTGCCCTTAATTGAAATCGGCTCTATGGATTGGGATTGTCTTATATACTGTGCCAAAGGTTCTAGAGATAGAGCAAACAGTCCGGGACTAAGAGGACAACCCTGTCTGGACGAACGCGACACAGGGAAGTTTGGGGAGGTGAATTTCCCTGTTATAATCATGGCCGACGGATCTGTGTATAGTACTTTGATCATATTAATGAATCCATCTCCTAACCCCATCCTTCCAAGTACTGCCCATAAATAAGACCATTCCAACCTATCAAACGCCTTCATCGCATCCAAGGATAATACAGCTACAGGAGGTACAGCTTCCTTGCTGGCGTCTATCACATGCAGTAACCGTCTAATATTATCCGTGATCAGGCGGCCTCTTATGAAGCCTGTCTGATCAGGATGAACTAAAGATGTCATAATGCTTTTGAAGTCTGATGGCTAGTACCTTAGCGTACAGCTTAATATCGGTTCCGAGGAGGCTTAAGGGTCTATAACTACCACATTCGGTGGGGTCTTTGTCTTTTTTGAGGAGGACAGATATAAGTGCCATATTAACGTCCGTGGAGAAATTCCCCTCTTTGATTGAGTATAAAATCATGTCAAGTAATAGGGGTCCAATTACATCCCAACATGAGAGGTACAGTTCTGGTGGGATACCATCCCATCCAGGGGCCTTACCACTTTGCAATTCAGATATTGCCTCCCTGAGTTACTCTAGTGCAGGGGTGGCCAACCCGTGGCTCACGAGCCGTATGCGGATTTTTGCCTGTCAATGTGCGGCTCTTCCATCCATAAAAAAAATAAAAAATACGTTTTTTTTTTTTTTTTTGTGTCACTCATTCCATAAGGACGTAGAATAAACATTTACAATTTTTTTTTTACTTCCTTTTAAATCTCGCACAGGGCCTTGCATTTCTCCCAGGCGGCCCTGACTGCGCCATGCTGTCCGTTCTTCCCTGCCTAGATGAGGTCCATGGAGTCCCGGTGAGAGAGTGGGGAGCCGTCCTGTGGAGATGGTGATATCTGCTGGGGCCAGTGACAGCAGGCGTGTACGGGGCCGTCAGGGGGGGATCGTTTATTTCAGTCATGAAGTCTACACATGGAGGTCCCTCTTTCTTATGCTGCAGGGGTGTGCCGCTCGAGGGAGCAGGAGATTGATTGGCTGGCTGGCGTGGAGGGGCGGTGCCATGAAGCCCCGGGCGCTGTTGAAAGGGAAATTCATTTTGGCAGTGTGAGAGGCAGAGTCGCAAGGACGACACCGGAGGACGCGGAACTGCGGGGATACTAGGACACGCAATTTCTTTTTGTGCTTACTTCCAGTGGAAACACTTCCTGCTCCAGCCTGCTGTGTTCACCCTATCTGTGGAATGAGTGGAACAAAAACCAAGAGAGATACATTGTAGCAACGCTACATGCCGTGAGTAACTAAACACAAAGTATCGGAATATCTGCGCCGGATAAATGTACTGTTTCCCGAGCTACCAGTGAATGGATTATGTGAACTGTGCTATAAGAAACTTTCGATTATACAAACTGTCATTACAACTGTGGAGAATTGAGAGCACCACGTGCTGAAACGCTGCTACTGTTTGCACAGGGCCGCTCGGTGTAGAGCAGCGAAGGTGCGCATATTGACTGACAAATGAACGTGGGAGCTTGATGTGTGTAATTAACTGTCCTATTTCCTTGCAGTCAGGAGGACACTACTGCATTACCCTGGTCTGCTCTGCACTGGGAAGTGCCCTGTTCTCCGGTCCTAGTCGGAATGCCTTTCAGCCCGAGGCCGTGGGAGAGATGGAGGGGGTGGAGAGACCCTCCCAGCCCACGCGCCTTCGGGCTGCGTTATATCCTTTTTTCGTATTGTCTGTGACTGTGACTGGCGCTTCCACTGCCCCAACCTAGGCTAGGATGTGGGAGGAGCATTCTGGCCCCAGACCTAACCTCATAGTGCCCAATATCCACTACCCTAACATGCCCTCTTATCTTTACTGTGTGCCACCAGTGTGTATTATTCTTAATATTATTAATTATGTGCTGTGACTCCCTGAGACCAGATGTGTGGTATTTATATTCTCCGGCTATGTTTGTAGTGTAGTGTGTAGTGTGATTCTGGATTAGTTCGTGACAGTTTCCAGACCTGGGTGCAATATAAGCACTATTCCCCATGTGTGCAGTGCTTTAGGGGCAGGAAAGGTAGTGTGGGTGGGAACATCAGCTTGGGGTTGGCCTATAGTGCAGAGAAGCGCTTCCTCTTTTAATCACCCTAGGCCTAAGGGCACTGGTCTTTTAGATTAGTTTAGTTAGTAGTTATTTATTTGTATTCATGAATTTGTATGCTATATATCCTATATGTAATAAAGTGTTACCTATTGTTTCTTGAACATTCTCTCTGTGTCTGTTTGTGGTCCTGGGGAAATCCATGTTTGGTAGGTCAACTGAGCCCTTTGGGAAGTGCATCCGTGCGTTTGCACATTTTTATTATAGACTTGGGTGCTTCCCATTGGGGTCTGGTGACACAACTAATTAAGAGCTCCATGCTTTAAATGCAATGAAGTGACATGTTGAAGCAATATATATATTAAAAAAAACGTTTCTACCAAAATGGTATGGTGTGGTGTGGTGTGTGGTGTGGTGTGGTGTGGTGTGTGGTGTGGTGTGGTGTGTGTGTGTGTGTGTGTGGTGTGGTGTGGGTTGCTTTTATGTCTGTCTGTATCTGTATGTGTGTCAGATGTAGACTGATACAATAGCCACTCCTCAGCTACAAATAGCTTCTGCTTAGGCCCCTGAGTGGCTTCTGTATAAGTACCAATAATATCATAGGGGACAGAGCCTGCAGGCAGACAAGAACAATCCTACTGCTCAGATCTACATCCCTTCTGTGACTCCATCTGTGTGTGTGTGTGTGTCTCTCTCTCTTGTACAAGGTAGTATGGACAGGATTTTATTTTATTTTTTTTTAACAATTTTATTTTTTACCCTTTTTTACCTAAAACCAGACACACAATACATTAATAGTAGAAATCCACAATAAATCACAGGACTATGATCGACATAATAATAATAATAATGACAGTCCAGTACTTAAATCAAAATAAATGTAGATTAAAAGATATACCCATAATAAATACAATACAATACATATGCTCTTGCTCGCTCTCCCCCCCCCCCCCCCCCTCAGGACCCCCTCTTGGACAATCCATCCATTATTCCGTTTAACACCAGGAATTACAAATTCATATGCTATCCTTTCTCCTCTCCACCACATCTAACCAGATTACTATACTGGCTTCATTAACACCTAACATTTGGGCGGTAGATATCTCTAGATAAATCACATCGAGATAGGTAGAACCCATACCTTCCGGCACATTTTATCCGGTTGAATCCAGCGTGATGCTATCAGCTTTTTAGCAGCCGTAAGACCGGACAAAATTAGTCTCTTTACCTGTATAGAGGCTGCTAACTGAGAAACATCATTCAACAACAATACAGAAGGCAGTACAGGTATGGTCAGAAATAGAAATTCTGATAATTGCGTGGTTACTTCTTCCCAGAATATCTTAACAGGAGGGCATTCCCAATACATATGCATAAATGTACCAATATCACCGTTTAAACATAAGGAGCATCGAGAGTCTTGTTTAAGCCCCATTAGGTGCAAACGTCTAGTAGTTAAGTAAGTCCTATGAATAAAATTAAGATTAATCTGTTGATGATCCGGGTTGCGTGATGACAGCCGTACGTTTGCCCAAACTTCATCCCAATCAAAATCTACTTCCAAGTTTGGTATATCCTTCCTCCAGACTAAGTCTAGAGGAAGGACCTCATATGAGGACGTATGTAAGTGACGATAAAAATCAGAGACGAAGCCTCTCGATGTCTCCTTTTCATAAAAGAATTTGTGATATCTGTGGTGCTCAAGTGGCACCTTTAATGGGACTCCATGAGCCCTTAAAGCTGCTCTTAATTGTAGATAGAAATAAAAAGGATTTGGTGAGGATACATTTGTTAGATATCTCTTTATAGCTGCAAAAACCCCGTCGTTGAAGACATCCCCCAATGTATGTATGCCCTTCTTTTCCCATTTGGTAAATCTGATAGGTTGTTGTGCAATAAGGAGTGAACTGTTATTAAATAGGGGAGAATTACTATGCCATTTATGTTGGTTAGTACATTTTATCTGTGTGTCACGCCATATCCAGATCACATGTGTAATAAGAGGGCCAAATTTCAAGTTGCATTGCTTAATTGATAAGTTGGTGTATACTATATCCTGCAGTCTATGTGGTGCCACTATGTTCTCCTCTAATGGTCTCCAGGATACAGATGCTTGATAATCAAACCAGGTGATCAGTGGTCTTAAAGAGAACGCTTTAAAATAGTAGCTGAAGTCTGGAAATGCTAAACCCTGTCAGGTTTATTTCTCTGTGCAGTGGATCTTTTTATTCGTGGAGGTTTGTTGTTCCAAATAAATGTATATGCAGCGGATTGTAATTTTTGCCAGTAACCAACAGGGGCAACATTGAGCTGAAAAAGTTGATTCTAGGCAAAACATCCATCTTAACTATTGATGCTCGGGCCTGTACTGAGTTTTTTTGTTTTGACCACCTGCCGAAGTCGTTTGTGATCCTATCTAGGAATCCGGTATAATTATACTTCACCGTTTGGCAGATAGTGGGGAATATTTCGACTCCAAGACAACTAAAGTGTTCTACCATTGGTATATTTACTGGGAGTGAGGTAGCCTTCGCAGTCATATTAAGTGGAAGGAAGGCCGATTTTGGCCAGTTTATCTTAAATCCCGATAGATTGCCAAAATCATCTATTACCTTGAGAAGATGAGGTAGTGAGGTGGTAGGGTTTTGCATGAACATTATTACATCATCCGCATATAAACTGATATGATGCTGTGTGCCCTTAATTGAAATCGGCTCTATGGATTGGGATTGTCTTATATACTGTGCCAAAGGTTCTAGAGATAGAGCAAACAGTCCGGGACTAAGAGGACAACCCTGTCTGGACGAACGCGACACAGGGAAGTTTGGGGAGGTGAATTTCCCTGTTATAATCATGGCCGACGGATCTGTGTATAGTACTTTGATCATATTAATGAATCCATCTCCTAACCCCATCCTTCCAAGTACTGCCCATAAATAAGACCATTCCAACCTATCAAACGCCTTCATCGCATCCAAGGATAATACAGCTACAGGAGGTACAGCTTCCTTGCTGGCGTCTATCACATGCAGTAACCGTCTAATATTATCCGTGATCAGGCGGCCTCTTATGAAGCCTGTCTGATCAGGATGAACTAAAGATGTCATAATGCTTTTGAAGTCTGATGGCTAGTACCTTAGCGTACAGCTTAATATCGGTTCCGAGGAGGCTTAAGGGTCTATAACTACCACATTCGGTGGGGTCTTTGTCTTTTTTAAGGAGGACAGATATAAGTGCCATATTAACGTCCGTGGAGAAATTCCCCTCTTTGATTGAGTATAAAATCATGTCAAGTAATAGGGGTCCAATTACATCCCAACATGAGAGGTACAGTTCTGGTGGGATACCATCCCATCCAGGGGCCTTACCACTTTGCAATTCAGATATTGCCTCCCTGAGTTACTCTAGTGCAGGGGTGGCCAACCCGTGGCTCACGAGCCGTATGCGGATTTTTGCCTGTCAATGTGCGGCTCTTCCATCCATAAAAAAAATAAAAAATACGTTTTTTTTTTTTTTTTTTTTTTTTTTGTGTCACTCATTCCATAAGGACGTAGAATAAACATTTACAATTTTTTTTACAATTGCTTTCGCTGTGCGCGCTCACACATGGCAGCCGAATGCCGCTTAAAGAAAAGGTGCACCAAGTGCGATGGAGCCCATCTGGACATACTTCACGACAGTAACAGACGGCGCCCTTCACCCGCACCATCCAGCCGCAAAGCGAGCGTCATGTACATCGATCCCGCCAGCAGCAGTGGAGCCCGAGTACTCCTAAAAGTAGTGCGTGTGACACTAAGCTACCAGAATAAAGTCCTGGACACTTACGCCGTCCTCGATGACGGGTCAGAGAAGACCCTGCTGCTCGCCTCCGCTGCGGCCCAGCTAGGGCTGCGGGGAAGCGAAACCCAAATGACAATTCGGACAATAAGACGAGATTTGAAGACGATAAAGGGCGAGAATGTCTCATTCTCTATCGCAGCAAGCAGCCAGCCTGAGCGACGGTACCAGATTGCAGACGCTTTCACCAGCCAAGAAATAGGACTGTCGCGGTACACATACCCCGTCGCCAAGCTGATGGAGAAATATGTACATCTGCGCAAGTTACCGATCCCGCTCATAGACAATGCTATGCCGACCCTGTTGATAGGCTCCGACCATGCAGACCTCATTGTCCCGATAGACCGGGTTCATACCGGACCCCGAGGCTGTCCTGCAGCAGTCGAGACCCGTTTGGGATGGACTCTCCAAGGCCCGCTCGCCAAATCTCTCAACCGAAGTACAGCCACTAGATGTCTCCACTCCCGAGTCACAGAGGGAGAAACCGCACTCCTGCAACACGTAGAGCGGCTATGGACCTTGGAACAAATGCCCTTTAAGAACGGAAAGAAAGACATTCGCTCTAAAGATGACATTTACGCCATTCACCTCCTCGAGACAGGGACCAAGAGAGTCCCGGTCAACGGCGTGTTGAGATACGCCACGCCACTCCTGCGGCGAGAAGGAATGCCTACTTTCCACGCCAAGACAGACGCCACAGAACGGTACCTGCTGAACACGGAGCGGCGCTTAGCCAAGAACCCCGCCCAAGAGAGTGTATACCGCGCTGAGATTGAGAAGCTCATAACAGCGGGACACGTCACAAAGATGGACATTAAAGAGGCTGACCAGACCACTGAATCGTGGTACGTGCCTCACCACAAGGTCCATCACAACGGTAAAGACCGCATAGTATTTAACTGCAGCTACCAGATCGGATCCCAAAATCTGAATAAAGAGTTACTGCCCGGTCCCACACTCGGCCCCTCCCTACTCGGCGTTCTACTCCGCTTCCGCCAGGAAAAGGTGGCCATCAGCGGGGACATTAAAGGAATGTTCCTGCAGGTGAGATTAGTAGAGGCGGACAAGCCCCTGTTACGGTTCCTATGGAGAGAGAAGCCAGGAGATGAGCACCCAGCCATCTACCAATGGGAAGTCCTCCCCTTCGGAACGACGTGCAGCCCCTGCTGTGCTACATTTGCACTACAGAAACATGTAGCAGAGGACCCAGCAGCGGACGAAGAGGTCCGACACAGCGTAAAGAACAGCTTCTACGTAGACAACTGTCTACAAAGCCTTTCAACCCAAGAAGAAGCCGAGGCTCTCCTGATTAAACTCCGCGCCTCATTGATCAAAGGCGGCTTTGATCTCAGGCAGTGGGCCAGCAGCGATCCGCAAGTACTGCGCAGCCTCTCCTCCGAGGACAAGACAGCCAGCAGCGAGACCTGGATGGCTACAATCCCGGGAGAAGCCCAGGAGATGACCCTGGGATTGGTGTGGCGATTCAAAACAGATTCGCTTCACTACAGACACAAGCCCCTGACTACGGAGCAGGGAAGGCCGGCGGCGGCGCCGACCACCAGACGGAGTGTGTACACAACACTCGCCCGACAATATGACCCGCTAGGATGTATTCTACCGTACACCACCAGGGCAAAAATGATTGTACGAGCATTGTGGGACAACGACCAGGGCTGGGACGACCCCATTCCCGCACAACTTGCATCCACCTGGAGAGAGTGGGAGATGGAGCTCCACTCACTCCCAGGCGTTAATATGCGCCGAAGCTACTTCCCACCCACGGTGAGGCCAGAGACATGTAAAATGGACTTACACGTCTTCAGTGACGCCTCAGAGGTCGCATACGGATCAGTAGCCTACTTGCGGGCCCAAGACCAGGGGGGAGAGATCTACACAGCATTTGTCCTCGCCCGCTCGAGAATAGCCCCACGCAAGCAACAATCTATCCCACGTCTAGAGCTCTGCGCAGCCCTAGCCGGAGCGCACCTAGCCACGCTCATCCAACGTGAGCTCACCATACCGGTGTCTAGAACAATCCTGTGGTCAGATTCCACGACGGTACTCGCCTGGATCAAATCGGACTCATGCAAGTACAAAGTCTTTGTGGGAGTCAGAGTCACCGAGATTCAAGACTTAACCGAAGAGTTAACCGGAGAAACAGAGTGGCGCTACGTTGATACAAAACAGAACCCAGCTGACGTCATCACCCGGGGGATGCCCCTGGATGACCTCACCCGTCGCAATGTCTACAGTGACGGCCCCGCATTCCTAAGACTCCCGGAAGGACAGTGGCCCATGCCTATCCCGAGGGAAGCAAGTCCAGAGGAGGTGGAAAATAAGAAGTCTGTGTTCTGTGGATTGAGCACCGTAGCCTCCACCGACCCTAACATAGACGAATGCATGACCACCAGAGCGATACACATCGAGCTTCTCCCGACCATGAGCACAGACTCATTCCTTATGGCCTTCCGTAGATTCACATCACGGAAGGGAAGACCGTCTACCCTATTGTCCGATCATGGGACAAACTTCAAAGGCGGCGAAAGAGAGCTGAGAGAGAGCTTCCAAGCTATGGGCCCAGAACTTAAGACCCACCTCGCTCCAGCACAGGTTGATTTCCAATTCAACCCCCCAAACGCACCCCACTTCGGTGGCACTTGGGAACGAGAAGTGCGCTCCATAAAGACAGCCCTGTACGCAGTACTTGGGGCCCAGACTCTGGCGGAAGAAGTCCTAATGACAGTCCTCACGGAGATTGAGGGAGTACTTAACTCGAAGCCCCTCGGATATGTCTCCAGTGATGTGGCGGATATCGACCCAGTTACCCCCAACACACTCCTGATGGGGCGGCTAGATCCTGCATTACCCCAGACAATGTACCGGCCTGAAGAAGCGAACGGCCGACGAATGTGGAGGTACAGCCAAGTATTAGCCGACAAGTTTTGGAACAGTTTCCTACTGCACTACCTACCGTCTCTACAGACCCGCCAGAAGTGGGTAAAGGAGAGAGACAATTTGACAGAAGGAACAGTCGTCATGATTATTGATCAATCACTGCCCAGAGCTATGTGGCCGGCCGGCCGCGTAAGCAAAGTGATCACCGGTGCCGACGGCAAGGTCCGAGCAGCTGAAGTGCTCGTCCAGGGTCGCACTTACACCCGTCCCGTGGCGAGGCTCATAGAACTGCCTCGACTCCCAGACACAATCGATGATGACCATGACCCTATAACCCTATGACTTTGTGAAGTTGACTGACCCCTACAGCAAACCCTTATGTGTAAATAGACAACGCGATTAATCTGTCTCTGTTTAACTGATTAGGTCTGGGACCAATCAGGGGGTGGCTGTTGTGAAGGGCCAGATTAAACCGAATATATATATTTATTTATATATATATATTTAATTGTATTTGTATATTCTCTAATATTCCCTGATATCCCTTGTATATTCCTTGTACAATATGCATTGAATATCCATTCTAGCCTACTGAACATCCCATAATAGTCTCCATTCTACTATTGGTCGAGACCTTGGTGCCAGGCTGCCATACCCCTCAGACCCAGTTCAAACGTACCGCTCCACATGTACGAACAAGTCCTAGTTCCTCGTAGGAATCTGACTACCGCACCACTAATGGGACTATTTGTTCATAGTGCGTATATATACTGCGCTACTAAAGTAGGACTTCCTTTTCAGTCCAGTTTCTTACCCTCCAATAGAGTCACAGACGTAAAGCCTCCCCGTGACGCCACGTGTGGGAGTAAGGCCAAGTTCGCCTACCATCGGTATTGAGACATCGTGTATATTAATATTTGAATAGTCATATTTGGCACTATATCGTCGAGTTGGACGTAGTCTATTAAGCTAATAATAGTCTGTTAATATATAGTGCTTCGTGCGGTGAGAATACTACCGTAGTCAGTACCCCATCGTTTCGGGCAGAGAACTGGCTGCTTACCCAGGGTGGTTGACCCCACGTGAAGCTGCACCCGAGGAGCCCCAGAGCCGACGAGCGAGTGGACCTGTATACCGGATTATTCTACTGACGACAGCCCGCCTTCCCAGGCACGGATTATGCTTTGTATACATTGATTATTCCATGGATAAAGACCCCCGACACTGCCGTGTGTTGGAACCCCCCCCCTGGAGAGGACGCAAGGTGAGGAGACGCTCTGCAAGACGAGGTCGCTTCACGTCTCTCCTCCGTGGACCGGATGATGCCGGCCCACAAAGAGTCCACCTGCTTTCATCTGTGGTCCAAGGATCGCCGGCGCATTGAACGGCACTACAGTGGGTTCACCTGGGATACCCTTGGCCGGACGAGGCAGCCGGATTCTACCCCCCCCCCTTCCTACTCCTGTCGGCTTACAAGCGACCGGATTAACCCCCTCTAGTGTATCCAGTATATAATCATTAAAGTATCATTGCTGTTATTCCTTAAACTATTCCAGGTCGTATATGTACCACCTGCGCCTTCAGAGATTGGACATTCTCTATTGATATACCGACGAATACTCTTGCCATAAAAGTGCATACTAATTCCATTCATAAATGTGATTGATTTGATTAAGTGCTTGCTCTACACACCATCGCTGTGTAGAAATAAAGACCTATTTCTAATTCGTACATTTGTGTTGGATCCGTTTCATCTACGTGACAGTGTTCATCATAATATATTTATGCCGTGTACTGGGTGGCCGAATATTAAGTACAAAGGTAGTGGTAGTAAGTATCATATCTAGTAATGCAGTCAGGGAATTGTACCCCTCAGTTACAAGAAGGTTTTGTAGATACAGTACTGAATTCTGCCATCTTTTTTATAATGTAAATTTCTCCACAATTTTTCATCATATTGCAACACCGTTTTTTGCAAGACGTTCACAGAAAGGTAGAGAAACTAACTGCGTTCTGTTTTATGGCAATAACGTTCAGGTTTGTGGGAAATAATCCCAAAAAATAAGAGAAATAAAAAAGTAAATCCAGAAGTCAGATGATTGACAGGGGCTGGTGTGAGCTGGGTAGGGTAGTTTTTCGAAATTTGAAAGCCCTGAGTCTCTTCCTTCAAAAGACTACACACACTTTTGGATGTGCCACTTCCTCCTGTCAATATGCGCCGGTTTCCGACTCAATGCCCTGAGATTTCTATAATCTTATATTTCACTAATAAGTTAAAATAATTGGTAAACAAACGTAATGCTGAAAATATACACTTTTACTGTATATCTCGGGCTTAAGAGATTAACCCTGTGAGGCCCAAATTAAAAAGACATTAGCAACTTCAGAGGCCAGAGGGTGGGACATATAAACACATTTACTATCAAATAGCATTGTGAGGCTGAACAACAGGACCAATTGACTATACATGTGCTTAACATTTTTTAAATAAACATTCTTTTTTTAAATGGCTAAAAGTGATTTTGTAATTTTGCAACTGTGGGTCTCACAGGGTACTTTTAACCCTGTGAGGCCCAAATAAAAAAGACATTAGCAACTTCAGAGGCCAGAGGGTGAGACCTATAAACTAGAGGTGGGCATAGATTTTTTTTAATCTAGATTAATCTATCTGCAATCCTGGATTTAATCTAGATTAATCTAGATTAAAATGGCTAAAAAGAAAGTTAAAAAAATCTGCCGAAGGCATTCAAAATATGTGTGTTCTACCCAAATAATGACCAGAAGTAAGTCCTTACTTTTTCTTTCCTCCTTATGTTTCTCAGGCCAGGTGGCCCATTACACCATGAGCCCATCTCCCGTTTCCAAAATGCATTACAGACTGTTTGAAAAAGCTGTTTTGCTATGATAATTGGTAATGAAATATCAAAATAATGTTCAATAAGATGTACTTGTGTTTAATAAGTTGTTTTATTCAGAAGTTAACACAAATAAATAATATTACCAGTACAGTACAGTATCTAGCACACTCTCAGGAGCAAAACAGAAAAAAGCATTTCAAACTTGAACTATGTGACATGGCTTGACTCAATCAGTCCAATCTCTATTTCTCCTTCTTCCACCAGTCACTCAGGCAGACCAGCTTGTTTTATGTAGCGGTGTCTACTTATAGTGCCTATAATATTTTTCCCGTTGGGTGCCAGACAGGGCCAAACCCTGCCAATGCAAATCAACTGCTCCAGTGGAGTTGCTCAGTGGCCAATGGTGTCAACTGTGGTTGTACTGGGCAGCTCCCAGGTGTGAATGGAACTGTGTGAATGTGAAGCAGGGCGTCCCTGAAAAAGAGCATCTGTGCTCAGCGAACCTACCCTGGGTAAATAAAGGTAAAAAAAAAATGTATCGCGCGATACTAGTATTAACGGCCAGCTCTACTATAAACACATGAAGGGTGCCGTGACTGAAACAAAAGTTGAGAAACGCATTATGGTGTGGCTCTTTGTGGTACCAAAGTCATTTTTGTGGCTCTTAGTCTCTGACTGGTTGGCCACCCCTGCTCTAGTGTAATAGGTGCATCTAACTGTTTAGCGTCTTCCTCTGAAAGTTTAGGTAGGTTAATTTGATCAAGAAATGTATCCAGTTTATTATGTTCGAATACCACCCCTGACTTGTATAGGTTAGAGTAAAACGCACTAAAAGTCTCATTGATTTTCTTGGGGTCTGTAACAAGTCCCTGTTGGTCCTTAATAGCGGGTATATCAGCAAATTGTGCATTGGATTGTATCTTCATAGCTAGTAGGTGACTCGGTTTAGAGCCATGAAAGTAATAATGTTGTCTTGTACTGCGTATTTGAAATTCAGATTGTTGTCTTAAAATGGAGTTAATCTCTTTTTTTAACACTTTAATTTGAGGTTGGAGGCAAAAGACAGTAGTGTTTTCCTTAATAAAACCCTTTACCGATCTCCATAACATTCTGGGGTCTTGTACCGAACCCGCATTAATCTGCAGGAAATCATTTAGTTTAATGTTGAATTGTAAATTGAATTCAGTGTTTTTCAACAGTGTCGAGTTAAAACGCCATCTTGGGGCTCGGGATGTCATTCTACTAAATTAACCCTTTAGGAGTAAATAGCTGTGATCTGATAGTGCACTGGGTACCAATTCGACGTCAAAGCTATCAAATAGTCTACGGGAAGCAAAAACATAATCTATTCTAGAAAATGTCTTGTGTCTTGCTGTGACGTACGTGGGTTGGTCATTATCATTATTACTGTATTTGGAAGACTATGTGAACATCAGGTTAGTATCATTAGTATGTGTTATGTTATTTTTGTTTGTGTGATGTGTCATCTTCTAATCCTGTTTCTCTTTCTCCCTTCCCAGATACCACGCATCCCCCTGATTGAGCTGATTGCACCTGCTTGATTGCACCTGTGGGCAGTCAGTTGGATGAGTGGATATAACCTGGAAGATAACACACACACGGGGGGCCTCATTGGAGTCACTGCCACGTCTCAGAGTGGAGTGAGGAGGTTGCCTTCTCTACTAGCTGTCGCGGTGGAAGCGATATACATTGTGGCTTTGTGTTAGTGACCACTTGGTGTGGATCGATCCTAGATTGTGGTGGTGTCCTATAACGGACACGTAGTTATTTTGTTAATTGTTTGTTTGTCTGTATGTATACCGTGTTTGTTCTCCCCTTACCTTTTTCCCTTTGTGTGGACTGGGTTTAAATCCCCACTGAAACAACATCCCTTTTCCCTTTGGGAAAAGCCGTGGGTTTGAAGCCCCACATACAATAAATATTATTTACCATTTGAAACGTCCTCGTTTACTATCTGCCTACCCGGGACTGTTTGAAAAGCATTTACTGAGAGGGGCTGTTTCTGTTCATGTACAGCCTGCTCCAGCTACTATTCTGTGCGGTCGTTAGACCTCTGTACATGACATGGGGGCTCGTTAGTTTGCGCAATTGTATAGTTATGTAACATTGTGACTTGTCAATTGGAGCATGGCAGGTAAGGTAGCGTTTTTTCTTTCTCATTGGTAAGTTGTATTGTGTTTTCCATTGTCCGTGCTACACAGTTTGATTGATGTAAACCGTTCTTGTATGTAATGCTCTTAAACTAATCTTTTTTCTGCCACATAGGTAACAGGGGGATCACCTACCTGGTTAGTGGGTGGGGGGCACGCGTCGTAATTCCGGTGGAGCGCGCAATGAAATCGGTAAGCGACTGAAGATATGTGTAGGCCTCATCCTGCCAGGGGAGTAGTTTAGCTGGGGATATGCTAGAGTGACACAGGTGATCCTAGTTAGATGGTTAGACCAACGTTTATTGTTTTCATGAATGGTAGATGTGGGCATTAAATCAGATTGGTTGAATTGTATACTACGGAATGTGGCGATTAAATGTGTTACGCACGGATATTGTGGAGTAGGTGAGTGGCTATTTCCTGGTGCCTGTTATTTGTTTGATGGTAACGCGGGTTGCTACGGGAGCACAGGGTAATTATACATATGTTATTTGTGGCATAGTCATATTCTGCAAGGGCTATGGCTGGGGTAGCTTTTACTTTGGACGTTTTTTTGGCGGACCCTACGAGGGATCAAATTGATGTCTGCACAAAGATAGATTTGTGTAGTGTCGCCAAACATTATGGCATTACTGTCCAAAGTTCGAAAAGTAAAGAGGAGTTGAAAGCGATCGTGCTGGCTGGGTTGTTGGATAAAAATATATTTAGTTTGCCCATAGCCCAGGGAAATGTCTCTGAGAACATCGCGCACGGCGAGGCGGCTGATAAGTCTAGTGAGGACACTGGTGGTTTCGATCGAAACGCTGGTGCGGTACAAAAACGGAGAGGTGGCATTTCCAAGGGGGAGGAGAATGATAGTGATGACTCTGTAAACACTCAGGGCGTGCCTCTGTTTCTTCTCCCACTCGTAAATCAAGTAGACGTTTGGCCCGTCTCCAGATGGAGGAAAGAGAGGCTATGCAAGTCAGGGAGGAGAGGAAAGAAGAGAGGAAGGAAGAGAAGGAAGAGAGGAAGGAAGAGAGAGACAGGGAAGAGAGAAGGGAAGAAAGAGAGATGCTGAGGGAAAAGGAGGAGAAGGACAGGGCGCTGCTGAGGGAAAAGGAGGAGAAGGACAGGGCGCTGCTGAGGGAAAAGGAGGAGATGGACAGGGCGCTCCAGGTGACTATAAGAAGGATGGAATTGGAGAGTGGTACCTCTTCCTCCTCCTCAACTGAAGTCTCCCAGGGCCTTTTTAATATTGGGCAGCATATTTCTTTAGTTCCCGTCCTTCGGGAGTCTGAGGTGGAATCATATTTCTCTGTTTTTGAGCAAATAGCGTGGGCTTTGCATTGGCCAAAGGACCAGTGGGCGCTTTTATTGCGATACAGACTCACTGGTAGGGCTCAGGGGGTGTGCCAGTCATTATCGAATGAAGACAGCGTGGTATATGAGAAAGTGAAAAGTGCTGTCTTGCGCGTATATGAACTGGTGCCGGAAGCGCATAGGCAACGATTTAGGGCACTAAGTAAAGCTCCCTCTCAAACACATGTTGATTTTTCCCGTGAACAACGGACTATGTTTGATCGTTGGTGTGCAGCATGTAGCATGGATAGTGTCGAAGCGTTGAGCGAGTTAGTCCTCATTGAGCAATTTAAGAAATGCGTGCCCGAACGCATTTTAGTGTACTTAGAGGAACGCAAAGTTTCTACCCTCCAGGAAGCTGCAATTTTAGCAGACGAGTTCGCATTGATCCACAAAAATATTGCTGTGCGAAATAATGTGTATGTAGGAGGTGGTGCGTTCTCTCCTTCTGAGGCGCCGTGTCAGGGAGGTGACGAGCGAGCATTCCGGCCTTGCTCACCGCCGTCTCGAAATGCCTTGGGTGACGAGCGAGCATTCCGACCACGCTCACCGCCGTCTGTGGTGGTGTCCTATAACGGACACATAGTTATTTTGTTAATTGTTTGTTTGTCTGTATGTATACCGTGTTTGTTCTCCCCTTACCTTTTTCCCTTTGTGTGGACTGGGTTTAAATCCCCACTGAAACAACATCCCTTTTCCCTTTTGGAAAAGCCGTGGGTTTGAAGCCCCACATACAATAAATATTATTTACCATTTGAAACGTCCTCATTTACTATCTGCCTACCCGGGACTGTTTGAAAAGCATTTACTGAGAGGGGCTGTTTCTGTTCATGTATAGCCTGCTCCAGCTACTATTCTGTGCGGTCGTTAGACCTCTGTACATGACACTTGCTGAGAAAAAAGAGTACTCTCTGGCCCAGGGCCGCCTGGGAGAAATGCGAGGCCCTGTGCGAGATTGAAACGCGAGCCCCCCCCCCCCCCCAAAAGGTATATATAATATAAATATATATAATTTTTTATTTTTTTCATACAGTCAACATATTCTTAAATAATAGCGCTGCCCGAGGCTGGGCATGGTACAGTCAACATATAGCAAGAGAGAGAGCGAGAGAGAGCTCCCGTTCTACAGTCAATATACAGTGTACAGAGAGAGAGAGAGAGAGAGAGAGAGACACATTGGAAAGAAATTGAAATGCTATTTGGCCCTAAACAGAGAGTACACAGTGGCAGAATACCTGAGCACTGTGACTGAAGATCCTTGACTAGGTACAGACTCAGCGAGCACAGCCTAGCCATCGATAAAGGCAGCCATAGGCAGACTGTGTGTGTTAGAAAGAGAGAGAGAGAGCATGTGTGTTTGTCGTGTGTGTGTGTGTTAGAGAGAGAGCATGTATGAGAGAGATAAGCAAAGATGAGCCCCTAAAAGGATATTCAACTTTTAATGGAAGAACAAAACAGAAGGAAAAGATAACTTCACAAAGGCAACATGAATATACATAGATCCAAAAGGACAAATATCAACACTTAAATCCAAAGAGAAGAGGGTCTATACCAGAGAAAACAGCTAAACAGCATTCAGCTAAATAGGCTAGCCAGGTACTGACACCAGGCCACACACAGCTTTGGCCAACGGCCCAACTCTACCCAAGCTACACAAACGACCAAGACAATTCACACACAGTCGTATCTCCAAATGTTGTGAAGTAACATATGTTTTGCCTGGAAAAAAACATCGTTATTAACAAAACATTCGGGAGGGGAAGGAAGGAAGAGTGGGGTAATGTCATGACATCTTACCTGCACGAGGAACGCAGGGCGAAAGGCCGCAACACAGGTCTCCGCGTTGACGAAAGGCCTCTCGCTGGCGGGACAAAAAGAAGCTATGGCCGGAGCCTTGTCATGGTGCAGGCCCGACTACATCTTCTGTCAAAGATGATGTCGTAGTCAGAGTGCCAGAACCCCCTGCTATTCTCATGGCTAATGTCAATGGTCGTAGCACAAGCTAACAGCTAACTCTAGGCTAACTGATAGCATCAAACTAACGTTCCCAGCCGAGCGCAGCCGGCAGCTAACGTCGTAGCTAAACAGCTAACTGGCTAACAGTTAGCTCAACCCGGCTATCGCTAACCATTAGCTAACTTAGAAGTAAGCTATGCGGCTACCACTGAAAAACTGTACAACATGAGAAAAGCAATACAGGTGCTGACACCAGGCCACACACCGTTAGCTACTAGTACTACAACAGCTAGTCGGCCAGTTTGGCTCCAGAGAGAGAGAGAGAGAGAGAGAGAGAGATATCCACGGCGGGAATAGAATAGAGTGCATTAAAAACTCACCAAACGTCCAAGAGGATGGAGACAACCGCGTGGAGTTGACGAAGTTCATCTGCCGAACGACCATCCTCTTCATCTTGGCATAACAATGCTGCATGCGCTGTCTCTAGGTTAGCTAACGCTAGTTAGCCTTTAGCTAAGCTAGCTACTAGCCGACATCCAGGGCCGCCAGGGAGAAATGCGAGGCCCTGTGCGAGATTTAAACGCGCGCCCCCCCCCCCCTCCCCAAAAGGTAAAAAATTAAAAATAAAAACTTATATATATAATTTTTTTTTTTTTTTTCATACAGTCAACATATTCGTAAATAATAGCGCTGCCCGAGGCTGGGCATGATACAGTCAACATATAGCAAGAGAGAGAGCGAGAGAGAGCTCCCATTCTACAGTCAATATACAGTGTACAGAGAGAGACACATTGGAAAGAAATTGAAATGCTATTTGGCCCTAAACAGAGAGTACACAGTGGCAGAATACCTGAGCACTGTGACTGAAGATCCTTGACTAGGTACAGACTCAGCGAGCACAGCCTAGCCATCGAGAAAGGCCGCCATAGGCAGACTGTGTGTGTTAGAAAGAGAGAGAGAGAGAGAGCATGTGTGTTAGAGAGAGAGCATGTATGAGAGAGATAAGCAAAGATGACCCCCTAAAGGATATTCAACTTTTAATGAAAGAACAAAACAGAAGGAAAAGATAACTTCACAAAGGCAACATGAATATACATAGATCCAAAAGGACAAAGATCAACACTTAAATCCAAAGAGAAGAGGGTCTATACCAGAGAAAACAAAGCAGCAAGGAGCCAATGGCCGACAGCTAAAGGCTAGCCAGGTAGGCTACTGACACCAGGCCACACACAGCTTTGGCCAATGGCCCAACGCTACCCAAGCTACACAAACGAACAAATTAATTCACACACAGCACATGTCGTATCTCCAAATGTTGTGAAGTAACATATGTTTTGCCTGGAAAAAAACATCGTTATTAACAAAACATTCGGGAGGGGAAGGAAGGAAGAGTGGGGTAATGTCATGACATTTTCATTAATCTTACCTGCACCAAGGAACGCAGGGCGAAAGGCCGCAACACAGGTCTCCACGTTGACGAAAGGCCTCTCGCTGTCGGGACAAAAATAAGCTATGGCCAGAGCCTTGTCATGGTGCAGGCCCGACTACATCTTCTGTCAAAGATGATGTCGTAGTCAGAGTGCCAGAAGCCCCTGCTATTCTCACGGCTAATGTCAATGGTCGTAGCACAAGCTAACAGCTAACTCAAGGCTAACTGATAGCATCAAACGAACGTTCCCAGCCGAGCGCAGCCGGCAGCTAACGTCGAAGCTAAACAGCTAACTGGCTAACAGTTAGCTCAACCACGCTATCACTAACCATTAGCTAACGCAGAAGCAAGCTATGCGGCTACATACAGGTGCTGACACCAGGCAGGCCACACACCGTTAGCTACTAGTAGTACTACAACAGCTAGTCGGCCAGTTTAGCTCCAGAGAGAGAAAGAGAGAGAGATGTCCACGGCGGGAATAGAATAGAGTTAATAGAATAGGTTAAAAACTCACCAAACGTCCAAGAGGATGGAGACAACCGCGTGGAGTTGACGAAGTTCATCTGCCAAACGACCATCCTCTTCATCTTGGCTGCATGTCTCTAGGTTAGCTAACGCTAGTTAGCCTTTAGCTAAGCTAGCTACTAGCCGACATCATCATGGCTATATCCCGACTGCATCATGACAAGGCTCCGGCCATTTGTCCCGCCAGCGAGAGGCCTTTCGTCAACGTTCCTTGGTGACCGACCGACCTCTTCGTCTTGGCTGGCATAACTAAGCATAATAGTCAAAAGCTGCACGCGCGAAATAGTCAAACGCAGCTGACTCACGCCGGCGTACTACACATGATGTAAGTCCACTCCCTTCGTTGAAACCAATAGTATGTCTGCTGCAGAGCCCCAGAGCTCCCTTCGTTGAAACCAATAGTATGTCACTGCAGACCCAGGAACAAGTCAGACACATTCTACAAACGTGTCTAATGTGAAATATATAAGCATATAAGCAAAACTAGATTTTAGGTCTGTGATGAAAAAGGGCCTCGCGGGAAGGGGGGCCTCGCAAAAAAAAAAAAAATTTAAAAAAAAATTAAAAATAATAATAAATAATTTTTTTTTTTTTTTTTTTTGCGAGGCCCCCCTTCCCGCGAGGCCCTGTGCGACCGCACTGCTCGCACACCCCCTGAGGCGGCCCTGCCGACATCATCATGGCTATATCCCGACTGAACCACACTTAATATTATAACGTAGCTAAAGCTAACTAGCTGTCCCTGTCTTTAGCCGGGATGGCTAGCCTGACTGAACTGTCTAACATGCAACAACTTTCATCTTCAGTCCATCTGCCGAACGATGTCCTCTTCATCTTGGCTGGCATAACCTAGGCTCTAATGCTGCACGCGCAAAATAGTCAGACGCTAGTGATGGGTCGGTCATGAGCGACTCGTTCATAAGAGCCGATTCATTGCCGTGAGCGTGAGTCGAATCGCTCACGTCTGGCAATGAGTCGGTTCACGCCCCCCCCCCCCCCCCGGCACGCACAAAGAAACACACAATGAACTCAACAGACGCTACCTTACCTGGCTGTAACCCCTCCTTTAATTGAAACCAATTCTGCTGCCTGCAGAGCCTCAGAGCCAGGAACGTGTCTAATGTGAAATATATAAGCATATAAGCAAAACTATGTTGGATCTCCCTGAGTATTCATTTATAACTGGTGCGGATTTTAATGCCATCTGGGATCCCTTGATTGATAAATCTAATCTCACCACTTCCAATGATCAGAGACAGGCCTCTAATGCATTACAGGCTTGGGCCAAGGATACAGGTGTAAATGATCTGTGGCGATTACTAAACCCAACGGCCCGAGCAGGGCCGCCTCAGGGGGTGTGCGAGCAGCGCGGTCGCACAGGGCCTCGCGGGAAGGGGGGCCTTCGCACAAAAAAAAAAAAAAAAAATTATTTATTATTATTATTATTATTTTTTTTTATTTTTTTTTTTTTTGAGACCCCCCTTCCTGCGAGGCCCTTTTTCATCACAGACTGCTCGCACACCCCCTGAGGCGGCCCTGCTCGGGCCGTTGGGTTTAGTAATCGCCACAGATCATTTACACCTGTATCCTTGGCCCAAGCCTGTAATGCATTAGAGGCCTGTCTCTGATCATTGGAAGTGGTGAGATTAGATTTATCAATCAAGGGATCCCAGATGGCATTAAAATCCGCACCAGTTATAAATGAATACTCAGGGAGATCCAACATTGTTCTAGTGAGAGTAGCGTAGAAGTTAGCGTTGTAAAGATTAGGGGCATAAGCCGCTACCAAAGCGATTTTCCTGTTACTGTAGTCTATTTTAGCAATGGTTACTCGGCCGTCTGCATCAGACCATTCACAACTAGAGCTACACCACGAGATCTAGTTCCAAAAGTTGAGTAGCTTATATTTTGATATATTTTATCCGCCAGCTTTACATTGTCAGCCAATAAAAGGTGCGTTTCGCTTAAAAGAGCCACATCAACCTGTTTGCTTTTCATCAATGTAAGCACGCTTTTGCGTTTATGTTGCATGTTTAGACTCCCAGTATTCCAAATCAATATATTCAAACTAGCCATAATCTAAACATGTTGCAGTATTTCTGTGTGTAATTCGTCTGGAGTAGCGATTCATAATAGATATATATCCAACTATTGAGGTCCTGTTGAGAGCTGCGCTTGAGCATGATAACAAACATATAGAAGACACATACATATAATCCCCTATCCCCATTTCCCTCCCTCCCTTTAAAGTACATGACCAGTCTGCCCAAAACGGGCAATTCATCCTTAACTTTCCTATGCAAATTGCCATAGGATCTAAAACTATCGATTCTACCATTAGTAGAATGTCAACAGTGGCTTGGCCACTCTCCCGTTAAATAAAAAGGAGATATGAAAATAAAATAAAAATAAAAATATGCCCCAAATATCAAATCAAATCAAATCAAATTTATTTATAGGGCCCGACAACACACGTTAATGTCCCCATGGGCCGTACAGATCTTCTTTAAACAAGTCAAGAAGAAAACATAACAATAAGTCAAGAACAGAACAAGAACACCATAAGGTGCAAACATTTTTAGATGAATGCAAATAAATGAAAGAATGCAAGCACTCCCAGACATACCCCACGCGAAGGTAAGGAAAAACTCACTAAAACCTAACAGTAGGGAAAAAAGCTCATATATATATCATATCATAGTATATTCACTTAAACCTTATACGAACTTGTGTAAGTTAAAACACATTGAAGAATAAAAGAGAGGTATTGGACTAAATTAGAGAAACCTCAAAGAGTAGAGAACATTTACTTAAATCTTAAAAGAACTTTGCTAAATTTAAACACCTGGATGAAATAAAAATGGAAAAGTAGTGGAGCTATTGTAAAATGATAAAAAGAAGGTTTTTAAATACATATATGCAGTTCGTCCCCCAAGCCAGGGGTGGGCGATGTTCCGCTGTGAAGACTGTTGTTCCTCTGGAGGTGATCTAAGCTGTGTGTATAGTCACAGAATGTTGTTAAAGTTCCAGAACATTCAATATGTCACAGCACGTTATTAAAGTTCCAGAATATTCCAATATGTCACAGAACGTTGTTAGAGTTCCAGAATATTCCAATATGTCAGCAACAGGAAAGTGTACCCACACGGAGAAAACCTCAGGCCCCACACAATGACTTGCATAAAACTCATAGATCTAGCCGGCCCAGATATAGCGAACCATTAAAATAATACGATATCCAGCGTCAAATATGAACCTATTTATAAATCAAGGTTACAAAATTTATTTGACGCCGTTTGGTGTTTAAGCCATAACGCAGTGATCAGAAAAAAAGAAAGCCTATCCTCCACGTAGTGGGTCCTCCATGTATTCATCGGCGTCTTTAGGCGAGGAGAGATGGACCCTCTGTCCGTCTTTATCGACGATTGAAAGCTTTGCAGGATACCACAGTGTGGGCTTGAGACCTTTCCCATAAAGTAGAGACATCGCTGGCTTGTAACAGGCTCGTAGAATCACAACTTCACGGCAATAATCCCGTTGTATTTCAGAATACCCTTCATCTTCCGTGCCTCCCGGATAATCATATCTCTTATTCCAATTTGACGTAGGCTAGCAATAACCACCCTAGGTTTGTTGTTGCTGTTATTTCGGGATCCAATTCTGTAGCACTGATCCACTTCAGGTGACATAGAGAGGATACCCAATCCCAGAATTTGAAGTAACACTGCCGCAAACGAGGTATTGGGTTGTACACAGCTCACTGACTCATCAAAACCCACTATACGAATATTCAATCTGCGGGATTGGTATTCAAGTTCGAATATCTTCGCCGTTAGCTTATCGTTGTTTTCCTCTATCTTAGTCGTTAGCTTCTCGTTGAATTCCTCTATAGCTCCGTCGATCACCTCGAATCTCTGCTTGTGTTCTTCCAAGCAGACTTCAACTGCTTCAGTACGTTTGATATGTTCACCCGCCGCTGCCCTTAACTCTTCAATTTTGGATTCGATAGATTCTTTGATAGCGTCAACCTTATCAGATAAGGTGTCAGCCTTATCGGTTAAGGTCTTTAAGGTCTTCTCCACCCCTTTTATTAGCTTAGCAAGATATTCTGTATCGTCGGACGTGACGGTGGCGGTGGATGTAGTAGCCTCAACTTTTTTTGTCTCGATATCTCCTGCTCTGGTACGCACAAATCCCGTACCCAGATTCAGGTCGCCTGCGATTGATTTAGCACCCGGTTCTTATCCTTTGGTGGCATCTTGATTCTTTCAGTCAATATAGTTAGTTGAAAATCTCAGTTGATATATACGTCAGGTTTAAACGCATTGGTGGTGTAAAAAGAGGCTTTTAAAAGCAAAATAAAAATAAAAATAATAAAATATATTATAATATATAATAAAAAATATCTCTCTCCCTCTTATACAGTATCTCTCTTGTCACACACCTCTCTCTCCTCTATCTCTCTTGTCTCATTTATCTCACTCTCTCTCCCTCTTCAGTCTCTCTTGTCACACCTATCTCTCCTCTATCTCTCTTGTCTCGCTTATCTCACTCTCTCTCCCTCTTCAGTCTCTCTTGTCACACACCGCTCTCTCCCACTTCAGTCTATCTAGTCACCCCCCCTCTCTCTCTCTCTCTCTGTCTCTCTCTCTCTTGTCTCACTTCTCTCTCCTACCCATCTTCCTGTCTCTCTCTTGTCTCACTTCTCTCTCTCCTACCCATCTTCCTGTCTCTCTCTTGTCTCACTTATCTCTCTCTTACTCATCTTATTGTCTCTCTCTCCCTCCCTCTCTCTCTCTTACTAATCTCTCTCTTCTATCTATCTTGTCTCGCCTCTCTCTCCTACCCATCTTCCTGTCTCTCTCTTGTCTCACTTCTCTCTCTCTTACCCATCTTATTGTCACTCTCTCCCTCCCTCTCTCCTACCCATCTCTCTCTTCTATCTCTCTTGTCTCACCTCTGTCTCATACCCATTTTCCTGTCTCTCTCTTGTCTCACTTCTCTCTCTCTCCTACCCGTCTTCTGGTCTCTCTCTCTCCCTACATATCTTACCTCTCTCGCTCTTCTATCTCTCTTGTCTCACCTCTCTCTCCTCCTGCCTCCTCTCTAACTGGTCCACCATCGCTGCACACAAGCAATTAGTGTTTGTTTGTGTTGAAGTACTAGGGTACAAAAATCCTATTCGTCAAACCAAATTTCAATTTCAGCATACAAAGCTACAGCAGTAAGTATTGTTCTACTGGTCACTGAAAGCTACAGTATGTATTGTTCTACTCGTCACTGAAAGCTACAGTATGTATTGTTATATTGGTCACTGAAAGCTACAGTATGTATTGTTCTACTGGTCACTGAAAGCTACAGTATGTATAGTTCTACTGGTCACTGAAAGCTACAGTATGTATAGTTCTACTCGTCACTGAAAGCTACAGTATGTATTGTTCTACTCGTCACTGAAAGCTACAGTATGTATTGTTCTACTCGTCACTGAAAGCTACAGTATGTATTGTTCTACTCGTCACTGAAAGCTACAGTATGTATTGTTCTACTGGTCACTGAAAGCTACAGTAAGTATTGTTCTACTCGTCACTGAAAGCTACAGTATGTATTGTTCTACTCATCACTGAAAGCTACAGTATGTATTGTTCTACTGGTCAATGAAAGCTACAGTATGTATAGTTCTACTCGTCACTGAAAGCTACAGTATGTATTGTTCTACTCGTCACTGAAAGCTACAGTATGTATTGTTCTACTGGTCACTGAAAGCTACAGTAAGTATTGTTCTACTCGTCACTGAAAGCTACAGTATGTATTGTTCTACTCGTCACTGAAAGCTACAGTAAGTATTGTTCTACTGGTCACTGGAAGCTACAGTATGTATAGTTCTACTCGTCACTGAAAGCTACAGTATGTATTGTTCTACTCGTCACTGAAAGCGACAGTATGTATAGTTCTACTTGTCACTGAAAGCTACAGTAAGTATTGTTCTACTCGTCACTGAAAGCTACAGTATGTATTGTTCTACTCGTCACTGAAAGCTACAGTATGTATAGTTCTACTCGTCACTGAAAGCTACAGTATGTATTGTTCTACTGGTCACTGAAAGCTACAGTATGTATTTAAGCATTACATCACGCGCAAGTGGTGTAATGCTTTTATACAACTGCCACATTCATCCAACCTTATTGCTATACAATAAACACACATTAATCGAAGATTTATTGAAAAAACCATCCGCCAGAAAAAGTAGTTCCCACAACTACAAAAAAGACAAGTTGCCTCCATGTGGAAGCAGCTCGGAAGTGCATCCAACCAACTAACACAACCAACTGTGTGTTATTGGAAGCAGCTTGAAGTGCATCCAACCAACTAACACATCCAACTGTGTGTTATTGGAACTAACACATCCAACTGCCTTTCAACTAAGGCATCCAACCAACTAACACATCCAACTGCCTTTCAATTAAGACATCGAACCAACTAACACATCCAACTGCCTTTCAACTAAGACATCCAACCAACTAACACATCCAACTTTTCTTTAGTTTTTAATTATGAAGTTAGTGGTTATTGGAATGATTGATTGATTGAAAATTGTATTACCAGATGCAGAATGGGTACAATACAGTACGGCTCAATACACACAATTGTTAAGGGGATGCAGACCTACTTTCTATAGAACTTCATTCTTAGATGCTTCTATAGAAAGTAGGTAAAACAAATTAAAAGGTTTTCTTTGCCCTATAAGAAAAAAAAAGTTTTCTTCGCCCTATTTTTTTATTTATTTTTTTAGCCTAAACTTAACCAGTTGGAAACCAGGCGTACAGTAATAAAATTAGCAATCAACCAATCAATCAATTCAATAGACCATGCTCACTTAAAACAGCACTGCTTCTCTCTCAGTCTGACTCCCCCGCTGTTGCAGACAGGAGTGTGTGTGTGTGTGTGTGTGTGTGTATGTGTATGTGTATGTGTGTGTGTGTGTGTGTGTGTGTGTGTGTGTGTGTGTGTGTGTGTGTGTGTGTGTGTGTGTGTGTGTGTGTGTGTTTGTGGGTACGCCAGCGTCGGACAGTGTGAGAGTGAAAGCTGCAGTCAGAGGGAAGGAAGTAGAAATTTTAAATAAAATTGCAAATAATCAATCAATCAATCCGCGATTTTTCTTTTGTTCTAAAATGACTCATGACCCATCAATTACATCATCCAACATTGTTTAAAGGACTAAGACATTCGCCTTGACAGAATCGCTTTATATTTAGTCGTTATGACGCTATCAACATATCCATTTTAAAGATTATTGTCCGCCATCTTGTGATCCGGCGGAGTGATGTGATGTGATTCGGTTGTGGGCGGGTCCTGGGCCAGCAGCGTGGAATTGTGAAGAATAAACATGTGTATAATGACTGTTTCAGCCAATCAGAATCGAGAAATTTGCATGCCGTTGTATAAAGTTCTATTCGTCACTGAAAGCTACAGTATGTATTGTTCTACTGGTCACTGGAAGCTACAGTATGTATTGTTCTACTCGTCACTGAAAGCTACAGTATGTATAGTTCTACTCGTCACTGAAAGCTACAGTATGTATTGTTCTACTGGTCACTGGAAGCTACAGTATGTGGAAAGCCTTGATAGAATTCTGAGGAAATGGCTGGAACCCTGGAGCCCGAAATCGGTTGTTGGTTTCGTTGTCTCTCCGATTTCTGTTTCCGTGGAGATATTCTGGATATTCTGTTCATTCATGTGGGAGGGGATGAGGAGACGTGCGTAAACAGCTTGGAAGTCAGGATTCTAGCTATTATCCAGGACATGTTAGAGAGAGAAGTGGGATGCGGTAGCTGTCTCATTATGCAAAACACGCCCATTTTAGTTTGATTGATTGTAGCCACCCCCCTTTTTAAATTTGGAGCCTTCTGATTGGTCGAGAGGTTTAATGGGGCGGGACTTAGGGGTATGTCATACCTTATAAGGGCATATAGCAAAGTTTGATGGATTGTAGCCACGCCCCCTTTTTGAGATGATTTATGACCCCCTAGGGCTTCTCTGATTGGTCGAGGATGTAAGGAGGCGGGACGTCCGGTTTTGAGGGAGGGACATCCGGTTTCGGAAGGGGAGGGCCATCTGGTTACGGAAGGGGAGGAGTTTTCAAATTTTTTTCAAAATAAAAGTTTTATTTTTTTTTTAAAAATAAAAAAAAATCCTTCAAAATAAAAGATAAATTTTTTTTTTTAGATTCAAAAGTTTTTTTAATTTTCAGATTGTGTGTATTCCAAGGTTTTCACAATATGTATTTCTGTATTCCAAGGTTTTCAGATTAAACATTTCACAATATGTATTAGTGTTTCTTCACAATATGTTTTATGTGTATCTTCACAATATGTATTCCAAGGTTTTTCAGAAAAATACAATATCTTCAGAAGGTATTTTGTGTATCTTCAGAATATAGTGTAGTATTTTCCCAAGCTATATGGTTCTAGATATCTATCAGAACCTAATCTCATCTGCTCTGCGTTGTGATTCCAAAAACTTTAAAGCCCTGGAAAATACTTTAAACAAAGACTTGAGGTCTTTGTTTGACGACCAGCGGTGCAGCAGGAGGAATCAGGAGAAGAGGGTAGTTAACAGCAGCTGTTTAATCAAAGTTAAGAGTGTATACAAATTACAATAAAGAATGCTATAAAAGATTCAAGGTACCGGAGCACTATGCCGCTCTCGCCCTATCTAAGAAATCAGATTAAAGAATGATAGTTGATAAATTGTTGATGGCTTTGTTCTCTTGGCTAGTGAACAAAGCAGTCTATTCTCCCTCCAAAAGTGATGTTCTTTGTTCTTCTGCTCCTCTGCCCACGTCGGTGTGTAGATCTTGGGTGTGTCTCCTGGTCGGTGAGTTGGTTTCAGAGCCCCTTTCACAGTCACCCCACCCAAGCTTATATCCCAACCTAGAGCCTTCTGCGTGATGTCATCAAAAATGACATCATCAAATCTTTTCATCCAATCCCAGGCCAGCTACGTTTGGATTTGAAACAGGGGCTGTCCTTACACAGCCAACTGAACCTTCCTTTGTTTAAGCCCAGAGAATAGTTTCACTGTATATTTAATACTTTGGTTGATGAACCCCAAGATATATTGATTACATAAACACAGATATATCATACTTAAACACATTATACTTAAGTGAAACTAATCTTCTTTACCACAAAGTCCGCTGACTTTCAATGAATTGCTACCAGGTCTAATCATTCTTTTAGCTTACATCAATATCTTCTATACAGTTTCATTAATCATATGCTTTTATACAGTTTAGTATGACTTCAGAATTATTACCACAATGTAAACAGGCCTAATTGTACTTCATATCAAACTAATCTAAGTGTGTTACCAGACATTTGAAGATGTACTTAGTATTAGCAAACTAGGTGGCCACATATGTTCCTTACTTATTTCTTACTAGGAGACACATGTGTTTAACTAGGGCTTATCTGAAATCCTTCCTGTCCCCCACCCTGACAAACTCAGGTGGCGAACCTTTGTTCTACAACCCCCTAAGGGGAAGTAGGTTATCTTGTTCAAACAGTTCCTGATCAGCCACCGAACCCGTTTAACAACCTCTATCTATTGTTACTTCAGCTGCCACTATATGCAAATGACCTCCTGTGGTGCTTCACGGCCTGTTACAACACACACACGATCCCATCCTGTCTCCCAGGATAAGGATTAGTGACATGCTTGTACTAAAATACTTTAGTTTGATTTGAATCAGTTATGATCTATTGTTCATTAAAAACGACCACAATAGTTTCACAACAATCTTAAGATTAAATGTGTGTGGTTTAAGTTAAGAATATATGTATATCTTCAGAATAAAATACATTTTGTGTATTCCAAATGCTAAATGTAAAATACAATGTGTGTTTTCTTCAGAAAGTGCATTTATTTCAAATGTGTGTGTGTTTTCTTAATGCCAAATGCTAAATGTAAAATACAATGTGTGTTTTCTTCAGAAAGTGCATTTATTTCAAATGTGTGTGTGTTTTCTTAATGCCAAAAGCCAAATGTAAAATACATTTTGTGTATTTCTTAAGAATCTATTATTCTTCAGAAAGTGCATTTATTCCAAGTGGTGTTTGTGTGTTTTCTTCCAAGTGTATCTTAAGAATAAGTCTATCTTCTGTCTGTTTGCTGTTGGTGTGTAGAAAGAATACTCCCCAAGCTCTGTTTTGCTCCACTCTGTAGGCTGTGTGTTCTCTCAAATGTCTCTCAGCAGATTGAAATGAAACGCTGCAGGTTCTCTGAAAATTATGATAGTGACAACCCCCCGTAGGTGTCATAGTAGGCGGGAGAATGACTAGGGCCAATGAGATGGCTCAAAACCATCTGCCAAAAGCAGATTTATGACTCTGCGACTTCTCCTTTCTGTAGACCACACAGTCCCCCCAAGGTGTGGGTGTGTGTCTGTGTGTATTCCAAGGTTTACAGATTAAACATTTAAATTGTGTGGGAGAATAAAGTTTCAGAATAAATGTAAAATACAATTTCTGTATTCCAAATTACAAATGTATGTATGTCTATATTTTAGTTTCTTGGATAAAGACATAATCTTTATACACTTGTGTTTAAGCAAAAGAAAATTACAAATGTATCCCTTAATGCTCTTTGGGTGCCAAAGTGCACCATTTCATTACCCTGCAAGGGTGTAGGGTTTGAATATTTCGTTAATACGGTCCTGTGAAGTGTTTTTATTTAAAATAGATTCTTTAAAAAGGTTGCATTACAGTGTTTTGTATTATTCACATTAATTATTACACATATATTACACTATATATGATAGCTTAAAGAGTTGGGCTGAAAATATCAAGTCAAGTCAAGTCAAGAGTTTTAATTGTCACGGCATACAGGTATACAATGAAATGCGGGTGGTCTTGCCCGCAACGATGTGCAATACAGTGGTACAACATATAATAGAATCAAAAATGAAAAAAACAACATTGTGCAGTAAACAGGTAACAGGTAACATGGAGTGACATCTCGGTATCTGTACATAGTTATTTACAGAGCATATGGGACATGCTAGTTAGCTTTAATTGGTAGTGCAATACACTGTTCCTGTTATTCTAATTTAAAGTGTCCTTTCCTTTGGCCATAAGTGTGCATGTGTGCGACATGAGTGTGTGCCCGCTCATGTTAAAGTGTTAAGTGGCTGCTTGTGTGTGAGCGTGCACAGCGTGCGTGTCGTGTGTGTGTTCATGTGTGCTTGTGTGTGGATAGTTCAATGTTCTGAGCACTCAATGTTCATTGTTCATGGCTCTGATGGCCTGGGGGAAGAAGCTGAGCCTCAGCCGCTCTGTCCTAGTAGCTGGGGTTCTCAGGCGTCTGCCTGACCTCAGCAGCTGAAACAGGCTGTTATTGGGGTGGTGAGGGTCTTTCATTATCCTGCATGCTCTGGATTTGCACCTCTTGTTGTATAGAACCTGCAGGGGGGGTAGTGCAATACCCGCGGTACGCTCGGCTGAGCGCACCACTCTCTGTAGGGCCTTCTTGTCCTGTGCCGTGCTGTTTCCATACCAGGCAGTGATGTTTCCGGTCAGGATGCTCTCTACAGCTCCTGAGTAGAAGGACTGGAGTATCTTCCCCGATACTCTGAACTTCCTTAACTGTCTCAGGTGGTAGAGGCGCTGTTTCGCCTTCTTTACTACTGTGTCTATGTGTGTTGACCAGGGGCGGACCTAGCACATTTGGCGCCCTAGGCGAGATTCACCACTTTTTTTTTGTAATTTCTTTTTTTTTTGTATTTTTTTTTAATTTTTTTTTATGGCTTTTGCCTCTTCATATTTCTCTAACGTTAGTCTTTCTTTCCTCAACGCTCAATTCTATAAACACTTGACCGATACCCATCAATGCACAGCGCTCTAGCATGTTCTGACTGTGAACACCTAAAGCTGAGGCTCAGACCGACCGACCGTTTTAGATTTTTGGCTCATTTTCCCTTATGTTAGAATTTTTTTTATGTAAAAATAATGGTTGCCGATATAGAGGGGGCCGCCAAAACTGCACAAAAAAAATAAAAATAATTTTTTTTTTTTTTTTTTTGCGTCCCCCTCTGGGTGGCGCTCTAGGCGACCGCCTATATCGCCTGTAGGAAGGTCCGCCCCTGGTGTTGACCATGTCAGGTCCTCTGAGATGTGGACCCCCAGGTACTTAAAGCTGCTCACCCTGTCCACGGTGGCCCTGTTAATCATCAGTGGTGTGTGCGTCTCCTGCTGTCCTCTCCTATAATCCACGATCAGTTCCTTGGTTTTACCAATGTTCAGGAGCAGGCTGTTGTCCTGGCACCAGCGTTCCAGTACCTCAACCTCCTCCCGGTAGGCCTTCTCGTCGTTGTCCGAGATCAGAAAATATAAAGTACAGAAAAGATCTGTGTGACAGTGAGGCTATGTCTCTGTTCAGGGGTGCAAACAGGGCCCTTCTTAGGTGCTAAAACACAGCATGGGGGACGTGAAGATTAGGGGACATGTAAACTCAACACACATTTACAGGCATCATTCAAATGGTTTTATATCATTGTAACATGTACATGTACAAGTATTGTACAACATTTTACTCATAGCATATTTTTAGTTCACACAATGTTCACTTGTTTTCACACATATTTTAAAAGATTTCCCCATAAACATGCTATTGTCCTAATAAACTAACCTACACTATAACATACAACACTTTGATGAATATTGTTACACCGCTGACAAGAGATGTATTATATTTATAATTTGGATAAAAACGTCAGCTAATTGACTAAATGTAAATGTTGTAATACCAACTATTTGACAGTTTGGGACACGGTGGTGATTCTTATTTTCTTATTTCGTAAAACTAAGACTAAAACTAAAATTAAAAGGTAACAGATCATAGAAAGACTCTAGTCTTGTTTACATCAGAGTCGCCCATTTTCAATACATCAGGACATACATGACATACAGATAGACATTTATGTTACATCCAGACATTTAGGACATAACAGATTTACAAATACAGCACTGTTTGTGAAAACAGTCCAGAAAATATATGTCTGTCCATGCTGTTCTAACTGTTTCAATAGGGTATTTCAACCATCTTTAATTAAGACTTATTTTGGATATAGATCAACTCAAGGCCTGAATGTCCATACACTGTAGCAATGGTAAGCCTGCATTTTTAGGTCAACTTCCCCTTTTTAGCACGGTTCAGATATCATCACCCCCATTTAATGTCACAGTACCCTGAAATAGCACAGAGTGTGGGGAAAAGGCCTTTTTCAAAATAAAAAACTTTGAAACTGTACACCATTCACCACCCTAGCTGATTTTAAAGTTCCAAATTAAGGACATTTAAAGAATGAGAGGGGCTAATGTCCCTGCATCATTGCATAACGTGGTGTTATATTTTATATTTATGGCCTGACCATCTCCCCCATACCAACATCCTGCAGTTCATTAACTTCCTTCCTCTTTTTTTTTACCCCCAATGTTTTTTGTATTATTCACATTAATTATTACACTTAAAGATATGATTAGGTATAAAAGTTAAAGATATGATAGCTTAGACTTGGGCTGAAAATATAAAGTGCTGAAAATATCTGTCTTTTTGAGGATCTGGGTGTGAACAGGGGGCCTGTTATAGGTGTCAAAACGCTGCAAGGGGGTGTGAAAGTTTAGGGAACACACAACCACTGTATATTTGCTTGTAATACTATGCATTTTACTCTAAACAAAACTAATAAAGTCTGTATTTCAGCTAACTCTTTAAGTTTCAATAGTCTGAATTTAATACATAATTCGTTGGTATGTTCTCTTGAATCTACATTGTGAACTATTCTTACTGCTCTCTTCTGTAATATAAATAATGGCTTTATGTTGCTTTCATACATGTTACCCCACACTTCCACACAATAACTCAAATATGGTAGGATGAGTGAACAATATAATATTCGCATAGAATTATAATCAAGCACATTCTATGCCTTGTTCAAAACAAAAACACTCTCGGATACCTTATTTTGTATGTACATTATATGTGGCTTCCATGTCATTTTCTCATCCAACATAACACCCAACATTTTTAACTCAGATACTCTTTTCAATATTAACTCCATCAATACATAATGCCACATTGTCCTTCTTTCGATTAGTAAATATCATAAATTTCGTTTTTCCAAATTTAGGGATAGCTTATTGTTATTAAACCATATCTTAAGTTTACACATTTCATTTACAATGTCATCTGCTAATTTTTTAAGGTATTTTCCTGAACTGAAGAAATTTGTATCGACAGCAAATAAAACAAATTGCAATATGTTTGACACTACACATATATCATTAATATATAAAATAAAAAGTTTGGGCCCCAGGACCGAACCTTGAGGGACAACACATTCAATATTCATACATTCAGATGTGTAACCAGAGAGTTGTACATATTGTTGTCTATTTTCAAGATAGCCACTTAACCAGTTCATCGCCACCCCTCTCACACCGTATGTTTTTAATTTAGAAATTAAAATGTGATGATCAATCGTATCAAATGCTTTTTTAAGTCAATAAACACCCCTATTGTGTAATTCCTTTCATCTACGGTTGTGGTTATTTCTTCATATATATTCATTAAGGCTAAGGCTGTAGATCGATTTGCCCTGAATCCATACTGACTCTCACTCAGTAGGTTATTCTTAGCAATAAAACTATCTAAGAATCTTGAATCAAGAATCTTGGAAAATTGTGAAAGCAAAGACAATGGTCTGTACTTGATAAAGATGTTTTTGTCCCCAGATTTAAATAGAGGAATAATGTAGTGAATTAATAGAATTTTCCCACAGGGATGAGGTTTATCTTATCTAAGTGTGCTAGTGTTTAATAGTGTATAGGGACATAGTGTGTAATAGTGTAATATAGTCATAGGGTAGTCATATAATAGTATGTAATAGTGTTATAGTGTAATAGTGTGTAATACTGCAATAGTTTAATACATTATTTTTTTTTCTCCTCAAACAGACATGTTCATGTAACTTGCATCAATCCGATCATACTTATTATAATCTATACCCTTAATTTCAGTCACCTTTCAGCCAACTGAGTTGAAGAGTTGTAGCCTGGTCCTGAGTTTTATTTTTACCTACCAGATAATCTGTAGCAGGCTAAATGTGAATAAAACACATTGAAAGCCAGGTCAAGAGGGTAAAAGTGAGGTTGGGTTTCTTTTTCAGAAACAAATCGTGCTTTTTTTTCTTTTCTTTGAATGTCAATGATACACTTGAAATAGACATCTAAAACCATGAAACGGACCGATACACTTAAAACAGACATGTCAACCTAGTTTTTTTTAACCTGTTTGCATAATGATGAGGTAAAAAAACAAAGTGCTTCAATACAAATGTATTTTTTAGAAGTTTAGTAATATCAAGCCCCAAATGTATTTTCTTTAACCTGATCTAAGGTACATTATACAACTCATTGCTGAATTACTTTGCAGTGTTTCGTTTTTTAGCCACACTAAATATTTATGCTCTCAAGATTATGGATATGCATTAAATCCTACACACAGCATGAAATATTCAATCAACTCAAAGATGATAATTCTAAGGCAAATACATTTTAACTCACTCACCATAGTTAGTGTATAGTATGGCTAACATGTATGAAAGTTGTTGATACAATATTATAATTCATAACAATTTTGCAGAAAAAAAGCTAAATGCACGGTATTACCGGCGAGGTTGTTTGATTTTTGTCCCGATGATTGAAGGAAATTCATTTTAAGAACTATTTAGCATGAAACATCTTAATACAAAGATGCATTATAACCATGAAAATAATGCAATGTTAGGTTTTACCGTGATTATAGTGTTCACAGATAGGAATATATCCAGGATACATTCAGTAACATCAGTAACCCTGAACAGACTTGTGAAGTTAGAGATAGGAATGTATTATTCACATTCAATTATCCAAATGTACTCTGTTTGAGTCAAATTTACTCTGTGAAATGTACTCTGCGAAATGTAAGGTGTAGCAAAAACAATTCATATTGTTTCAGTGATGGCCCGGTTGATAGCTACATTGTCGACATGTCTTATTTTTTATTCTTATTTCATTGTATAGTGAATCCAGGGGTATAGTGGATCGATTATATTTTGTTTTTATAATATTTTATAATATCAAAACATGTCTTATGTTCTATAAAATGTTCTTATATATCTACAAGTCTTATAGAATGATGTAAAAAGAGTTCTACTAATATATTTCACTTAAAAAACGTGTACAGAAAGATACATTTCCGACCCCCGGAGCCCTGTCAGAGTGTATACAGGTTCTGTACAGTATACCACATGTAAATCCCATATGGTCTAGCGGTAAGGATGCCCTGCTTTCATCAGGGAGGCGCGTGTTCGACTCCTGCTATGGAAATAACACCTTTTTCTATACATAGCAAATGTGTTGGTATGCTTTATTGTAACTGTTTGACTGTTTGACTGTTTTTAGTGCAACACTACTGTCACCAACATCTAAGAAGGGTCTAGGGTTATCTCCTCAATACTATGTCTGAGATGCATTTAAGTCCTATTGATAGTTTTGTCCATACATTTGCAAGGATATGTATGACTGTGTTGCATTCATTTATTTTAAATTTTGTGAACTTTATGGTATTTATAGCTTATTCATGATTGTGATACTTCTTATTGAATTGTTTAAAGAATATGTGTTTGACCCAAGGGTGCATTAATGTATTGTAGGACCTTACAAATATGATTTGATCCCAACAAGTGGTGACATTACGAAGTCTTAAAGGGATCACGTTCACATACCTGAATATAGTTAGACAACAGGATAATATTTGTATTATTACTATGATGAACTTAAAATCATTCAAAACAATTATTACATAACAATTATTACAATGAAACGCAGATGGTTATATTATAATTTTTTTATTAAAGAATATTACAAATCATGCTGCAACCTTTTTTATCAATAATATAAGCGTGCATAACATCAATAATGTGATTAATATCTAAAGTTTCTAAACACTTATGATTTTTCAGCTTAAAAGCCGTAACATCCACTATTACGGTGTATAAACATAACAGGTGTGCTCTGTTAAAATGACCATTCATATGATCTAAAATAGTAACTAAGCCGTTTTCAGATAGAAGACTTTCATCCTCTGAGAGTGTCTCTATCATATATTGCCAATTATTTAACAAGCCTTTCTCTCTCACCAGCTTCAACATATTTTCAAAAAGCCTTAAGCGCAGGCTATTGACATTCCCGGTTACAGTGTACAAGTGGGCATCGTTGACTTTATTAGCTATAGCATGCTTTAAAAGCAATGCGATATCATAGTTTATAGAGGTCGTAATACAGCTGGTAGTCCTACTGAAGAAATTCCCCATTTCCTATGCTACGATCCTGGTACTTTAAACAACAACTGATACTTCAAAGTTTCTGTCAAAGACTGTGACTGTCAAAAAGATTGTGTGGGTGTGTATGTCTAGGTGGTTGTATTTCTGTATGGGGGTGGGGGGGTAGCTGCAGACGGGTCTATATGACGCTATAGATGTGTAGGATAGAAACCTATATATTTAGAGAGTTCCCTCTTAGAGAGACCCTAAAAAATAAAATGGCGAGCAGTCTAGCTACAACGGTTAGCCCTGGTACGGACAGAGCTACCAGGATTAAAACCATGTTACTTGCACCTTGCAGATATGGTAGAGAGATCTATAACGAACTATGCCCGGTCGTCGGTGGTGTCCTAGGATTTGAATATGAATATGATGCTAGAGCTGAGAGAATTCTGTTCTACAAGATGACCGTGGAGGATTTCCAGGGCGTTGCAAGCAGGCCTGAGCTGTATCTAAAGGAGACGGAATTTTGGGAAATGAAAAAGGCTTCTTTTAAAGGATAACTCCACTTTTTTTTTAAATTAGCTTATTTAACATCTTCCCTGGAGTTAGACAAGAAGATGCATACCTTTTTTGTCTCTGTGCGTGCATTTTAGCTTTGGGAATAGACGCTCCGTTAGCATAGCTTAGCTTCATCACTGGAAGTGGGGGAGGACAGTAGCCTTACAGTGCCTTACAGTGTATTGCAAGGTCTGACATTGACCAAACTTGATATGCATGACCTTGGTGGGCTCTAGGTCAACTCCTGAAAAGGGGGTCAATGTCAGACCTTGCAATCAAAAGTTAGGGGGCTAATAACCCTTGCCATAATTTCAGTGCGCCCCTAACTTTTGATTGCAAGGTCTGACATTGACCCCCTTTTCAGGGTAACCATCGATGGGTAACCGGGAATGTCAATAGCCTGCGCTTAAGGCTTTTTGAAAATATGTTGAAGCTGGTGAGAGAGAAAGGCTTGTTAAATAATTGGCAATATATGATAGAGACACTCTCAGAGGATGAAAGTCTTCTATCTGAAAACGGCTTAGTTACTATTTTAGATCATATGAATGGTCATTTTAACAGAGCACACCTGTTATGTTTATACACCGTAATAGTGGATGTTACGGCTTTTAAGCTGAAAAATCATAAGTGTTTAGAAACTTTAGATATTAATCACATTATTGATGTTATGCACGCTTATATTAATGATAAAAAAGGTTGCAGCATGATTTGTAATATTCTTTAATAAAAAAACATTTATAATATACACAACTGCGCTTCATTGTAATAATTGTTATGTAATAATTGTTTTGAATGATTTTAAGTTCATCATAGTAATAATACAAATATTATCCTGTTGTCTAACTATATTCAGGTATGTGAACGTGATCCCTTTAAGACTTCGTAATGTCACCACTTGTTGGGATCAAATCATATTTGTAAGGTCCTACAATACATTAATGCACCCTTGGGTCAAACACATATTCTTTAAACAATTCAATAAGAAGTATCACAATCATGAATAAGCTATAAATACCATAAAGTTCACCAAATTTAAAATAAATGAATGCAACACAGTCATACATATCCTTGCAAAGGTATGGAAAAAACTATCAATAGGACTTAAATGCATCTCAGACCTAGTGTTGAGGAGATAACCCTAGACCCTTCTTAGATGTTGGTGACAGTAGTGTTGCACTAAAAACAGTCAAACAGTCAAACAGTTACAATAAAGCATACCAACACATTTGCTATGTATAGAAAAAGGTGTTATTCCCATAGCAGGAGTCGAACCCGCGCCTCCCTGATGAAAGCAGGGCATCCTTACCGCTAGACCATATGGGATTTACATGTGGTATACTGTACAGAACCTGTATACACTCTGACAGGGCTCCGGGGGTCGGAAATGTATCTTTCTGTACAAGTTTTTTAAGTGAAATATATTAGTAGAACTCTTTTTACATCATTCTATAAGACTTGTAGATATATAAGAACATTTTATAGAACATAAGACATGTTTTGATATTATAAAATATTATAAAAACAAAATATAATCGATCCACTATACCCCTGGATTCACTATACAATGAAATAAGAATACAAAATAAGACATGTCGACAATGTAGCTATCAACCAGGCCATCACTGAAACAATATGAATTGTTTTTGCTACACCTTACATTTCGCAGAGTACATTTCACAGAGTAAATTTGACTCAAACAGAGTACATTTGGAAAATTGAATGTGAATAATACATTCCTATCTCTAACTTCACAAGTCTGTTCAGGGTTACTGATGTTACTGAATGTATCCTGGATATATTCCTATCTGTGAACACTATAATCACGGTAAAACCTAACATTGCATTATTTTCATGGTTATAATGCATCTTTGTATTAAGATGTTTCATGCTAAATAGTTCTTAAAATGAATTTCCTTCAATCATCGGGACAAAAATCAAACAACCTCGCCGGTAATACCGTGCATTTAGCTTTTTTTCTGCAAAATTGTTATGAATTATAATATTGTATCAACAACTTTCATACATGTTAGCCATACTATACACTAACTATGGTGAGTGAGTTAAAATGTATTTGCCTTAGAATTATCATCTTTGAGTTGATTGAATATTTCATGCTGTGTGTAGGATTTAATGCATATCCATAATATTGAGTGCATAAATATTTAGTGTGGCTAAAAAACTAAACACTGCAAAGTAATTCAGCAATGAGTTGTATAATGTACCTTAGATCAGGTTAAAGAAAATACATTTGGGGCTTGATATTACTAAACTTCTAAAAAATACATTTGTATTGAAGCACTTTGTTTTTTACCTCATCATTATGCAAACAGGTTAAAAAAAACTAGGTTGACATGTCTGTTTTAAGTGTATCGGTCCGTTTCATGGTTTTAGATGTCTATTTCACGTGTATCATTGACATTCAAAGAAAAAAGATGAAAAAAAGCACGATTTGTTTCTGAAAAAGAAACCCAACCTCACTTTTACCCTCTTGACCTGGCTTTCAATGTGTTTTATTCACATTTAGCCTGCTACAGATTATCTGGTAGGTAAAAAAAAAAAACTCAGGACCAAGCTACAAATCTTCAACACAGTTGGCTGAAAGGTGACTGAAATTAAGGGTATAGATTATAATAAGTATGATCGGATTGATGCAAGTTACATGAACATGTCTGTTTGAGGAAATAAAACAAAATAATGTATTAAACTATTACAGTATTACACACTATTACACTATTGCATTATTACACATTTGAACAATATTACACTATAACACTATTACATACTATTATATGACTACCCTATGACTATATTACACTATTACACACTATGTCCCTATACACTATTAAACACTAGCACACTTAGATAAGATAAACCTCATCCCTGTGGGAAAATTCTATTAATTCACTACATTATTCCTCTATTTAAATCTGGGGACAAAAACATCTTTATCAAGTACAGACCATTGTCTTTGCTTTCACAATTTTCCAAGATTCTTGATTCAAGATTCTTAGATAGTTTTATTGAAAAGAATAACCTACTGAGTGAGAGTCAGTATGGATTCAGGGCAAATCGATCTACAGCCTTAGCCTTAATGAATATATATGAGGAAATAACCACAACCGTAGATGAAAGGAATTACACAATAGGGGTGTTTATTGACTTAAAAAAGCATTTGATACGATTGATCATCACATTTTAATTTCTAAATTACAAACATACGGTGTGAGAGGGGTGGCGATGAACTGGTTAAGTGGCTATCTTGAAAATAGACAACAATATGTACAACTCTCTGGTTACACATCTGAATGTATGAATATTGAATGTGTTGTCCCTCAAGATTCGGTCCTGGGGCCCAAACTTTTTATTTTATATATTAATGATATATGTGTAGTGTCAAACATATTGCAATTTGTTTTATTTGCTGTCGATACAAATTTCTTCAGTTCAGGAAAATACCTTAAAAAATTAGCAGATGACATTGTAAATGAAATGTGTAAACTTAAGATATGGTTTAATAACAATAAGCTATCCCTAAATTTGGAAAAAACGAAATTTATGATATTTACTAATCGAAAGAAGGACAATGTGGCATTATGTATTGACAGAGTTAATATTGAAAAGAGTATCTGAGTTAAAAAATGTGGGTGTTATGTTGGATGAGAAAATGACATGGAAAACTCATATAATGTACATAAAAAATAAGGTAGCCAAGAGTGTTTTGTTTTGAACAAGGCAAAGAATGTGCTTGATTATAATTCTATGCGAATATTATATTGTTCACTCATCCTACCATATTTGAGTTATTGTGTGGAAGTGTGGGGTAACATGTATGAAAGCAACATAAAGCCATTATTTGTATTACAGAAGAGAGCAGTAAGAATAGTTCACAATGTAGATTCAAGAGAACATACCAACGAATTATGTATTAAATCCAGACTATTGAAACTTAAAGAGTTAGCTGAAATACAGACTTTATTAGTTTTGTTTAGAGTAAAATGCATAGTATTACAAGCAAATATACAGAGGTTGTTTGTTCCCTAAACTTTCACAAAGCCATTATTTATATTACAGAAGAGAGCAGTAAGAATAGTTCACAATGTAGATTCAAGAGAACATACCAACGAATTATGTATTATATCCAGACTATTGAAACTTAAAGAGTTAGCTGAAATACAGACTTTATTAGTTTTGTTTAGAGTAAAATGCATAGTATTACAAGCAAATATACAGAGGTTGTTTGTTCCCTAAACTTTCACACCCCCTTGCAGCGTTTTGACACCTATAACAGGCCCCCTGTTCACACCCAGATCCTCAAAAAGACAGATATTTTCAGCACTTTATATTTTCAGCCCAAGTCTAAGCTATCATATCTTTAACTTTTATACCTAATCATATCTTTAAGTGTAATAATTAATGTGAATAATACAAAAAACATTGGGGGTAAAAGAAAAGAGGAAGGAAGTTAATGAACTGCAGGATGTTGGTATGGGGGAGATGGTCAGGCCATAAATATAAAATATAACACCACGTTATGCAATGATGCAGGGACATTAGCCCCTCTCATTCTTTAAATGTCCTTAATTTGGAACTTTAAAATCAGCTAGGGTGGTGAATGGTGTACAGTTTCAAAGTTTTTTATTTTGAAAAAAGGCCTTTTCCCCACACTCTGTGCTATTTCAGGGTACTGTGACATTAAATGGGGGTGGTGATATCTGAACCGTGCTAAAAAGGGGAAGTTGACCTAAAAATGCAGGCTTACCATTGCTACAGTGTATGGACATTCAGGCCTTGAGTTGATCTATATCCAAAATAAGTCTTAATTAAAGATGGTTGAAATACCCTATTGAAACAGTTAGAACAGCATGGACAGGCATATATTTTCTGGACTGTTTTCACAAACAGTGCTGTATTTGTAAATCTGTTATGTCCTAAATGTCTGGATGTAACATAAATGTCTATCTGTATGTCATGTATGTCCTGATGTATTGAAAATGGGGGACTCTGATGTAAACAAGACTAGAGTCTTTCTATGATCTGTTACCTTTTAATTTTTGTTTTAGTCTTAGTTTTACGAAATAAGAAAATAAGAATCACCACTGTGTCCCAAACTGTCAAATAGTTGGTATTACAACATTTACATTTAGTCAATTAGCTGATGTTTTTATCCAAATTATAATTATAATACATCTCTGTCAGCGGTGTAACAATATTCATCAAAGTGTTGTATGTTATAGTGTAGGTTAGTTTATTAGGACAATAGCATGTTTATGGGGAAATCTTTTAAAATATGTGTGAAAACAAGTGAACATTGTGTGAACAAAAAATATGCTATGAGTAAAATGTTGTACAATACTTGTACATGTACATGTTACAAAGATATAAAACCATTTGAATGATGCCTGTAAATGTGTGTTGAGTTTACATGTCCCCTAATCTTCACGTCCCCCATGCGGTGTTTTAGCACCTAAGAAGGGCCCTGTTCGCACCCCCGAACAGAGACATAGCCTCACTGTCACACAGATCTTTTCTGTACTTTATATTTTCAGCCCAACTCTTTAAGCTATCATATATAGTGTAATATATGTGTAATAATTAATGTGAATAATACAAAACACTATAATGCAACCTTTTTAAAGAATCTATTTTAAATAAAAACACTTCACAGGACCGTATTAACGAAATATTCAAACCCTACACCCTTGCAGGGTAATGAAATGGTGCACTTTGGCACCCAAAGAGCATTAAGGGATACATTTGTAATTTTCTTTTGCTTAAACACAAGTGTATAAAGATTATGTCTTTATCCAAGAAACTAAAATATAGACATACATACATTTGTAATTTGGAATACAGAAATTGTATTTTACATTTATTCTGAAACTTTATTCTCCCACACAATTTAAATGTTTAATCTGTAAACCTTGGAATACACACAGACACACACCCACACCTTGGGGGGACTGTGTGGTCTACAGAAAGGAGAAGTCGCAGAGTCATAAATCTGCTTTTGGCAGATGGTTTTGAGCCATCTCATTGGCCCTAGTCATTCTCCCGCCTACTATGACACCTACGGGGGGTTGTCACTATCAGAATTTTCAGAGAACCTGCAGTGTTTCATTTCAATCTGCTGAGAGACATTTGAGAGAACACACAGCCTACAGCAGGGCTATTCAACTAAATTGTTCAGGGGGCCACATTGTCAGAAACCCAAGGGGCCAGGGGCCGGACTGCCACGGCGCCTCCCCGTGCTATGAATATATGTACACTTGACACAACACGCAACCACATTTTCACAACTTTTATTTAACTACATTGCAAAAGTAGTATACTTTTCAAAAAAAGTGCTTCATTTATGTGCCACATCTGCAACATCTCCTGCAGAAAGTGCTTCATTTATGACTGTGCAACAACTGCAACATCTCCTCTTCAACATTTCAATATACAAATAAAATAAAAAACAAACAAGTGCATGATGTGCATCTGAACATTCTAACATCAACACTTGAACAAAAAAACACATTTATAGTGCAGCTGAGCTTATGAAAAAGTGCTTCATGTCTGTGCAACAACAGCAAATCACAGCATCTTATTAGCACTTATTGTCCACTCTTAACTCTCAAACATCAGGGGGGTGGGGGGCAGACAGGCCTAGCCTACATACACACATCTAATGAGAGCGATTGCACTTCTTTGACTGGGCAATGGCAGAGAAAGAGGGTTCATAGGAAGTGAGGGCTACCCGCAAACAGTGATGCAAATGCTCATTTGTCAAGGAGGCACGTTGCTTGTTTTAATGGCATTCATGCGAGAGAAACTGGATTCACAGGTGTATGTTGAGCCAAACATTGTTAGCACAGATATTGCCAGCGTTTTTATTTTGGGGAATGTCTTGACATGAATACACTTTATCCAAAATGTTGTGGTGGATTCATTCTCAAGTGCCTGCTTCAGAGCAGATGATGCTTGCATGTCAATTATTTCAAGTTGCAGGAGACCTTCATCAATGTGAAGTGATGCAAGGAACTCTTGTCCTTTTGTGGAAATAGCAGCTACATTGGCAAATGGGTTGCTCACAAAATGCATCAATTCTCTGGACATGTCAAATTCATCAAATCGACTTGCAAAGTTTTCCCTCAATTTATCAATGAAATCTGTCATTAATTGAGTGACTTTTGGCTCAATTGTGCGTGTTAACGTTGACATGAAAATAAAAAAGTAAAAAAATAAAAATAAAAATAAATATTAAAAGATTTTTTTTTTTTTTTTATTAACATGTAATCTTTGGCGGGCCGGTCAGAATCATCCCGCGGGCCGCCAGTTGAATAGCCCTGGCCTACAGAGTGGAGTCAAACAGAGCTTGGGGAGTATTCTTTCTACACACCAACAGCAAACAGACAGAAGATAGACTTATTCTTAAGATACACGTGGAAGAAAACACACAAACACCACTTGGAATAAATGCACTTTCTGAAGAATAATAGATTCGTAAGAAATACACAAAATGTATTTTACATTTGGCTTTTGGCATTAAGAAAACACACACACATTTGAAATAAATGCACTTTTTGAAGAAAACACACATTGTATTTTACATTTAGCATTTGGCATTAAGAAAACACACACACATTTGAAATAAATGCACTTTCTGAAGAAAACACACATTGTATTTTACATTTAGCATTTGGAATACACAAAATGTATTTTATTCTGAAGATATACATATATTCTTAACTTAAACCACACACATTTAATCTTAAGATTGTTGTGAAACTATATTCTGAAGATACAAAAAATACCTTCTGAATATATTGTATTTTTCTGAAAAACCTTGGAATACATATTGTGAAGATACACATAAAACATATTGTGAAGAAACACTAATACATATTGTGAAATGTTTCATCTGAAAACCTTGGAATACAGAAATACATATTGTGAAAACCTTGGAATACACACAATCTGAAAATAAAAAAAACTTTTGAATCTAAAAAAAAAATTTGAATCTTTTATTTTGAAGGATTTTTTTTTTTTTTTTGAAAAAAAATTAAACTTTTATTTTGAAAAAAATCTGAAAACTCCTCCCCTTCCGTAACCAGATGGCCCTCCCCTTCCGAAACCGGATGTCCCTCCCTCAAAACCGGATGTCCCGCCTCCTTACATCCTCGACCAATCAGAGAAGCCCTAGGGGGTCATAAATCATCTCAAAAAGGGGGCGTGGCTGCAATCCATCAAACTTTGCTATATGCCCTTATAAGGTATGACATACCCCTAAGTCCTGCCCCCCTTGGCTACAATCAATCAAACTAAAAGGGGCGTGTTTTGCATAATGAGACAGCTACCGCATCCCACTTCTCTCTCTCATGTTGTGCTTGTAAACCCGCTCAATGTAATTTTATTGATCCTTCTTAAGAGAGAGACTATAGCTTCTCAGGCGTTTTGATCGACTGGTCCATAGTGCTTTTTGTTCAGCCCCCCCGACGCAGACGAGAGATGTAGTGGCGCGCCTCGGGACACAGGCTCATTATAACATATTGACGCACGTCTCATGTGGGGACGGGCCAGCAACAGGAGAGCAACATGTTTTGAGTGCTAATGGGATGTTTTCACTGTGGATACCGAGTCAGAATACTAAACCTGAAGCAATGGTTGATACTCAGTACTCAGCCAATCCATCTTTAGGGGTCACATTGGAAAACAGTGAAGTTCAACTTTGAGGTTTATTTGTCACGTATAAATGTATAAGTACATTGGAGTGAAAGGCTTCCCGGGGGCGACAGCTCCTGGACCACACGTTGCATCTCAAAGAAATACCATTGATGTTGAAAATGGGTGGGGAAATACTGTGTGTGACTTGAAGGTCAGGTGTATTATGATTCTAGGTGTATTGTGATTCTATGTATTGTGATTCTAGGTATATTCTGTGTATTGTTATTCTGTTTATTGGGATTATAAGTGCACTGTGATGTGATTCTGTGTATTGTGATTATGTGTATTGTGATTGTATGTGTATTGTGATTATTGTGATTCTAGGTGTATTGTGATTATATGTGCACTGAGATTCTGTGTATTGCGATTCTATGTATTGTGATTCTAGGTGTATTGTGATTCTGTGTATTGTGAGTCTGTTTACTGTGGTTGTGTGTGTTGCAATTCTATGTATTGTGATTGTAAGCGTATTGTGATTATACTGTAGGTGTATTGTATTATACTGTAGGTGTATTGTGATTATAGGTGCACTGTGATTCTGTGTATTGTGATTCTAGGTGTATTGTGATTCTGTGTATTGTGATTCTGTTTATTGGGATTCTGTGTATTGCGATTCTGTTTATTGGGATTCTAGGTGCATTGCGATTCTAGGTGTATTGTTATTCTGTGTATTGTGAGTCTGTTTACTGTGGTTGTCTGTGTTGCGATTCTATGTATTGTGATTGTAAGTGTATTGTGATTATAGGTGTATTGTGATTATAAGTGCACTGTGATTCTGTGTATTGTGATTCTAGGTGTATTGGGATTCTGTGTATTGTGAGTCTGTTTACTGTGGTATGTGTTGTGATTATAGGTGTATTGTGGTTATGTGTGTTGTGATTCTAGGTGTATTGTGGTTCTGTGTGTTGTGATTCTAGGTGTATTGTGGTTCTGTGTGTTGTGATTCTATGCAGCAGGCAACTCATTTGCTTGGAAGAGTGATGGATAATGCTGACAGGCTAGAGTGACCTCAGGTTATGCATGTGTGTGTGTGTGTGTGTGTGTGTGTGTGTGTGTGTGTGTGTGTGTGTGTGTGTGTGTGTGTGTGTGTGTGTGTGTGTGTGTGTGTGTGTGTGTGTGTGTGTGTGTGTGTGTGTGTGTGTGTGTGTGTGTGTGTGTGTGTGTGTGTTTGTGTGTGTGTGTGTGTGTGTATACTCATGTGTGTGTGACAGAGATTGAGAGAGAGGGGAAAGAGAGGTGTAGTGTGTGTTTATCTTGAGGCACAGGTGAAGGTGTGTGTGTGTGTGTGTGTGTGTGTGTGTGTGTGTGTGTGTGTGTGTGTGTGTGTGTGTGTGTGTGTGTGTGTGTGTGTGTGTGTGTGTGTGTGTGTGTGTGTGTGTGTGTGTGTGTGTGTGTGTGTGTGTGTGTGTGAGTGTGTGTGTGTGTGTGTTGTACGTGTGTGCGTGGTGGGTGTAAGCAAGAGAGAGGAGTGTGTGTGTGTGTGTGTGTGTGTGTGTCTGTGTGTGTGTGTGTGTGTGTGTGTGTGTGTGTGTGTGTGTGTGTGTGTGTGTGTGTGTGTGTGTGTGTGTGTGTGTGTGTGTGTGTGTGTGTGTGTGTGTGTGTGTGTGTGTGTGTGTGTGTGTGAGAGAGAGGGAAAGACAGATGGAGTGTGTGTGTATTTGGAGGGAGAGATTGGAAAGGTGTGTGCGTATGTGTGCGTGTGCGTGTGTGTGTGTGTACCGACCTTGATGTAGCGGGCTCTCTCTGTGGTTGGCCAGCACTGCAGTAGGCGGGACCAATGTGCTCTTTTGGGCCAATAGTTCATCAGTTCCACTGCTCCGCCTCCACCCTCTGAGGTTTCTATGAAAACCCGAACTACAGTCCCCACCGACTAAATACACACATACACACACACACACACACACACACACACACACACAGTGATGTAGACATACATACATACAAACACACACAGGCAGGCATACTGTACACACACTAGCAGACACAAACACACACACACAAGGTAGACATACACACACACATAGGCAGACATACACATATACATACACACAAGCAGACTCAAACCAACAGACACACACACACAATGTAGACATATATACACACACACACAGGCAGACAGATACACACTCCATATGTGGAGTGAAACTGTGGAACAGTCTGAATGTTGTGCTTAAGCAATGTCCAAACATAAGACAATTCAATGGTAAATGGTAAATGGCTGCTTTTTTATATAGCGCTTTTATCCAAAGCGCTTTAGAATATAATAGAATAGAATAGAAATACTTTTATTATCCCGTGGGAAATTTGACACTGCAAATCGCTCAACATTTAAACATTTAAACATTTAGACAGGACAGGTCACAAATTAGAATAATAACACAAATCAAATCAAGTTGCCTAGGATAAGAGTAGAGTAAAATAGAATAAAATGAAATGAAATAAAATATACAGAAATAAATACTGTAAGAATATACTGAGCATGGGGGAAGCAGTGTATAGCAATATAATTATAATTTAAATCTAACTAAATGAAATATATATTCACAGTATTCACAGTGTCACATAAGGTGCAGTATGCTTCAGGTAGTGTATTGTCCTCCTTGGGTTCCTATAAGTCCTAGATCAATGTCTGGCAGCCGTCGCTGCCCCCTGTTGTGGAGCCTGGAGGCCGCTAGTCGCGGCCTCCTGCCACTATTGAGCTGCCGCTCTGTGCTCAGTGATGCAGTGAGGCACAGTGATGCATTATATAGTCTGATGGCTGTTGGAATGAAGGACTTCCTGTGCCGTTCAGTGCTGCATTTGGGTAGTGTGAGCCTAGCACTGAACATGCTCTTCCTGTCAGCCAAGTCTGTGTATAGTGGGTGGGTGGGGTTTTCCCTGATGACCTGGAGCTTAGCAAGGCTCCTCCTCTCCGCCACCCTCGCTAGAGAGTCCAGCTCCACCCCAACCACACTGCTGGCCTTCCTGACCAGCTTATCCAGCCTGGTTGTGTCCACTGCTCTCAGTCCGCTGCCCCAGCAGGTCACAGCGTACAAGAAGGCGCCCGCCACCACCAACTCATAGAACATCCTCAACATCCTTGTACAGACATTGAAGGATCTCAGCCTTCTGAGGAAGTAGAGTCGGCTCTGGCCCTTCTTGTATAGTGCTTCTGCATGTTTTGACCCGTTCAGTTTGTTGTCGATGTGCACACCGAGGTATTTGTACACCTCAACCATGTCCACATCAACTCCCCTGATGGAAACGGGGGTCACAGGTGCACTCCTCCTCCTCCCCAGCTCCACAACCAGTTCCTTGGTCTTCGCCACATTTAGCTGCAGGTGGTTTTTATCGCACCATGTGACAAAGTCCACTACCAGTTCCCGGTATTCCCTCTCGTCACCGTCCTTTATACATCCCACTATCGCAGAGTCATCAGAAAACTTCTGAAGGTGGCAGGACTCTGACCGATAGTGGAAGTCATTGGTGTAGACAGTGAAGAGGAAGGGAGAGAGGACTGTCCCCTGCAGGGCCCCGGTGTTGCTGACCAGTCTGTCTGACACACAGCTCCGTAGGCGCACGTACTGTGGTCTTCCCGTCAGATAGTCCACAACCCAGGACACCAGGGGGGCCTCTACTTGCATCGCCTCCAACTTCTCACCCAGTAGCCCAGGCCTTATGGTATCAAAAGCACTGGAGAAGTCAAAGAACATGACTCTCACAGTGCTCCCCGGCTTGTCTAGGTGAGTGTAGGCTCGGTTCAGCAGGTAGATGACAGCATCCTCTACCCCCAGTCGGGGCTGGTAGGCGAACTGGAGTGGGTCTAGGTGGGGTTTGGTCACCGGGCGGAGTTACTCCAGGACTAACCTCTCCATGGTCTTCATTATATGAGAGGTTAGAGCCACCGGCCTGTTAGTCCTTGGACGTGCTGGGACGCGGGCACTTGGGGACAGGGACCACACAGGAGGTTTTCCACAGTGTCGGGACTCTCTGCAGCCTCAGGCTCATATTGAATATGAACTGGAGCACATCACACAGCTGAGAGGCACAGGTTTTGAGTACCTTTGGGCTCACCCCATCAGGACCTGCAGCCTTGCCTGCGTGTAACTTGCTCAGCTGTGTACTCACCTGGGCCCTCATTCATCAACGTGGACGTAGAATATGTTCTATTTTCACACGTAAGCACAGAATGTAGAATCAGTGCACGCACAGGAAAATCGGGATTCACCACACCTGTCATGATGAATATGACTTTGATCCTACGTTTGAGCTCGTGCACTGTTTTAAGTATTTGCATACCAGAACCGCCCCGATTAACCATATACGGTAATGGAATACCCCCATGAAATGTGGAAAAATGGACTAAGCCGAGGGAAGCGTGTTATGAGAACGGTGATGTCGGATATGATATCTATTAACCATTGCTGCCTGGGCAGCGCAAACACTAATAAAGACCGTGCTGGAATATGACTGCCTTTTCCCGTGTTGTTTGATTAATACCCAGGGATTAAGGTTCTCCTCAATTTTATTCCAAATCGCGATGGATTTTCCGTCAATTTTCTACCTGCTGCATATGATTTCTAGAGGCATACTACAATCTATTTTGATGTCAGTATTGGGTAGCCTATATAAACAATAATACGAGAGCATATACAAGAACAATGAATCTCACTGCATGTATGATGTAGCCTGCCTTTCAATACATGAACTTGAATCCCATCATGTTTGTGTGCGGGACTCACAAGGCTGTTGTCACAATGGGTGGTACCGGTACAGTAATAACAGTCCACACAATATCACGATGGACCATGCCATAGCCTATGTTCTATTAGAACATGATCTGTGACGACAAATGTTCTAGAATGTTTGATTAAGATATCATACTCTGACAGCATGCCTATGATCAACAAAAACGCAAACTTGAATCCCATCATATACATAGTCTGTCCACTATCTGGTGTCATTGCAATGCGTTTTTTATTCTTTCTTATACAGTAAAAAGGGGGAAGAACACTATATCGTGGGTGTTCCTATGACTTGTATTCTGCTTACAGCTTCGAAATTCCACTTGTTTCGTTTAACGTAAAGCCTTTTAAATATAATCAAAACGTTCCCGTGTTTCTACGGTCTGTGCGCAAAATAATAACTATTATGATGAATTGAAAATGGGGGACCCTGATGGAAACAAGACGAAAGTCTTTCTCAGGTCTGCATCCTCTTAACAATTGTATGTATTGAGCTGTACTGTACTGTACCCATTCTGCAATCTGTTAATAAACTTTTCAATCAATCAATCAATCAGTTGAGCTACGCGGAGCGCTGTCAGTCAGTACACCCCGTATATTCCGATAACGGCGATAACGCTATATAAACCATGCTGCATTCATTCTGAGAGAAAGATCTATTATTCCAAATGCTATTTATAGGGTTTTCTTTTGACCATAATTACACTACTGTTGCTATTTTACAATGAACTATAATGAATTACGGGGGTCATACAGAACACGCGCCAGTGTCTTTATTTCCGCGTTGGAACGAATGCATGTACTGAGGAGCGCTTGTGCGTAGTAACGATATTCTACCACTGGGCGTCAGCTAAGTGTACTCAGAGCTGTGCGTAGACATAAGCACAAAGTCAAGTTCAAGTTGAAATTGATGAATCCCACTCTTTGCTTAGAAATTATCGTACGCACAGGGTAAGCACAAATCTGTGCGTAAGACACGTTGATGAATGAGGGCCCTGGTCTGCAGAGAGCCATACTGTGGGGATCTCAGGTGTTGGGGGGGGGGGAGGAGCGGGTCTTCAAGCCGCGGGGGGCAGACAGGCTGCACCAGAGATGAGGGGGCGTGGGCAGTTGGGGGGATGGAGGGGGTTGCTCGAGTCGAAGGGCTGAGAGGTGTGGGGGTGGGCAGGGCAACTGGAGTGTCGGGGGGGGGGGGGGGCAGACTGGCCGGGGCCGCTGTGTCAAACCTGTTGTAAAACAGGTTTAGCTCATTAGCCCGGTCCACATCTCCATCCACTCCCCTTCCCCCCGCTGGTTTGATGCCGGTTATGGTCTGCATTCCAGACCACGCTTGTTTGATGTAATTGTGTCACCTCACAGCGCTTTGTGCCAGATCTCTACATTTTCATTTTTCAGATTATTCCAGATTGCTAAAGTACAGAATCTAAGCCATAGGTGTCAAACTCACGGCCCGCGGGCCAAATCCGGCCCGCCAAGTCATTTGATGTGGCCCCCCAAGAGCTCAGGTAAAAAAATAAATAAAAAACCCCATTTTTTTTTTTTTTTTTTTTTACATTAATATTTGGTTAAAAAATAGCAGTGTTACAATAATTGTGGGTTAATGCGTTAATAAAGCTTTAACTTTGACAGCCTTAGTTATTACACATTCTTACACATACATGTATGTTGAACATCTGAGGTAACAAAGGAAAAAAGCCAAAAGCACTTACTCCTCAGACATTCTTTGACAATTTTACAGCCCAAAATACAAAAAAGATCCAGGCGGAATAGGTAACAAAGGGTTGAAGAAATATTGTCTGAACTGTCAGATGCAAACTGGCTGTGTGACATAACCGAGCATCTCGCTCAATTGAATAAGAAGCTGTAGGGACGCAAACAAGTCCCACCCAAAACTTGACCAATATAGTTGTGAACTGAGACAACCCTTATTTTGTTATTTTTGAGTACAGTTACAGTTGTGTGTTCATGCAGACACATAATAGCAATTTCATTACGAATTGAAAATGGGGGACCCTGATGTAAACAAGTCGAAAGTCTTTCTCTGGTCTGCATCCCCTTAACAATTGTGTGTATTGAGCTGTACTGTACTGTACCCATTCTGCAATCTGTTAATTAAAGTTAATTAAACTATCTTTCATTAGTTGGATGTATGGCCTCTGCAAGGTTGTGTGCAGCCATTTGTTTTTGTAACATCTGCTACATCTGTCCCACGTGTTCTTTGCAGCTCACAGTTGTTAGTTCTGCCCCTCTTGACTGTGACAAAAAGGTTTTGAACAAACTTAATGTCATAGCTTGTATTTGATGATATTCTTCTTTGTTATTTACTTGAATGGTTTGAGCATTGATTGGTGGAGTAATATGGGGTTCTGATAAACTAAAATTATTTGTTAAAATAACATAAGCTAACATATATTTTTACATTTATGCAAATGAATATGCAATATGTATAACTTGAATAAGTAATAAATACAGAAACACCATGTTTAACAATATGTAAATGTGTAGCTACATTTATTTTACATTACATTAACATTTATACGGTCTTTGGCCCTTTGAGGGCAACCATAATGCTGATGTTGAACATCTGAGGTAACAAAGGAAAAAAGCCAAAAGCACTTACTCCTCAGACATTCTTTGACAATTTTACAGCCCAAAATACAAAAAAGATCCAGGCGGAATAGGTAACAAAGGGTTGAAGAAATATTGTCTGAACTGTCAGATGCAAACTGGCTGTGTGACATAACCGAGCATCTCGCTCAATTGAATAAGAAGCTGTAGGGACGCAAACAAGTCCCACCCAAAACTTGACCAATATAGTTGTGAACTGAGACAACCCTTATTTTGTTATTTTTGAGTACAGTTACAGTTGTGTGTTCATGCAGACACATAATAGCAATTTCATTACGAATTGAAAATGGGGGACCCTGATGTAAACAAGTCGAAAGTCTTTCTCTGGTCTGCATCCCCTTAACAATTGTGTGTATTGAGCTGTACTGTACTGTACCCATTCTGCAATCTGTTAATTAAAGTTAATTAAACTATCTTCCATTAGTTGGATGTATGGCCTCTGCAAGGTTGTGTGCAGCCATTTGTTTTTGTAACATCTGCTACATCTGTCCCACGTGTTCTTTGCAGCTCACAGTTGTTAGTTCTGCCCCTCTTGACTGTGACAAAAAGGTTTTGAACAAACTTAATGTCATAGCTTGTATTTGATGATATTCTTCTTTGTTATTTACTTGAATGGTTTGAGCATTGATTGGTGGAGTAATATGGGGTTCTGATAAACTAAAATTATTTGTTAAAATAACATAAGCTAACATATATTTTTACATTTATGCAAATGAATATGCAATATGTATAACTTGAATAAGTAATAAATACAGAAACACCATGTTTAACAATATGTAAATGTGTAGCTACATTTATTTTACATTACATTAACATTTATACGGTCTTTGGCCCTTTGAGGGCAACCATAATGCTGATGTGAAAATGAGTTTGACACCCCTGATCTAAGCTTTCAAATGATGTGTCATATGTTGAAATCTGAGAATTTTTTTAACACGATGTGCTCAATTATAACTTGTAAACCTGGTTGTATTCTAGAATACTTAAGGGGGTGAAAGCCCTCTCAAAGGAAGGCCACTTTTCACACTTCAGACAAAGTGAGCTGGGGCGTCAACAAATCCCCCTCCAGCAACGCCCATCTCCTGCATAGCATTAACATAATTAAGTGCTGCCATGATAGTTCTCTCTCCTCAGGACCCCTGTCTCCCCAGGACCCCCTATCTGGAGTGTATAGGACTGTGAAGCTATGTACCCCCCTCCCCCCATGCTGCTTTGACACCAGAATTTCCCCAAGGGGATTAATAAAGGATCATCTTATCTTAGTAGGTAACATCACAATAAAAAATAAACAATTTTAAGAAGATAAAATAAAAGTCAATTTCTACAGAGTGTATGGATGCAGGGTCCATGTGTGTGTGTGTGTGTGTGTGTGTGTGTAATAACAACAAGTTTATAATCTCAGCACTGTATCTCTGTGTGTGTGTTGGGTCTTGAGGGGGTTGATTGAAAATGTTATTAACAGATTGCAGAATGGGTACAGTACAGTACAGCTCAATACACACAATTGTTAAAAGGGATGCAGACCAGAGAAAGACTTTCGTCTTGTTTACATCAGGGTCCCCCATTTTCAATTCATCATAACATTGACATACATGACATACAGGTAGACAGTACTGTTACATCAGTGTCTAAGAGAGGTGATGAGCATCTTAAACTAGCTGTCAGCACATCAGTGTCTAGCTGGTGTGTGTGTTGGGTCTTGAGGGGGTTGGTTGAAAATGTTATTAACAGATTGCAGAATGGGTAGCAGTACTGTCTACCTGTATGTCATGTATGTCAATGTTATGATGAATTGAAAATGGGGGACCCTGATGTAAACAAGACGAAAGTCTTTCTCTGGTCTGCATCCCCTTAACAATTGTGTGTATTGAGCTGTACTGTACTGTACCCATTCTGCAATCTGTTAATAACATTTTCAACCAACCCCCTCAAGACCCAACACACACACCAGCTAGACACTGATGTGCTGACAGCTAGTTTAAGATGCTCATCACCTCTCTTAGACACTGATGTAGCAGTACTGTCTACCTGTATGTCATGTATGTCAATGTTATGATGAATTGAAAATGGGGGACCCTGATGTAAACAAGACGAAAGTCTTTCTCTGGTCTGCATCCCCTTAACAATTGTGTGTATTGAGCTGTATTGTACTGTACCCATTCTGCAATCTGTTAATAACATTTTCAACCAACCCCCTCAAGACCCAACACACACACACCAGCTAGACACTGATGTGCTGACAGCTAGTTTAAGATGCTCATCACCTCTCTTAGACACTGATGTAGCAGTACTGTCTACCTGTATGTCATGTATGTCAATGTTATGATGAATTGAAAATGGGGGACCCTGATGTAAACAAGACGAAAGTCTTTCTCTGGTCTGCATCCCCTTAACAATTGTGTGTATTGAGCTGTATTGTACTGTACCCATTCTGCAATCTGTTAATAACATTTTCAATCAACCCCCTCAAGACCCAACACACACACCAGCTAGACACTGATGTGCTGACAGTGATGAATGAATGAATGAAAACTTTATTTAACAGATTGCAGAATGGGTACAATACAGTACGGCTCAATACATACAATTGTTAAGGGGATGCAGACCTGAGAAAGACGTTTGTCTTGTTTCCAGCTAGTTTAAGATGCTCAACACCTCTCTTAGACACTGATGTAGCAGTACTGTCTACCTGTATGTCATGTATGTCAATGTTATGATGAATTGAAAATGGGGGACCCTGATGTAAACAAGACGAAAGTCTTTCTCTGGTCTGCATCCCCTTAACAATTGTGTGTATTGAGCTGTATTGTACTGTACCCATTCTGCAATCTGTTAATAACATTTTCAACCAACCCCCTCAAGACCCAACACACACACCAGCTAGACACTGATGTGCTGACAGCTAGTTTAAGATGCTCATCACCTCTCTTAGACACTGATGTAGCAGTACTGTCTACCTGTATGTCATGTATGTCAATGTTATGATGAATTGAAAATGGGGGACCCTGATGTAAACAAGACGAAAGACTTTCTCTGGTCTGCATCCCCTTAACAATTGTGTGTATTGAGCTGTATTGTACTGTACCCATTCTGCAATCTGTTAATAACATTTTCAACCAACCCCCTCAAGACCCAACACACACACACCAGCTAGACACTGATGTGCTGACAGCTAGTATAAGATGCTCATCACCTCTCTTAGACACTGATGTAGCAGTACTGTCTACCTGTATGTCATGTATGTCAATGTTATGATGAATTGAAAATGGGGGACCCTGATGTAAACAAGACGAAAGTCTTTCTCTGGTCTGCATCCCCTTAACAATTGTGTGTATTGAGCTGTATTGTACTGTACCCATTCTGCAATCAGTTAATAACATTTTCAATCAACCCCCTCAAGACCCAACACACACACCAGCTAGACACTGATGTGCTGACAGCTAGTTTAAGATGCTCAACACCTCTCTTAGACACTGATGTAGCAGTACTGTCTACCTGTATGTCATGTATGTCAATGTTATGATGAATTGAAAATGGGGGACCCTGATGTAAACAAGACGAAAGTCTTTCTCTGGTCTGCATCCCCTTAACAATTGTGTGTATTGAGCTGTATTGTACTGTACCCATTCTGCAATCTGTTAATAACATTTTCAACCAACCCCCTCAAGACCCAACACACACACCAGCTAGACACTGATGTGCTGACAGCTAGTTTAAGATGCTCATCACCTCTCTTAGACACTGATGTAGCAGTACTGTCTACCTGTATGTCATGTATGTCAATGTTATGATGAATTGAAAATGGGGGATCCTGATATAAACAAGACGAAAGTCTTTCTCTGGTCTGCATCCCCTTAACAATTGTGTGTATTGAGCTGTATTGTACTGTACCCATTCTGCAATCTGTTAATAACATTTTCAATCAACCCCCTCAAGACCCAACACACACACAGAGATACAGATACAGTGCTGAGATTATAAACTTGTTGTCATTACACACACACACACACACACACATGGACCCTGCATCCATACAATTTCGTCTTGTTTACAGCTCTCCACCTTGCTATCTGAAACAATAGCTATCAATATAACGTTAGCAACTTTAACTTACATGGCTGTGTGGCTAGCTAGCTAGCTAACGCTAACGTTAATGTAGCATGGGCTCGTCGTAATAACACAATAAACGTGACATGGTTGGACTTGTGGTTGGCAGAAAAACTTGGTGTAGTTTTATCAAAGATGCGGAATTGTAAAGAGTTGGATGCTACTGTAAACAAACATTCTTAAACTTACCCATGCAGACGCATCTCGACCGATCTCATAGTTAATTCCGTTGAATAGCGCGGTGTTTTCACCGGTGAGCCGAGACTGAATCAACTGGTTTAACAAAGTTCCTGTACTCGTTCATTAGATCCAATGCATTCATCTCTTTCTGATCCAGAGTGCAGCTGCTCCAACCAACGTGATGATAATCCCATTGAAAGCGTAAACAGACAGAGCCAGTGCGTCGCTCTAACACACCCCCAAAATGTAAATCTCTGCGGGCTGCCGCCTAGGCTTGATTCACATGCAAATACAGTAATTACGCCCCTGTTTCATTGCGTTGAAAGCCCTCTTCTTCTCGTTCAGAAGGGCTTTGATGTCCTTATTGCCCCATGGCTTGTTATTTGGGTAGCAGGTAACAGTCCTAGATGGAACATTGGAGTCCACACAAAAGTTGATGTAGTCTGTGATGCACTCTATGAGCCCATCAATGTCCTCTCCGTGGGGCTCACACAGTGCCTGCCAGTCTGTGACCTCAAAGCAGCCCTGTAGTGCCTCTTGAGCCTCCTCCGACCACCTTCTTACAGTTATTTTGGTCGCAGGCTGTCTTCTGACCAGAGGCACATAACAGGGGTTGAGGTGAACCAGGTTGTGGTCCGACCGGCCCAGCTGTGGTAGTGGTGAGGAGCTGTATGCCTCCTTGATGTTGGATGTTACAATTGGTTACTCACATTTTACCCATTCACTCACACATTCACACACCGATGGCGGAGGCAACCATGCAAGGTGCCAACCGGCTCATCGGGAGCAATTAGGGGTTAAGTGTCTTGCTCAAGGACACATCGACATGCTGCCCGGGAAAAGCGGGAATTGAACCGAGAACCTCCGGATTGCCAGACGACTGCTCTACCTCCCGAGCCACTGTCGCCCCTATTCAAACTGAGTTATAAAGAAATAATTGTCACGAGGTACAGGGATGAGCAAGGGATTTGACATTCACTGTTGTTGCGGCAGTAGACTGTCATAGACAGGTAGTGCCGAGGGGCTGAGCGGAGGAGTTCAAACAATTGACGCGCAACATGAAATAACTCCGTTCCACGTCCAGGAAATACTTTTAAGGCATTTATTCTTTCGCTTCATCATGAGACAAACAAAATACGATTTGCACTTTGCGGTATTGCGTTATTGCGGTCAAAAGATAATATGCTCTCCTAACTCTCACCCCCTCTCTTCGTGAGCTGTCAACCTCTGTGAATTGTCAATGTGAAAAGGTGAATGAAATTCCATAAGACGCTCCCATTAGCGCCACACCCCCGTGAGCACGCCCACCACCTAAAGTGACAGTACAACTAATAATACAACAAAACTAGAATACTGAATCATAATAAAGAGACCTCCATTACGGCGCCTACATACCGGCCCCTAATTATTCAAATATAATAATTACACAATTGTAAAATATGTAGATGCCTACAAGAAAAAACATTAAATTATTCAAACAATAGTTATTTTTCGTTACCGGCCCCTAATTACTCAAACAATAGCTTCTTTCATTACCGGCCCTTAATTATTCACATGTAATAACTACACAATTGTGAATTATGTAGAAGCATACAAGAAAAACATTAAATATAAGGCACAATTATTGACAAGTTTTTTTTTATAATTTTCTCGCAAATGTCCTTTTCTTCTTTCTTAATCGTATCCTAGGGCCAGTGGCAAAGTCAGTTTATGAGTGTATATCTCCATGTATCAGTCTATGGGTGTATATCTCCATGTATCAGTCTATGGGTGTATATCTATGTATCAGTCTATGGGTGTATGTCTATGTGTCAGTCTATGGGTGTGTATCTATGTGTCAGTCTATGGGGTTCAATGAATATGAACATCTGATGTCCTCATGGCTCTTCCGCTTCCTGTAGAAGGCAAACCTTGGTGATAGGCCTGTCCAGATAGCTGGTCTTCGTCTTTATCTGTACTTGACGGACAAGTCCTCTTCTATCTGGGATAGCTTTCACAATCCTTCCTGTAAGCCATGAGTTGCGAGGTGCCGAGTCATCAATTATGAGCACAATATCGCCAACAATGAAGTTGCGCTCGACACTTGACCACTTCTGACGTTCCTGCAGTAGAGGTAGGTATTCCTTGACTCATCTTTTCCAGAATAAGTTAGAAATATACTGCACTTGTTTCCATCTGCGACAAGCATATATATCCTCCTTCTGAAACTGTCCTGGTGGCAAAGATGGCATGGTTTTAAGCAGCAGAAGGTGGTTAGGAGTAAGGGCTTCCAAATCGTTTGGGTCAGTAGATGCTTTAGTGATGGGACGGCTGTTGATGATAGCTTCTGTTTCGCAAAGGACTGTGTGAAGACCTTCTTCATCGAGGTTTTGCACCTTCAGGCAAGAGTTCAGGACCTTCCTCACAGACCTTATCAGTCTCTCCCATACTCCTCCATGATGTGATCCAGTAGGGGGATTGAAAACCCACTTGATGCCTTTCTGAAGGAGAGTGTTGTTAATTTGAGCAAGATTCCAATGTTCCATTGCCTCCTTCAACTGACGCTCAGCTCCAACAAAGTTGGTTCCGTTGTCTGAGCGTAATTCCAGGACTTGTCCACGTCTTGCTATGAAGCGTCGAAGAGCATTGATAAAGGAGTCTGTATCCAATGATGATGCCACTTCAATGTGGATGGCTCTTATGGATAAACATGTGAAGAGAACTCCATACTTCTTCACTACACTCCTTCCTCGCTTAACTTCGAAGGGTCCAAACTAATCAACTCCTACACGAGTGAATGGAGGTTTATCTGGAGAAACTCTGTCCAGCGGTAAGTCTGCCATCTGCTGGCGCCCTGGAGCTGCATGCAGTCGCTGACAAGCATCACACTTGGACAGGACTTTCCTTATAGCTGCGCTAGCACCAGGGATCCAATATCTTTGGCGCAGGTTAGATAACATGTGGTTACGACCACCATGTCCCACTTCTTGATGTATGTGCCGAAGAATGAGATCCGAAATATGAAGATCTTTTGCCAATATGGCAGGATGCTTAGACTCTTCAGGCATACATGATCTACTAAGTCGTCCCCCAACTCTCAGAACACTGTCTTCAAGAAATGGATTGAGCTTGTAGATGTGGCTTGTCCTTCTCACAGTGTCTCCTCTTCGTAAGCTGTTGAACTCATCTGGAAACCTCTTCCTTTGACAGAAGCGGATAATCTCCATCTCTGATTCCCTGAGTTCCTCAATTGAGAGAGATTCACTGACGGCATGAGTCTTGATACTCTGCATTTCTTTCTTCATCTCTCTTTCCTGTTGGACTTTATCCAAGCCAGACTGGGCAAGAGTCTCGTTTAATTGCTTCCTCTTCCTACTAAGACACAGTAGCAGGCTCTTAAACTTAAGGAGCCAACCAACAATCTTCTTCAGATGAATCCAAGAGGAGAAGTGATTAATCAAGCGAGTTACTGAATCAATCTCCTCTTCGGCCTGCACGGCATTCATCATCAAACTTATCTTGACCTCAGGGTCATCTGAGGAGATACTTCCAGAGTCATCTGGGCTTACAGGCCAGTCCTCTTCAGGCCCAATGAGAAACGGAGGCCCAGACAACCAGGTGTCATCTTTCAGAAACGACTCCACTTTGAGTCCCCTGGAGGCTGAATCTGCGGGATTGCTTGAGGTGTTCACATAGTTCCATTGAGACGGTTTTGATACATTGAGTATCTCTGAAACCCTGTTGGCTACGAAAGTTCGAAACCTGGAGGTCTCATTCCTGATGTACTTCAGTACAGAAGTACTATCTGTCCAAAAGATTGAGTCCTGAAGTTGCATTTGCAGCTCCTTCCTCCACATCTTGTCCATACGACCTGCAACCGTGGCTGCAGTCAGCTCCATGCGAGGGATAGTGATCGTTTTCAGTGGGGCCACTCTGGCTTTCCCCATTATGAAAGCACAGTGTGTTTGTCTGTGGCCGTTATGCAGTAACAGGTAAGTCACTGTTCCATAGCCATTTTCGCTTGCATCTGCAAAGTGGTGTAACTGAGCAGAGGTCACTTCCCCGAAATCCAGCGGTTTCAGGCATCTGTCAACTTTAAAATCCTCAAGCAGATGGAGATCCTTCAGCCAACATGTCCACTCCTGTGCGGCTGAAGCTGGTATAGCATCATCCCAGCCAAGTTCTTTCCTGCACAACTCCTGAAGGATCTTTTTGGCGGATAAGACCACGGGTGCCAAGATTCCTAAGGGGTCATAAATTGAACTGACTGTGGAGAGGATCCCTCTTCTGGTTAAGGGTCTGTCTTTGATCATGATCTTGAACTTAAAGGTATCAGACTGAACGCACCACTGCACGCCAAGTGCTCTCTCCATGGGGAGTGCGTCTGTGTCCAAGTCCAGATCTTTCACTTCCTTCCCTCTATCTTGGGTGGGTATAGCAGCCAACACTGTCCGTCTGTTGCTGATCCATTTTGTGAGCTGAAAGCCCCCTTTAGCACAAAGGGCACGAAGGTTTTGATAGAGTGCTACTGCTTCCTCATCAGAAGCCACTGATACAAGGCAATCATCAACATAGAAGTTGTGCAGAACAGTGTCAATTACTTCAGGGCTGAATTGCTCCCGTTGATCTTCTGCACACTTCCTGAGGGCAAAGTTTGCACAGCTTGGCGAGGATGTAGCTCCGAATAAATGTGCGACCATTCTGTGCTCTACAAGGTTCTGATTGTGGTCTCCATTCGGCCACCAGAGGAACCTCAATAGATCTGCATCCTCAGCTGGTACTTTGACCTGGTGAAACATGGCCTCAATGTCTGCCATGAGTACAACAGGCTCCTTTCTGAATCGGGTCATGACTCCGATCAGTGTGCTGGTAAGATCTGGTCCCTGTAGGAGCTGTGCATTCAACGTTGTTCCCTGGAATGTTGCTCCACAGTCGAATACGACCCTGATCCTTTTCTTTTTTGGGTGGTATACACCATGGTGTGGTATATACCATACCTTGGAGTCGCTGCGTTCCAGATCCTCAGCCGGCACCTTCTCTGCGTAGCCCTTGGAAATTATGTCATTCATGAAGGCAGTGTAATCGGCATGAAATAAAGCATCTTTATCAAACCTCCTTTTGAGGCTTAGGGTACGCTGTTCTGCCACTTTCCTGTTGTTTGGCATCTTTACATCCTTTTCCCTCAAAGGTAAGCCAATACTGTAATGGCCGTTCATCAATTTAGCAGACTTTGTAACACACTCCATGAAGTGACAGTCTTCTCTTGACAACCCTGTCTGCTCATCCTGACTGCATTCAGGGAAGTCAACCGTTAGCTGCCGCCTCCATAGTTCATCAAGGCTCGCAACTGCGATCCTGTTGACTGTGATATCTGGCTGTCCACAAGTTGTTTCATTATTTCCACTTCCTCTGAGGGGTCCGTTCACAGTCCAACCTAACACAGTCTTGACTGCGTATGGACCCTTGTCCACACTCCGAACAACTTGCCATGGCTCCAATGCCTTGGGAACGTTGGTTCCTATCAACAGATCTATCCCAGAGTCAATCTCAGGAATGTAAACATGTTCCAAGTGAGGCCATCTTTGAAGGTCTTTCTGTCTTGGAATGTTGCCTCTGTGGACTGGCATGCTTTCCTGTGTGTAAATGTCAGGCAGCTCACAAAACAAGTCACCGTCTAGTGCAGCCACTTCCAGATCAGAAACAACGTGGCTTCTAATCACTTTCTCCTGGCCCATAGTCCGAAGGAGAATGCTTGTTCTTCTTCCGGTGACGTTCAGCTTGTTCATCAGCCGCTCAGTGCAGGAAGATGCTGAGCTACCGGGATCCAGGAAGGTAATCATTGTAACATGTCCCTTTTTAGATTTGACCTCTACTGGTACTATAGAGAGTGTACAGTCCTGCTCACCGGCCACTGGATTGTACAGAGATCGGAGCACTGCCCATTGCTGTCTCCGATTCTCTTTTGGCTGGCCTTTGATCTGTTCCTTTCTCTCTTTGGTAGATATGAAGTATGCTAGGGTGTCTGAGATTGCATATTTTGCAATAGAGGCGTTGCCTACATTCTTTACTTATGTGCCCAATGCACAAACAGCCAAAACACAAATTATGATCCCTCAAGAAGTCAATCTTCTCGCTATGCGCCTTCCTTTCCAATAGCAAGCACATATCCAATGTGTGTCCACCTCCACAGAACCAACAAGACCTTGTACCAGATGAACTTCTCTCCATCTTTGTTCCAGGTTCCTCTTTCCTTTCAATTGTTGCAATGGTGGTAGCATAGCTACTTTCATTTGCCCTTGTATATGGTTGATTGCTGGACTTCCTCACATCCTTAGGTGCTGCTGCTGATGGTGTGTCCTATATATTGCCAAACACTGGATCACTTGCAATTTTCACCTGTCGTTCAACGAAGTCAACAATGTCAGGAAATCTAGCTCTATGGCCACGCCTTTCCTGCAGGTCACAGGCCACAGTTCTCCATATGTCCCTGTGCTTGTAAGGTAATTTTCTAATGATGGCTAGCATGTTGGCAGACATGTCCAACTCGTACATAATTTCCACTTCTTCCATGGCGTTGCAGCATCCTCTCAAAAAGAGACTGTATGCTTGCAGAGCTCTGACATCTTCTGATTTTATTGGTGGCCATGAAAGAGCCTTTCACATGTAGGCAGAAGCAATTCTATGTCCATTCCCAAAGTGCTCATGTAGCAAAGCCTTAGCTTTCACATACCCTCGGTCATGAGCCATATGCTGACAGCTTCTGACAAGCTCACGAGGCTGCCCCCTAGTGAACTGTTCAAGGAAGTACAGGCAGTCCATATGGTTGTCAGTCTTCTGTTCAATGCTGTGCTCGAATGACTTTATGAAGGTGTGAAAATGTAAAGGGTCACCATCGTAAATTTGAATGTCTCTTTTAGGCAAGAATGAAAGAGACTGTTGTTGGACTAGCAAAGCTGTTATTTCATTCTGTTTCTCTAAAACAGTGATTATGTTGCTGCTGCTGATTGCTTGTTGTGGTGCAGGGTGAACGCTTTGGTGCTGAATCCGTGGCTGTGCTTGAGGGCACTGTAACGTCCTTTGTCCCTTGACCCCTGTGTGTCTTGACAATTCGGGTTGTGGTTGTAGATTCTGATCTGTGGTTGTAGCGGTTTGTGCTTCAGTACTGAGTGTCTGAACATTCCTTTGTCCTCTTCGGAAATAAGAACTCATGCCATCAGATTCAACAGACATATTAGTTGAAATACGAGATCCTCCAGAGCCTCTTAGCACATTGACTTTAGCCGCTGCTGAAGCTATTTCCATGTCAAGTTCAAGTTGCTCCTTCTTCTTTCTTAGTTCCTCCTTTTTCTTCCTTAGCTGTTCCTCTTGCTCTTCTTCCTGCGTTCTTAATTGTACCCTTTTCTTCCTTAGCAGCTCCTCTTCTTCTTCTTCCTCTTGCTCTATTGCGTGCTTATCTTTTAATAGCATTTGTTTTGCAATTAGAGCGGCCATGTCAGATTCAGCTTTGCGTGCGGAAGACGTGGTTGAGATGTTAGACCTAGGCCCAGCAGAGCTTCGATAGGCTGAACCTCTGCTTCCAGAATTTGACACACTGGCTGCGGTTACATGGTGACTTTTAATTCCGAATTATAACTTCGGAATCAAATCATTCGGATGTAAAAAAAAATCATGCGAGTTTACATGTCAAATCTTAATTCCGACAAGGTGTTTACATGAAAGTCACTGTCTAATCGGGAGTTTTCGAGTCATCGTAAGGTTTGGGGCTGGGAAGGCTTCTGATTGGGTAAACGTAAACAGGATGTTAACGTCATTACGTTTACCAGAAGTAAACAAACAGCTGTGACCGGTATTCTCAGCTACTGTGCTAGCGTACCAAACAACATTAACCAGACTCTCGGTGTGTCTATTCTGCTAACGTTAAAGGCCTCTAAATGCTACAGCAACTTCAAAGCAACTGCACCACAACATCGACAAAGCAAAGGTGTTGCAGGCCTTTATGCTTCTGCAACATCGACGCACAGCCTATGTAACATTGTACCCCGTGTGTAGCAACCCATTGATAACAAGCAGACAAATAAGCATAATTTTTACTTCCGGGCGGGGGGTTTCAAAATAAAAGAGCGACGTCTAAAAGCACCGTAAATACGTTTATTCTTTACAATATCTAATATATATATAGCTATACACGAACCTAAACTAATCTAAAGTTAGTTTAGGTTCGTGTTAACGTTAGATAATGTACAAAATAAACCTATTTACGGTGCTTTTAGACGTCGCTCTTTTATTTTGAAATCCCCCGACGGAAGTATTATAGTGTCTGTTGCTAGCAGCTTCACTTTTGCCGGCTGGTTCTGTGCTTTTTCTAGCTAACGTATCATCATTCGTTTCCAAAGGAGAGGAGAGAAAGACCGCGGCTCACATGCAGCTCAAACTACCTGTTGGAATAAATTAATTGATTGATGTTTAACTTGTCCCTGTGTGTGTCCAGTCATTTCGACTAGCAAACGTTGTATCTAACGTTACCTCAGGTTACCATTGTGTTTAGTTGATTAGCTATGTAGCTATTTTGTGGATAGCATTTTGTATAGCATCAATACTAGCTGGCTGGCTACAGCTTTATTTACTAAATTATGGAGGCTTTTTAATCGTCAAGGTAAGAGAGGATTTGTCATGATCAACTGAAGGCGTATGCTATGGAACAATATGTGCCCCTGTTCGCGATCATCTACGTGTACTGTAGCCTATGCGCGATCATGTGCAGAAAGACCGGGGGGAACTAATTCCGAAAAAGCGTTTACATGGACAGAAAAAGCTTTAATTCGGAATGATAAACGGAATAAACCGGCCACTTACATCGGAATTAATTTTATTTCGGAATGGCCATTTTCATTCGGAATTAAGTATTTTCAGATGTTTACATGATAACTTTAAATAGGATTTAACGTTAATTCCGAATGAAAAGGGGAATAAACTGTCCATGTAAACGCAGCCACAGTCACTTGGTTTGATTTCATCATCATCAGCTTTAATTACATCACAGTGTTCATCAGGTATTTCAACAGGAGTTACTTGCTGTGTTACAGGTATGGGGGAATCATGTACACAAACATTGGCACTTGTACTGTATTTGTGTCTCCCAGTTTCAGAAAGCCACTGCCTTACATCATCCATGAATCCCTTTTTGCATTTTAATATTGTTTCAAACCATTCGTTTTTTTTTCATGTTCCTCTTCAGAAATTAAAGAGATTACGGATTTGTGTAACAGAGTGGTATCTTCAACCATTTGGTTCAAATTGTCCAATTCAGACTGCACCTGTGAAGCATTGTCATTATCGTCCATAAGCTGCTTTAATACCTTCATAAGACCTTTCATTTTGCGAACATTTGCGTGACGTTCACTATGAAGTGTCTCCAATTTATAGGCCATGCCTTTGGCAGTGAGTTTAATTTCTCTTTTTTTTTCATCCGTTTTTGATGAGCCATTAGTATCGACAGTTGATCCTCCCGATGCCATTTTTCAATGTGCTCAGGTGCAATTATTCAATAATCCACAGTCCTCTTTAATGAACAATCAATCCATCAATCAATTAGCTGCCGCTTAGGCCGCGCAACGTCCATGAGCGCAAGACGACGCAGCCAGTCAACAAACCGATCCCCAATGGACAAGCAAAGTAACTAATTCACACTGTGTTCTTTAACACGAAAGGCTTCACAGTTGAATAAAACAATTTACTTAGCTTCTTATTGCTTATTGAAGTGATGTCGCGCTCCTCCAATGCAGCGATGATCCAAGCGTCTCAGTGATGCCCTCAAGATCAGCGCCCCGAGGCGACTCGAGGAATCCGTAATGTCAATATTGTTGATTTCCTTCTTATCAACGCTTTTGTTTGCTTGCTTAATATCTTTTGACTATGTTGCGGCAATAGACTGTCATAGACAGGTAGTGCAGAGGGGCTGAGCGGAGGAGTTCAAACAATTGACGCGCGACATGAAATAACTCCGTTCCACATCCAGGAAATACTTTTAAGGCATTTATTCTTTCGCTTCATCATGAGACAAACAAAATACGATTTGCACTTTGCGGTATTGCGTTATTGCGGTCAAAAGATAATATGCTCTCCTAACTCTCACCCCCTCTCTCCGTGAGCTGTCAACCTCTGTGAACTGTACTGTACTGTTTCCAATGTACAGTTTCTACGCCTAATGTATATACTCTGTTCTTTCTGGACTCTTTTTGTATCACAAATACAGTACTGTAATTGCAAATCTGGTATGTCATAAATGTATAGATGTAGCAGTACTGTCTATCTGTATGTCATGTATGTCATATATGTTACGATGAATTGGAAATGGGGGACCCTGGTGGAAACAAGACGAAAGTCTTTCTCTGGTCTGCATCCCCTTAACAATTGTATGTATTGAGCTGTACTGCACTGTACCCATTCTGCAATCTGTTAATAAAGTTTTCATTCATTCATTCATTCAACTGTCAACGTGAAAAGGTGAATGAAATTCCATAAGACGCTCCCATTAGCGCCACACCCCCGTGAGCACGCCCACCACCTAAAGTGACAGTACAACTAATAATACAACAAAACTAGAATACTGAATCATAATAAAGAGACCTCCATTACGGCGCCTACAACTGTTGTTTACATTTTTCTTTTCTTTTCTTCATGTTTTACATGTTTTGTTTATGTTTAGCATATATTTGTATATATATATATATATATATTTGTTTTGTAAGGTTTTAAATTAATAAGGAATTACATTCATTTTGAGTACTGGAAAGGGGATAGGATTAAATAAGTGTATACTTCTTCCTACTCCTTTTCGAACATGTACATTTAGTTATGTTATCTTTGTATTTATTTTTTCATTTCATTGCTAGAGATTAATGATTTGTTTTTGTATTTATTTTGTTTGTATTTACATGTTCGAAATAAAGATTTAAAATCAAATCACAAATACACACAAAAGCAGATAAACACACAGATACATACAGGTATAAGCAGATCGAGGACAAGCACAGACATACATGCACAAACACAGAGTCAGAGGTACACACACAAACACACACACATTTATAGTATATAACGTGCAGAAAGACACACAGACACATGCATATACGCACACACACACACAAAGAAACACACACACACTCACATGTATGCACTCAAATTCACACAGAGACACACACATACAGCGTGCACGCAGACAAACACACACACACACACGTGCATCCATTCATGCATTCACTCGCTCACACAAACACATGCGCACACACGGAGACCAATTTTTTATCATAACATATTCATAAGTGTGTAATGTAGCGAAGGACTCGCTGCAGTGATGTAAAAGTGGTGTAAAGACAAGTGAAGCAAGTCAAACCAGACAAGCAACATTGACGTCAATCTGCCTAAAAACAGCAACCGATCTCACTTTAAATATGTAAATAAAGTACTTATCGACCACAGGAAAAACGTACATAATGTACATTATCTTATAGCCATAAGTAACATATTGACGTATATAATTTTTTACTTTCAACGTTTTCAGAAAACGTTTGAGCTCTGCTGCTGGGAAACAAACCTTTACCTCAAGACTACAGAGACATATTTAACCATAACATTAACTACACTGTTGTTACCTTAAACTAACTATAACCATAACCTTAACCATAACCACACTGTTGTTACCTTAAACTAACTATAACCATAACCTTAACCTTAACCACACTGTTACCTTAAACTAACCATATCCTTAACCTTAACCTTAACCTTAACCTTAACTTTAACCAAACCCTAACCCTAACATTAACCGCACTGTTGCCTTAAACTAACCTTAACCTTAACTAACTGTAGCTCTCTTCACGACAACACAGACACAGGTCAGTTCTTTATAAACAGGCGTTTATTCTTTGGGCTTATCCACACCTCCTCGTTCCCCATGAGAACTATATTTGTGAATGAACACAGTACAAAATGCATCAGAAAATTAAACAGGCTACATCATTTGAAACAAATTAAATACAATGGCACTTAGCTTGTAGTGCATTTATCAAATAAAATAAAATACCTTGTTGCCCCCTTGTCTTGAAAAGAGGTTCTTGAGTCCTTGGAAAGTTATTTTGACTGTCTGCTTTGACTTCAGACATCCATAATTGTAACTTAAATTGGAGCAGTGTGATACACCTGCTCACCTAAAGTCCATTAGAGAGAGAGCCAGTTCTGTAATTTCCGCTCTTAAATGTAACACTCTTGTGAGATTTTGTGCCTTATTGCTTTTAACCCCTTATGCTGAGGGCACATTTTGCATAAAACGCCTGACGATTACATACCCAAAGTAATTTGCGATTTATTACTTGAACTTGTTGCCAGATGCTTGTTTTTTAGTTCCAGCTGAGAGGTAGGAGCTAGAAAAAGCATAAGGGTTCCATAGCCTGAAGTCTTATCTACAGTACAGGTCCAACGTTTATAACAATCCCACAGAAAATGTGTGTTTTACAGATGTTTTTGTAATCCTTGTATCGCAGTGGAGGTTATTCCATGACAACACGTGAAACACAAATTCACTCATAATTCATAATAATTATAAATTTACATATATGTGACCCCGCCCAGCGTGCGCGGCTACAACTCGGCGCCCCAGGTTCCTCACAAGAGTGGAAAGTATTATTATTTTTATTTATTTTTTCATTACCGTTTTTTTTTTTTTTTTATATATATACTTACAGTTCGAGGGTTGAAGAACATATTTAGTATAACAGCGAACATATATAATAACTCTAATTGTGTTTAAATTGTGTTTAAAAATGGCTCCGTGAGACACACTCTGAGCCTCTCTCACGAAGCCGTAGGGGCAGTTCCATGGCCTGTCCCATTTTTGCATGTGAAAGGCTGCGGTACGCCCACATTAGTGTGTTTATACACAGAACCTGTAGCCCAGTCAGAAGACTTTTTTGCTGCTCAGATAACATGGCCGCACAGAGATTATCAGCTGCTCTTAATAGAGGGAGAGATGGAATGAGTATCGACTCATCTGCGTTAATGAGTGGCCACATAACTGATTACATGACTGACAGCGACGACGGTGGTGACCGACCAGCTCTTTCATCCGACGATGAGGACACCGAGGGGCCGGGAGTGATTGTGCCAGATCCAATCGAACCTACCGACGATGGTGAAACAGAAGAGGAAGACGGGGACATTTGCGTTGAAACTGTAGCATTGGGCTTTTCAGCTGAATCGACCATGCGATCAGTTGAAAAGATGTCTGGTTTAACGGTGGAGGGCGAAATCGAAGAGGAACTCCGAAAGATACACGCTTTGGATTGCAAGTGCCAGGCACGCCGAAAGGAAAATTCAGAACGATCTGCCCTGTCTTGTTAAAAAAAACTGTCGGTTGAGCTAATTTACCAAAACAGATTGGACACCGCGTCGTTGACACCAAGAGAAAGGGACATGTGTCTGTTGTCCATTATTGGAACATGCCAAAATGTTTCAGAGAAGACGCAAAGTACAAAGAGAGTAAACGCTGTTCGTGTGGCTTCGAGGACAACATACAGATTTCACGACGTTGTTGTCTGTCGTCCAACGTTCTGTTTCATTTATGGGTAAGTGTCTTTATGCTTGTATATTGTATTGGACGTAGATGTATTGTATTGGACGTATATGTATATTTAGCAATAGGTTTAAATAGGTTTAAATAGGTTTAAAGTGTAGAGATAGTCGTCGAATCCTATGCTACCCCTGCGATGGCATCCATTTTGGATATTATGATGGGTAGTGTAGTTTTTGTGCGGCCATTTTGTCATGCGCATCGCTAGGATTTGAATTCTTAAAAACTACACCTGAATGTAAACAAGAGTGATTGATTGATTGATTGAAAAGTTTATTAACAGATTGCAGAATGGGTACAGTACAGTACAGCTCAATACATACAATTGTTAAGGGGATGCAGACCAGAGAAAGACTTTCATCTTGTTTACATCAGGGTCCCCCATTTTCAATTCATCATAACATAATATATGACATACATGACATACAGATAGACAGTGTGTACAATGTGTGTATTTCATTAATTAATTCTCTTCCCTATTGTTAACATTTTTGTTTAGGATCAGCGATGCGCTTCTCAAAAGCCTTTTCAAACACTACAAGACAGATGGCCTCACACCGCGTGAGAGGAAGAAACAACCGAGAAATCACAAGCGTTTTTTGTCTCTTTTTGACGTAAAAAGGGTTGTGAAATTTCTGATCAACTATGCTGTCCTACATGCGATTGTGTTGCCCGGCCGTCATGCTGGTCACAAGGATTTCACTGCAAAGTTACTGCCAATCAATCTGACCAAAGCTTCCCTGTGGCGCTGTTACAGCAGTATAGAAGGTATGTTATGACACACAAAACCACCCCTTGATCTCTCTCTTTCTCTCTCACACACACACATGGCTCCCACTTTTTCTTATTCTACCAATCTAACAAAAACACTTGTCTTTTCAGGATTTCGTGTTGTTGGTCAGAGATCCTTCCTTCGGTTGTGGAAAGCACTCCTTCCGCAGATAATGATCACAAAACCCAGGACAGATCTGTGTTCTCAATGCTACTCCAACAATCACCAATTAAGGCAAGCCGCGGGAAGGCCAGAGAAGTTGCAGGTGGAGAAACTCCAGGTGTGTACAGTCTACTTTCACTACTACACTACAGACGGTTTTTTACCACCATCTATTCCCCTGTACCCCCGTCCATAGTGGCTTGTTTACAGCCTTACGTCTATGTTGCTTCAACACACATGACATTAGGATAACCTGAGGATAACTGAGCACTGCCACCTTATTAGCTGTGTGTGTGTGTATTGAGCCGTACTGTGTTGTACCCATTCTGCAATCTGTTAAATAACGTTTTCATTCATTCATGCTTTCATCCAGGTGCAGTTAAAACATCTGGCCCTTGTTGACAGAGAACGCGAGCTGTTGCAGCAGATGACTGCATCCACAAAAAAAACATGCGCGACCATGGATCTGTCTCTAGGCCCTTCCGCACCTGCAAGCCAAGATATCACGATGCACTACAGCTTTGATTACGCACAGCAGGTGAATATCCAATTCAATTTCTCCACGTGGTGAATACACAGGTCACAACATGCTTACAGGAACGTTTTGGAGTTGTATTTGGTGACTGTAGGAGCCTGTAGGGAACGTCACCAAATACAACTCCAATTCAAGTATTTTTTATTTTTCCACGTGGTGAATACACAGGTCACAACATGCTTACAGGAACGTTTTGGAGTTGTATTTGGTGACTGTAGGAGCCTGTAGGGAACGTCACCAAATACAACTCCAATTCAATTATTTTTTATTTCTCCACGTGGTGAATACACAGGTCACAACATGCTTACAGGAATGTTTTGGAGTTGTATTTGGTGACTGTAGGAGCCTGTAGGGAACGTCACCAAATACAACTCCAATTCAATTATTTTTTATTTCTCCACGTGGTGAATACACAGGTCACAACATGCTTACAGGAACGTTTTGGAGTTGTATTTGGTGACTGTAGGAGCCTGTAGGGAACGTCACCAAATACAACTCCAATTCAATTATTTTTTATTTGTCCACGTGGTGAATACACAGGTCACAACATGCTTACAGGAACGTTTTGGAGTTGTATTTGGTGACTGTAGGAGCCTGTAGGGAACGTCACCAAATACAACTCCAATTCAATTATTTTTTATTTCTCCACGTGGTGAATTTTCTCCCCTGTTCCCTTATTTCAATGTCCTTTTTTCTTTTTCTTCTTTCTCTGTCAGGTACATTTCCCATCTCACCCTTTTCAAGTGGGTCCCATCTTTTTTCAAACACCGCGCAAATGTGGCCTGTTCGGTGTCCACTGTGAAGGGCTGACGAAGCAGGTGAATTACCTGATTGATGAAGGGATGTCAACTGGTAAAGGCAGCAACGCCGTTATCAGCTATGTGGATCATTTCTTCACCAACTATGGAGTTGGAGAAAAATCAGTGGACCTGCACTGCGACAATTGCTTCGGGCAAAATAAAAACAATTATGTCTTGTGGTATTTTGCCTGGTGCACGATTCACAAACTCCACCTGCAGCTTGGCCTCCACTTCCTGATTGCAGACCACACTAAGTTTGGCCCCGACTGGTGCTTCGGTTTGATCAAGCAGGTCTACAGGAAGACTGCGGTCGACACCCTGGCAGGCATCGCAGACATTGTCAGGAAAAGCTCTGCAGTAAAAGGAGTCAATATCCCCCAACTTGTGGGTCTCAAAGATGGCACAGTGTTTGTTCCAAGCTACGACTGGCAACAACATCTGGGAGGCTTCTTCAAAAGATTCCCACAAATAAAGAAATACCAGCACTTCAGCTTCGATGCCAACAGTCCTGGCATGGTGACGGCGAAATTACACCGTGACGATACAGAGCCATTCACGTTTCAGCTGTTGAAAGACCCAAAACGCTACCCAACCATCTCTGGTTTTCCAGTCCTCCCCCCACCTGGTCTAGACAACGACCGACAGGAATATCTTTATAAGGAGATAAGACAATACTGTTCTGATGCCGCAAAAGACATTACATGCCCACTCCCAACGTCTAGAGCACCTCAGAACAAGAAGACTGTACGATGTTAGATACCATGGAGAAGACACATGGATGTAGAGCACACACACACACACACACTGTACTAGCAGTCACTTTAACATGAACACACACACACACTCATGCTGCACACGCTCACAATGTAAGGTCACTTTAAAAAAATTAAACAAGAACAGGAGTGGTTCTTGTATAGTAAAAGCTTTTGTAAAACTCATGTACATATACCTGATATGTCTTACTCTTATTACTTGTATTATTGCACAATGTCGCATTCTCATCCTATTGGATTCTTATTATTGCATTCTTGACTTGACTTGATAGTATAGTAGTACTAGTATAGCATAGGGACATAGAAGAATTGTATTGTTGTGTACCGGTACATGTACATTATATTTTTATTATTATTACTATTGTTTTATTGCACAATCGTAGCGGGCATGGCCAACCGCATTTCACTGTATGCCCTGGTATGTAGTTTCTCAAGTTTCAAGTTTCTTTAATAGTTGTCATACAGAAGTACAGAATACTTTTATACAAAATGCTTCTTACTGTTACGCTCCAGAGACTGTGCAAGACAAGATAAGTATGAAATAAAATAACATAGTATAGCATGTAAATTAGAAGTAAAAAAATGAGGTCACAGTGTTCAGTATAGACATATGTACAATGTTCGATGCAGAGTAGACGTAACTGAGTTACCATATAATATACAATACTGTGTAGTGTACTAATATACAATACTATATAGTGCAAGGCAGAAATAGGATGAGGTGCAATTTAGGTACAATTTACAGTAGGTGTACGAGTTGTAGTGCAAATCCTTTATCAATAAATATAAAGTGTGTTTGTGTGATCTAAAGTGTGGAGAGTGGGTGCTGCAGTGTGTTGTTTGTTTAAGTGAGTGTGTGCGTGTGGGTGTGTGTGCTGTGTGCATTTGATGGTTGTTGCATAGTGTTTATTGTTCGTTTAGCAGCCTGATGCAATGAATAAAAAAAATTTCACTTTAAACTAAATGGAAAGGTCACTTTAAAGGAAAGAACCGATGTGGTTCTTGTATAGTTTAGATTATTGTAGTATAGCATAATGACAGAGTTGAAACTGTATATTGTATTAGCATGTCTATTTTTTATCATGCACATCTTATGCCTTCTTATTACCTGTTTATGTATTTTATTATTAGTATTATTGCACAATCGATGCGGGCATGACCACCCGCATTTCACTGTATGCCCTGGTATGTATGTGACGAATAAACCTCTTTAATTGATTTGATATTGTCTGCTGATTTTCGTCCAGTTGTCACATGAAAGGTGGTAACAAAGACTGATAATGATAATAATAATGATAATATGATCATTATTTAGGTCCAATTAATATAATAAGCAATGTGAGAAGATGCAATCTTTATCTGTGTAGGCTACATGACATAACATTTAATGGGGGCAGAGGTAATGCCACACTAGAAGATATTCCATGTTTATCACCTCGTGCTTCCCTCCTTGGAGACCTGTTTCAGAACCACAACCCAAGATGCTTCTATCCACCCTTTGCTGGGTTCAGTGTAAATAAGCAAAGCCGGCAGAATGAGGGGTCTTCTTTAATGCATTATTATTTATTGCATTTCTGTGTAAAAAAGGCTTGTGTCTATCACTCCGCTGGCCAGTTCTACCAACTATGCATTAAAATTCCCTGCGGTCAACATAATTTCTTCCTATTTTGGTTGTAATTGTGTAATGATAGATGTATAACCTGAACACTGTACATATCTGTTTTCAGGAAACACTGGGCTATACAAAGAATATGCTGTGATGTCACATGAATGTATAAATATATGGCCATGCATTTAATCTCTCTCTTTTTTATAAAATCATTATAGCCAACATGCAATATATCCCATTGATTGGTACAATGGGACAGACATTTGTTTTATACAGCTATAACCTGCATTCTTTCAAAATATATCATTAATCAATAAAACAGATATTGGAATACACTATGTAGCCTATGTGTCTAATGAATAATGCTGCGACAGATTGGACACAACTGTGTAAACAAATAGGTCAATATAATTTAATTTAATAAATAAAGGTTTTCAATTCAATAACTGAAATATACATTATTCAGACTAGTAGTTATATTACTACTACAATACAAAATGTTTGATTTTGTATCTGATCTGTCATGACAGCATGGCTGTCACAGCACTTAATTATGTTAATACTATTCAGGGGAGAGGTGTGGCTGGGAGGTATTGTTTACGCCCAGCAGAATCCTGGTGAAAGGTGTCAAATCTTTAAGAGCTGTTTTCTCTGCTTAAGTCTCTGGGGAAAAAAGACTGCTACAAGATTTAAAATTAGCACATCACAATAATAACATTCTCAGATTTCAAAGTATGACACATCATTTGAAAGCTTACATTCTGTACTTTCACAATCTGGAAAAATCTTGAAAATGAAAATATAGACATGTGGGCTAAAGCACTTGGTCTTTGTGACTATGGTCACATATTTACAAATATATATATATATATATTTTTTTTTATTATTATTATTATTATTTTTATATTAGAAATGTTTTCCTCTGTAAAAAAAATGCCAGTGAATTTTCTTTTCTTTCAAAAATGGCCAAAAGTGACAGCTCTGAGCTCTCTGATCAGGCCTGCAGTCAGTAATAGCTAGCTGTCAATCACTCAAGTGCAACTTTCCCTGCACAGGTTGATCTTTTTATTCTATTATCGAATCAAAATAGGCTATTTGAGTCATCTAAGCCCCGCCCGTGCAACTTTGCGCACGCTACTCACGAACGCGGGTTGAATAATTGACAGCCCTCGGCGGTCTGAGACTCAATCAGAGAGGAGCTGTGAGACATGGCTAGACCACTGCACTTCCGCGTTACATGGAGCTCGTGAGGAGGAGGGGGGCGAGGGGACGAATGCGCTGCCTTCCCCCCCGAACATCCCATGAGCTCAAAATACCGGAAGTGGTGGTCAATTGTTTACACTTTCCATGGGATAAAAGAACGTGTCTCGACTCGAGTCGGACTTGTCACGATGGAGAAGCTGCAATATTCAATGGAAGATGAGATCGGTCACTGCTTTGGCTGTTGTATGGTGAGTGCATTTAAAATATATATATATATATTTTACAGTGATTATGAATTCATTGGCCCGCTGTGGCCTTGCGTGTGTAATACACCAACACGGTTCCCGCGGGCACCAGGTAGCCCCCAAGGACCACATGAGTCGCGGCAAGCCTTGCTTGCGTTTCTAATCAAATATTAATATCGCCGCGGGGAGGGGGGGGGGCATAATCCCACGGGACAATGGGATTGACCGATATGTTTACCAATATTCCAATGTACAGTTTTGCTGTACCATTGACTCAGAATGGTCTGTTTTATTGAAATCGTCACAGCAGTATAGTTTGTTTATACTTCAGAAGTATGATATTTAAACATGGTCCCCAAAATGAATGGAAGCGAATGAGGAGCCTGACACCTGGGAGGAATGGGGGTGTTGCAGCGTTGGGAATGTCCTGTTCCACCCCACGGGGACGGTACCGACCCCTTTTGACATTATTATCATATATTAATATTTTTATGAGTGATGCAATAAATTAACGTTTTTAAAATCAAACGTTTTCAAGTATTATTATCACTACTATGTCACAAATACATGTAGAATGTAAAACGTTAGGTTGGCAATAGTTTAGCAATAGGTTAAAAGTGCATTTATATCATTTTAAGTTTTTATTTTCCACTCGTGTTTTGACCCGGAAGCGGAAATGGAAATATTGAACCATGGGAATTGGAATCTTTTTGCGGCCATTTTGAAGAGGAGATCGCTGGCTATCGTTCAGTGTCAGAATTTCTCCGCTATACACTTCCTGTGGTCCAATATGGTGTTTCAAAGTTCAGCGTTCTGAATGAATCATATCAATAATTGTTATGATTCGCGATAATAAGCTACAAAAGGTAACGTTTTTGACAAATATTGAAACGCAGTCAGTTTCTCCACACTATTGTAATCATGTAGGAATAATTAGATCTGAAATTAGTTACAAAATGATTACACTGTGGGAGAAATAAAAAAGTACAGTCGATTACATTAAATATCAGTATATGTTATTATGCACGCCCGGTGATACTATATCCAAATTGAACTCGGCCATTTGAAAGATACTATATGTATATATATATATATATATATATAAATGTGCGAATTGGCTATAATAAGGTAATGTATAAGCATATATTCTATATTCTATAATAATATTTCAAATTGCATTGGTCCGGATGGGAGAATTCAGTACTGTATATACAAAACCTTCAATTTGATCATCTTCCCTTTATTAATTTCCTTAGATCTTTTGTACACATGATCTCAAGAGGGTACTTGTAACTGAGGGGTACAATTCCCTGACTGTATTGATAAGTATGGTATCATTAAACCACTACCGATTATGTACTTTAACTACTGGCCACACAGTACATAATATAGATATGATGAACACTTTCCCACCATGAAACCAAGTCCACACAAATGTATAAATCGAATATTTTATATAGCAAAGGGTATATACAACGTTCACTTAATGACATTTATGATTTGAATGCACTTGTAAGGCAAATGAGTATTCGTAGGCAAATCAACATTGAATGTCCAATCTTTGGTTACACAGGAAGCAAGTATACAACCTGGTTCTTTAGGGAACTATAGCGATGGTACTTAAATGAGTATAGCTGGATACACTAAAGGGGGGTCCCGCTGGTTGTAAGTCAGTAGAGGGGGGGGGGGGGTTAGGAGAGCCGCCGGCGATATCCCATCTGGCCAACGATTTCTTGGGAGAATTCAGAGTGCTGAACACGGTGCCCACAGAACCTCGGTCCACAGATGAATACAGCTGGGCCCTCTTGTAGACGGTAGCTGCCGGTCCACAACGAAGAGACGTGAGGCGACCTCACTCGGGGTAGAGCGCCGTCTCACCTGGACTCCTCTCGGGGGGTAGTTCCAACACTCACCAGTGTTGGCTGTTATCCATGGCATAATCAAAGCACCCAAAGCAAGTAGATAATCCAAGCCGTGTAGGGCTCGCCGTCGTCTGGGTAAGGTAATCCAATGTGCAGGTCCACTCGTCCTGGCCCAGAACTCCTCGGATGAAAGCACCACACGTGGTCTGCCCAGCCTGGTTAAGACTCTAGATAACGCGAGGAACGATGGGGGTACTGCTCACTTTATAACTCTAACCGAACGATGCACCATACATAATAGACTATTATTAACTTAATAGAAATACGTCCCACTCGACGGTATAGTGCCAAACTATGACAATTCAACTATTAATCCACACGATGTCTCAATGCCATTCTGAGGCCAAATTGACCATACTGCACCACACGTGTATCGTGGGTGAGGCTTAACGTCTTGCCACTAGGTTGGAGGGTAAAGAACTAAGGGCTAAGGGACTAAAAGAAAAGTTCTACTTTACTTGCGCCATATATATATGCGCTGTGAACAAATAGTACCATTCGTATTTCGCCAGACGTATTCCTACGCGGAACCGGGCTAGTAACGACATGTTCGTCGGCACGATTGAACTTGAACCAAGGGGCTTGGCTGCTGGCGCCAGGTTCTTGTCCAATGAGAGAATGAAACTAGTATGGGCTGTTAGTAGACTAAAGGGATATTCAGTGTATATGTACAAGGAATATACAAGGGATATCAAACGATATACAAATACTATTAAATATATATCCATAAATAAATATATATATATTCGGTTTAATCTGATCCTTCACAACAGCCGCCCCCTAATTAGTCCCACCTAATTAGCTAAGCAGAGACAGATTAACCGCACTGTCCACCACTCAAGGTCCGCTGTAAGGGTCAGTCAACTCACAAAGTCATGGGGTCATGGTCGTCATCGATAGTGTCTGGGAGTCTGGGCAGTTCTATTAGCCTCGCCACGGGTCGTGTGTAAGTTCGCCCTTGGACGAGCACTTCAGCTGCTCGGACCTTGCCATCGGCACCGGTGATCACTTTGCTTACGCGGCCAGCCGGCCACATAGCTCTGGGTAGTGACTGGTCGATAATCATGACGACTGTTCCTTCTGTCAAATTGTCTCTCTCTTTTACCCACTTCTGGCGGGTCTGTAGAGACGGTAGGTAGTGGAGTAGAAAGCTGTTCCAAAACTTGTCAGCTAGTACTTGACTGTACCTCCACATTCTTCGGCCGTTCGCTTCTTCAGGCCTGTACATTGTCTGGGGTAGCGCGGGGTCCAGCCGCGCCATCAAGAGTGTGTTGGGGGTGACTGGGTCGACATCTGCTACATCACTGGAGACGTAGCCGAGGGGCTTGGAGTTCAATACTCCCTCGATCTCCGTGAGGACTGTCATTAGGACTTCTTCCGCTACAGTCTGGGCCCCAAGCACGGCGTACAGGGCTGTCTTTATAGAACGTACTTCTCGTTCCCAGGTTCCACCGAAGTGGGGTGCGTTCGGGGGATTAAACTGGAAGTCAATCTGGGATGGAGCGAGGTGGGTCTTAAGTTCTGGGCCCATAGCTTGGAAGCTCTCTCTCAGCTCTCTTTCTCCGCCTTTGAAGTTTGTCCCGTGATCAGACAATAATGTAGACGGTTTTCCTTTCCGTGATGTGAATCTTCGGAAGGCCATAAGGAATGAGTCTGTGCTCATGGTCGGAAGGAGTTCGATATGTATCGCTCTGGTGGTCATGCATTTGAATACAATACCCCACCGCTTCTCGGTTCCTCTTCCTTTCTTTATATACAACGGGCCAAAACAGTCCATGCCTGTGGAGTGGAATGGCTTGTCGCCGAGTCGGAGGCGACAGGGAGGTAGGTCAGCCATCCGGGGTATGCTGGGCTGCGCGCGGCACTTTCGGCAGTCTAGACAGGTTCGCTGGAAGCGTCGCACCGCTTCTCTTCCTTGAAGTATCCAATAGCGACGTCTGATCTCCGCGAAGACTCTCTCTGCTCCTGCGTGGTGTACATCCTCGTCGTATTTCTTTATGATCAGCTCTGTGACCTTGTGTCGGCTGTTCAAGACTATCGAGTACTTAACGTCATCCGGTAGATTGGGGGCTCTCCGCAGACGACCACCCACTCTGATGAGATTATGGGCGTCACTCTCGGGTGCCAGGTGGAGCAGTCTGCTGTCTGATGGGACGGGCTTTCCTCCCTGTAGACAGTCTAGCTCATCGGGGAACGAGTCTCTCTGGGCTCGTTGTAGTAGAAGAAGTTCTGCTTCTTCGTAGTCAGCTGCTGAAATGTCGGCAGTGGGCTGAATCTCTGGGTGGTGCCGCAGAAATGTCTTTAGTTGCGCACTCTGTAGGGTAATGCAATCATCTATGTTGGGTTCTGTGGAGGCGACTGTGCTCAGTCCACAGAACATAGGTTTCTTGTTCTCAGCCTCCTCTTTACTCGCTTCCCGTGGGGTGGGCGTAGGCCACTCTTCTTCCGGGAGCTTGAGGAACTCTGGTCCGTCACTGTAGATGTTGCGACGGGTGAGGTCATCTAGGGACATTCCCCGGGTGATGACGTCAGCTGGGTTGTGTTTGGTGTCCACATACCGCCAGCTCGCTGCTTCTGTTAACTCTTGAATCTCGGTGACTCTGACTCCCACGAAGACTTTGTATCTGCATGAATCAGACTTGATCCATGTGAGTACTGTCGTGGAATCTGACCACAAGATTGTTCTGTGCACCGGAATGGTGAGTTCACGTTGGATTAACGTGGCTAGATGCGCTCCTGCTAGGGCTGCGCAGAGCTCTAGACGCGGGATAGATTGTTGCTTTCGTGGGGCTATTCTTGAGCGAGCCAGGATGAAAGCAGTGTGTATCTCTCCTCCCTTCTCTTGGGCACGCAAGTAGGCCACTGATCCATAGGCTACTTCGGAGGCGTCGCTGAAGACGTGTAGATCCATCTTGCATGTCTCTGGCCTCACTGTGGGTGGGAAGTAGCTGCGGCGTATATTGACGCCTGGGAGTGAGCGGAGTTCCGTCTCCCACTCTCTCCATGTGGAGGCAAGGGGTGCGGGTATTGGGTCGTCCCAGCCCTGGTCCTTGTCCCATAGTGCTCGTACAATCATCTTTGCCCTGGTGGTGTAAGGTAGAATACATCCCAACGGGTCATATTGTCTGGCGAGTGTTCTGTACACACTCCGTCTGGTGGTCGGTATCGCCGTCGACCTTCCCTGCTCCGTGGTCAGGGGTTTGTGTCTATAGTGGAGCGAGTCTGTTTTGAAGCGCCAGACTAATCCTAGTGTCATTTCTTGGGCTTCTCCTGGGATTGTCGCCATCCAGGTCTCGCTGCTGGCAGCCTTGTCCGCGGGGGAGAGGCTGCGCAATACTGGGGGGTCGCTGCTGGCCTGCTGCCGGAGATCAAAGCCGTCTTTGATCAGAGAGGCGCGGAGCAGCGCACGGCGTCGCCAGTCAATCTTCTTTACGTGTCCCGCTGTGATTAGCTTCTCAATCTCAGCGCGGTACACACTCTCTTGAGCGGGGTCTTTGGCTAGGCGCCGCTCTGTGTTCAATAGATACCGCTCCGTAGCTTCTTTCGTGGCGTGAAAGGTGGGCATTCCCTCTCACCTCAGGAGTGGAGTTGCGTATCTCATCACTCCGCCGACTGTGACTCTCTTTGTCCCTTGCTCGAGGAGGTTTATGGCGTAAATGTCTTCTTTAGAACGAATGTCTTTCTTTTCGTTCTTAAAGGGCATTGTCTCTAGTGTCCATAGCCTCTCGACATGCTGCAGGAGAGTGGTGTCTTCTTCTGTCACTCTGGAGTGGAGGCAGCTAGTGGCTGCTGTTCGGTTGAGAGATTTAGCGAGGGGGCCTTGTAGTGTCCATCCTAGGCGGGTCTCGACTGCTGCAGGACAGCCTCTGGGTCCTGTATGGACCCGGTCTATCGGGACTATGAGGTCTGCATGGTCGGAGCCTATCAGCAGGGTCGGGGTGGCGCCGTCTATGAGCGGGATAGGTAGTTGACGCAGGTGCACATATTTATCCATCAGCTTGGCGATGGGGTAGGTGTACTGTGATAGTCCTATTTCTTGGCTGGTGAAAGCATTTGTAATCCTATACCGTCGCTCTGGCTGCCCGCTTGCTGCGATAGTGAAGGAGACATTCTCGCCTTTTATCGTCTTTAAATCTCTTCTTATTGTCCGAATCGTCATTTGGTTCTCGCTCCCCCGCAGTCCCAGCTGGGCCGCAGCGGACGCGAGCAGAAGGGTCTTCTCTGACCCGTCATCAAGGACGCCGTAAGTGTCCATGACTTTATCTTGGTAGCTCAATGTTACACGGACTACCTTTAAGAGCACTTGGGCGCCGCTGCTGCTGGCGGGGTCAATGTACATGACACTTGCCTTGGTGCTGCTCGATGGTGCAGGTGCAGGCTTTCTTCTGTTACTGTCGTGTAGGACATCTAGATGGGCTCCGTCACACCGACTGCACCTCTTCTTTAGGCGGCACTCGGCTGCCATGTGACTGCGCGCACATCGGTAACAGCGCCTGTTGGACTTTATCCATTGACTCACTTCTTCTGCATTCATCTTTGTGAACAGGTCACATTGTGACAGCCAGTGTTCCTTCTCGCAGTACGGGCACACCATCTTCCACTTCTCTTTTCTCGAGGGGGTACTGTGGTTCTTACTGCTCGGTACTGATTCTGATTGGTGCATGACAGTCACCGATCTTCTTCCATCGTTTATTCTCCTGGGTCCCTCTCTGGAGCTTGGTGTGCTCCGCACGAACGTATCCAGTCGTAAGCTGCTGACTTCTCTCGCCAGGAAGTCGGCTAGATCGAGGAGGGATGGTTCGGGACCGTTAGGATCACGGTGGTCTCTCTGCCGCCTGAAGCGCTCTTTTCTGGCGGGTGGCAGCTTCTCTAAAATCCTCTCGACGTTAGAGTTGGCGTATAGCTCGTGCATACCCTTTTCTCGTTGCGCTCCCAGCATCCCTACCAGGGACTGCACTTTTATAGACAGGTCGTCTAATGAGCGATTGTCTGTTGCTGGGGGTAGGCGGTCAATATGCCTTATCTCTTGGATTACGTAATCCCATATACGTCCATATCTCTGGTCCAGCGCTGCTAGAGCCGCGGTGTATGGGGTCGTAGAGGTGGCATAGGCTAGCGCTATATTGTGCGCTCGAGGTACTTTCAGGTGCTTCAGTAATATTGCATACTTGTGGCGTTCATCAGCGACATCCACCATCATTGTCTCTAAGCACATCCGGAGCTCCGTGTACTGTGCTCGATTCTCATAGGTGAAGTCTGGAAACGTCGGTGTGGCAATGTATGACGCCGTGGATGGCTGATACATCGGCGAGCGTTGGGGGAGAGGCCTCCTAGGCGAGTCTCTTCTCGCGCCTCTCTGTGGGCTGGTACCGGCAGGGTACCATGGCCCACTGGTCCAGGTGCTATTCCTCGGGGCTGGTCGTGCGTCGTGCTCACCCGTGAATAGGGTCGGGGGTCTGTAGCGCAGCGCCGCGGGGGTATAGCCTGGGCTGTACTGGACCTCCTGGTCCGGTGGAGTACTGTGCTGTCGTCGGGCTTGGTTCCCCTCCTCTCCCTCTTCTTCTTCTATCAGGTCCTCTAGATCCTGTAGTCGTTTATTTAGCTTCTCCGCAGTGTATGCCGCTCCTTCCTTGTAGCTGGGTCTCGCTTGGACCGGTCTGGGAAGGGGGTCTGCGGGGGGTATAGGCTTGGTCTGTTGGTCAAGTTCAGGGTCGCTTGCTCGGTTAGGAGACGCTGCCCTTGACTGTTGTCTCGACGAGTTCCTTGAACCCCTGGCGGAGGGAGAGGGTGTTGCCTTGAGGATCAGCTGCTCCATTAGCTGCGCTTGTAGTCTGTCGCGCTCGGCTTCGCGCTAGGTGAGATCTGCTTCTCTTTGGGCACCAGCAGCGGCGCGCTGGGCGTCGGCCCGGTCTCTTGCCATATTCTCTTCCGTCTGAAGGCGTCTCATCTCCAGGCGTATGCGCTCTTCTTCGCTCCGTTGCTGTGTCTGGAGTCGATCGCGTTCACCCTGAAGTCGATCGCGTTCACCCTGAAGTCGATCGCGTTCGGTAGAGGCTGTCAGGCTGGCGAGGAACGCCTGTGATAGCATCCTCTCCGCTTCGCTGGGGGAAGACGGTTGTAGAGGTGAGCCGCTCCTGGCTGTACTCGTTGGGGAGTCCTGGAGCTCTATTTCCTCGGCGCTCTCCTCCTCTTCTTCCGTGCAGAGTTCGCTCTCTGTAGGGTTGTCTTCCTCCCGGGGCTGGTCGGGGACTACTTCTTCGGTATTGGCGGGGGGTAAAGGCATGTCAGCTCCCTCCTGGTCCCCACCGTGAGCTTGGTCAGTTACATTAGAACCCACTAGGGCCTCTGTGGTCGGGGTAACCTGGTCGTTAAGGTCAGACATAATTTTACTTTCTACTTTTACCGCGTTTACCGTTTGTCGAAGGCTAGGTAGTTGACTGACAGCGTAATCCTCTAAGTACTGAGGTGTCTGTCGTCTGCGCCGCGGGCGTTCTACGTTAGGAGGACCGTTTCGTGGAGTGTTCATCATAGGCCATTTCAATATTAATAACACTATATTAATATTACACTAGTTACCCTCCGGCTCGAAGGACCAATTGTAACTGAGGGGTACAATTCCCTGACTGTATTGATAAGTATGGTATCATTAAACCACTACCGATTATGTACTTTAACTACTGGCCACACAGTACATGATATAGATATGATGAACACTTTCCCACCATGAAACCAAGTCCACACAAATGTATAAATCGAATATTTTATATAGCAAAGGGTATATACAACGTTCACTTAATGACATTTATGATTTGAATGCACTTGTAAGGCAAATGAGTATTCGTAGGCAAATCAACATTAAATGTCCAATCTTTGGTTACACAGGAAGCAAGTATACAACCTGGTTCTTTAGGGAACTATAGCGATGGTACTTAAATGATTATAGCTGGATACACTAAAGGGGGGTCCCGCTGGTTGTAAGTCAGTAGAGGGGGGGGGGGGTTAGGAGAGCCGCCGGCGATATCCCATCTGGCCAACGATTTCTTGGGAGAATTCAGAGTGCTGAACACGGTGCCCACAGAACCTCGGTCCACAGATGAATACAGCTGGGCCCTCTTGTAGACGGTAGCTGCCGGTCCACAACGAAGAGACGTGAGGCGACCTCACTCGGGGTAGAGCGCCGTCTCACCTGGACTCCTCTCGGGGGGTAGTTCCAACACTCACCAGTGTTGGCTGTTATCCATGGCATAATCAAAGCACCCAAAGCAAGTAGATAATCCAAGCCGTGTAGGGCTCGCCATCGTCCGGGTAAGGTAATCCAATGTGCAGGTCCACTCGTCCTGGCCCAGAACTCCTCGGATGAAAGCACCACACGTGGTCTGCCCAGCCTGGTTAAGACTCTAGATAACGCGAGGAACGATGGGGGTACTGCTCACTTTATAACTCTAACCGAACGATGCACCATACATAATAGACTATTATTAACTTAATAGAAATACGTCCCACTCGACGGTATAGTGCCAAACTATGACAATTCAACTATTAATCCACACGATGTCTCAATGCCATTCTGAGGCCAAATTGACCATACTGCACCACACGTGTATCGTGGGTGAGGCTTAACGTCTTGCCACTAGGTTGGACGGTAAAGAACTAAGGGCTAAGGGACTAAAAGAAAAGTTCTACTTTACTTGTGCCATATATATATGCGCTGTGAACAAATAGTACCATTCGTATTTCGCCAGACGTATTCCTACGCGGAACCGGGCTAGTAACGACATGTTCGTCGGCACGATTGAACTTGAACCAAGGGGCTTGGCTGCTGGCGCCAGGTTCTTGTCCAATGAGAGAATGAAACTATTATGGGCTGTTAGTAGACTAAAGGGATATTCAGTGTATATGTACAAGGAATATACAAGGGATATCAAACGATATACAAATACTATTAAATATATATCCATAAATAAATATATATATTCGGTTTAATCTGATCCTTCACAACAGTACTGAATGAGCTCAGTGGCAGTTTTTTAAGTTTGGTCATTATTATCATGGTTTTATTCACTGTCAAAGATGAAAAGAAAAATCATAATTCATATTTTCCTTTGTTTCATCAGAATTTAAGCAAGCCTAGTAATAGACACAATATTTCTGACACTGAGAATACATTCATTGAGGTCCATAGATGTTCCTAGATACCAAGAATATGCAAATAGCCCTTGTAGAAGTGGAGCAATATTCCATTTACCTAGGTATACATTTTATGCAGATTTTCACCTGGGGTGGAACAGGTTAAAAAATATAATTTAATATATAATATAATATAATAATTTTGTGCTTCACCAAGAAATTTGGTCAGCAGCCGCCGGTAATAATTAGTCGAAAATGGCAGATGGCTCATTCATTTGGACGGAGAGTGAGAAATTCTCCAAACAAACAACTTCTTCGTCTTCTTCTTTCCCTTTACCGTAGGAGTCAGCCCTCATGTAAGATGTAACCGTTGGCTACAGAATTTCCTTGGCTACGAAGGTGGTAAATAATTTTCGCCATCAGCAGTGACTGGTCCGTTCAGGTCGTGGTATAAAAAAGTTTGAGAATCCCCTGTTAACAGAATTCGGCTATAGGGCGACAATAATGTGGTCAAGAGGCATGGTTTCTATCTTGAGCCCAAACTGGCGTGGTTTATTTATTCACATGTTAAGCAGCAGTTCTATAGGTCTTCTCTTACTGAGAGACATGGGGGGAGAGAGAGAAGGGGGAGGAGACATCTACTTATATACTCGCCACATGGTGGTGTACCTGAGTGGCTCCGCCTCTAGTGGAAACAGTTACTAGTGTAAAAAGCCATATATACAGTTAGACAGTTCTGTTTCGTAATGGCTCTCGCTCGGCGTCACTCTCTGCACTGTACCTCGCTTGTGCACGCGCACTGCATAAAAATTCCACAATGTACCTTTACATCCCAATATTCGTCTGACCACACCCCTATCAGCTTACCTTCATAAGCAGGTGTGTGGCCACCTACTCGCCTCCTTCTTCGCTTTCACCACAAGGAAGTGCCTGGTAGATCCCCACTTGACGAGGTTGCTAGTTGAAGAAAGTTGAGACGAGTTTACATTGTGCTTATTTTTTTCTTCTCTCATAAATATTCAAGAGAAAAATCTAAGTCATAATGTCTACTTCGGAGAGTCGTAGAATCACTCTTCACCAGCGGTTCTCCATTCCCGCCTCCGTCGTGCGTTCTGGTGCGGGGCTGTTGTGCTTTCGTGGTCGGCAGCCACGCCCGGTAGGCATTCGATGGGTAGTTTGCCTCTCCGAGGAGCCAGTGCACCGGTGCCGTCGACTCTGCGATGGCCTGGTCCTGGCTCTGGTTCCTCTGGTTCCGGGGAATCGTCCGTTGTTGAACGGCCGGTTCCGTTGGTTCCGGAGGATTTGAGACGCAAGCTTTTTGCGTCTGCTCGGTCCCGTCGCAAGATGGTGTCCTGCAGACGTGAACGGCCTGGGTTTGGGGAATTGCTGGAGACCAGCGAGGATGCGTCGGTCTCTAGTTGTCCAATGGAAACAGAGGACTACATGGTAGAGGCGGACGGGTTCTTGTTTGAAGGCCCAGTAGAGACGAATATCCCACCCGTCCAGGTAACACTGGAGGGGGGTGATATGTCTCCTTGGGGCGCCTTGTTCGAGGATGTCGGGGAAACCCCTCGGCGTCTTCAGCAGGATGCCCTACTATCAGCCACATCAGACTGTGGCTCCTTAACCAGTCGCAGCCTGCTGCATGTGAGGGATGCGGGTTCGGTGGAGGAAAGTCTGCAGGGGGAACTGCAGGCTTTGTTCCCCGAGCTTATGGCGGTGGCGGCCGCTGCAAACGGCGCGCCGCTGCCGCAGCCACTGCCTGCTCCTGTCCCCGATGATTTAATAGGTCATCTCTGGCAGCGTCGCCCGGTGAGAGGGGTGGACGTTGTCTACCCATTTTTCCCCTCAATGGGGGCCTATGTTCGTCGGGGCCAGGTGGTGTCCCACATCATGGGCCTCACTCCCGCCTACGTACCAGTTACGCGGGTAGTGGGTTTGGTTGAAGGTATGAGAGAGGGTGTGCCAGGGCTTGATAGGCCGATGGCCGCTCTCCTCTGTCCGGATGTGGTGTGGGAGCCGTTATGCAAGCCGGTTCTCCAAGGAAGATCGGCTAGGCGGTTGGCGTATTGGAGTGACCAGTCATTTATTGCGGGTACACAATCGCTGGCTGCTGCGTCTAACATCGCACAGCTGGCTAGATTTGTATCCGGGATTATGACGGGCGGCACGGAGCGCTCGGAGGTACAACATGATCAGCTCACCCAGGCGGCAGGAGCTGTCCTGCATCTGACCCAGGTGCAGGCCATAGCCTCTGGGAAAGTGCGCGCCCTGGCTACTCTGATCCAGCGCCACCTTTGGCTGGAGCAGGCCCGTGTGCCGGAGAAGAAGAGGTCTCCTCTTCTGACGGCCACCCTCTCCGATGCTCGACTATTCGGGAAGGCCCTGCAGCTGATGACCTCAACATGCAGAGAGATGGCAGAGGAGAGGTCCGTACTCCAACCCCATTTTCCGCCTCCCGTCGTCGCCGGTGGAGTCAGAAGGCTTCCGCGTCGTCGAGGTTCCTCCGCCGTGGCTGCCAATGCCTCCATCGCCACTGCTGGCCCATCGACAAAGGCCAGGAGGAGAGACGGTGCTGCTGCTGTAGCCGGCCCATCTACGACCGGGGGTGACGGTAGGGATCGACGAGACCAGCAACCGATTGCCTTTGCCTTCTCGGGGTGGCAAAGCCCGAGCGGCTCGAGGCAGCAGACGCCGCTAGACAGTAACTTTTTTCCCCATGCGGTCCCCACTGTTTACCCCTCCCCGGCCCTATCATATTATTTGTTAATTAAATAAAAAGTCCCCTAAAGGGGGACTGTATCTTTTGGTTAAACAAACTGTGTGTTTCTTCACCAAAATATGATAAGGTTGAAAAGGGTGAATCTACATTGGTATACATTGATGGATGAGTTACGTTCGTGTTATGAGATTAAAGCAAGGTCTGCAGCTTTCACGCGGTTATAGAAGGGTTTCTATCTCGGCCTGACGCTCCACATGCAGGTAGAAGCTGGTTGTGTAGACTGGGATTCATACTGTTGGTGCTTCCTTCTTTTTTATTAAAAAGAGTTGGAGTTAGGAAGCACCACACCCCTCTTGTCGTTCCCCTGGACGCCTTGGGGATTCACTGAAAGGTCTAAATAGCCTGTTCATTGATGTGGTTGTGTCCCGACGCACGTTAAGTGCTAGCTCGGGGTGTTCTGTTGAAGATCAGGCGGGTGACTAGCACGCCTTGGTTGCTTGTGGTTAAAACAGCGTTTTTATAAAGCAACTGGGATGGAGGTTTTTTCCTCTTCCGACGACCTGTATTGGTTATCGACGGATTCTCATTCATGTCTGGGGGATGATGACGGAATGGATCTAAACATATGTAGAGGGGTCTCACGCCCTTGGGGTGGGCCACCAGGCGCGGTTCGCACCGACCGTCTGGGTGGCACCTTCTTTTCATGTTTTAAGATCAACACGCCTATCTGCCCCTTCTCCTGGAGTAGGCATGTCGGCGTGGTTAGGGCACGGGACTGGTTCTGGTCACGCTGGTCCAGGTCAGTTAAACCCGTTGTCCGCCGGGGATGCAGATCTTCTGTTCTGGTACCCTGAGGGACTTGTGCTTTTTTCGGGGGGAAAAATGCCAGGTCTGTCCGGGTATCGCAGGGTTAGGCGCTATGGAGACCCTTGTTGGGTACATATTGTACTCTGCACTGTCGTAATGGCTTACGCCATGGGAATACCAAGGGCAGTGTGCTTGGGGCTGGTTCTCCATTCTTTTCGCTCCTCTTTCACGCATGGCGTGGAGGGGGCTGTTGGGGTGGTCTTAGACCTCCTCTGGTAACTCTGTGCTTCCCGTGCCGCCGGGCCTGGTCCGAAGTACTGTTCGTTGACCCGTAGGCCTGGGATAACCCCCTTTTTTGAGAAACTGCAACACTTGTATGCGGTATGTGTTTTGGAGTTTTTCCTGAGGGGTTATAGGAACAACCACCGCATAGGGTAACGACATGGTGGTTGGTTCTCTGGTGTGTTGGAGCAGTGTCAACTCCCGGGTTGTCCGGTTGAGTGTGCCCCTGCACGTTCATGACTTCTACCAATCATGTCAGCCTTCTCTGCCTCAACCCCTCTGGGTGGTTTTTTTTTTTAAAGGAGGCTTTGTCATGGTGATCAACAACGCCAGCATACGCCCCTTCCGCCGGGGCGGCTGTTTTCAGCTGACTTCTTTGGCGCCTGTCTCGTCCGCAGTGCTCCAGGCTCGGGTTACAGCCTGTTGCCTGGTTTCCCCGGTACGCTGCCTGCTTCCGTTGGTTAACCTTGAGTGTTACGGCCGTGCTGACTGCCTGTTCTGCAGGGTCAGTATGCCAGGCGGTGTGCTGTTGCGGGGAAAGGGCCCGCTCTTGGAGGGGCCTGATCCGAATACGCTGGCGATGTGGGGGGCGGTGTCACTAAGTGACCGCCTGGTGGGATCTTGATGCCTGGCGTCATTGACCTCTCCGGGCCCCCGTTTTCCAGGGGATCCAGTCCCTTTGGTGGGTCTGGGTCTTCCTTCGCGCTCCGCTGCTACGGCCTTGCCACGTGGTTGGGTTTGCTCTTGACCCCGTGATTTCTGGGGGCAGTAACGAGGTTGTTCCTTCCCTTCGTTCCCGGGTGGCATGCGGGTTGTGTGTGTGTGTAGTCGTGGGGTCAGGCCACGGTCTGCTCACCCTGTGCGTTGAGTTGCTTGAGTGCCTCTTCGCACGGTCGGGTCCATCGCCCTCCCGGGAACCTCCAATAGGGGGGGTGCCCTCCATTAGGGGGGGTCGGGGGGGCTCGGTCCTCCCCGATCTGATGGTTGTGGGGGGCCTCAGCGGGGTATATTTGTCGGCCGATGGCTCTCGCTCGGCCTCCCTTGTGCAGAGAGTGACGCCGAACGAGAGCCATTACGAAACAGAACGATAGGTTATAACTATAACCAAGTTCTGTGAGTAATGGTGACGCTCGGCGTCCGACGCCGCTGCAGCCCTTGATCTCACCTTGTGGTGAAAGCTTGGGAAGGAGGCGAGTAGGTGGCCACACACCTGCTTATGAAGGTAAGCTGATAGGGGTGTGGTCAGACGAATATTGGGATGTAAAGGTACATTGTGGAATTTGTATTCAGTGCGCGTGCACAAGCGAGGTACAGTGCAGAGAGTGACGCCGAGCGTCACCATTACTCACAGAACTTGGTTATAGTTATAACCTATCGTTACTAACAATCCTACACAGAACCTCTGAGTTCAACACCCCCGCCTTAAACTAACCATAACCATAACCACACTGTTACCTTAAACTAACCATAAACTTAACCCTAACCCTAACCTTAACCCCAACTTTCTATCCATAACCATTAAACGTTAAAATGAACCATCATCATAGTATTGCTGTGTTTATATCAGGGTGGGTGGTTGCCTTAGTCTAGTGGTGAGAGCACTCGCCCATGACCACAATCATTGTTGGTTTGACTCCTGGTCACAGTGATTTGTTTTGGACTTTTGCAGATACAAAATGTAAATGTATTACTTATACAATATGTTTTAATATATTACTCATGGCTATAACATAACATACCTTTTTTCCTGTGGTCGATTAGTACTTTATTTATGTTTTCTGATGAGACTGTGTTGCAGTGGTTCTCAGAGTGGGGTCCAGGCGGTCCCCAGCAAAGTAGAGAATAGTTTAATTTCACTAATATTTTATTCACAAGACATTAGTACAACAAGATAATATAAGAATGACTCTTATGATCATAGCGTTCATTCTGGAATTCTGGACAAAATCATATATAAAAGCAATTATATTCTCAGATGGGGGTCCTTGGTAAATATTTTATCAATTTGGGATTATTGATCTGAAAAAAGCTGAGAGCACTAAAGGTTAGATGATCAGGTTTGTGACCAGAAGGTCGGCGGTTAAATTCTCCAGACCAGCAGGAATGGTTTAGACAGGTAAATCCTATACTGTCCATCAATACCAACCATTGAAGTGCCCTTGAGCACCAGTGAGGTTGTACGTATAATTTAGTTTCTTATTAGTGAGGTTGCGGATATGAGTGAGTTTCTCACCAGTGAGGTTGTATGAGTGAGTTTCTCACCAGTGAAGTAGTAGATATAATTGAGTTTCTTATCAGTGAGGGTGTGGATATGAGTTTCACTTACAAAACTCCACTTACAAAACTTCCCTACTAATACTTCCCTACTAATACTTCCTTACTAATACTTCCTTACTAATACTTCCTTACTAAAACGTCTCTACTAATACTTCCCTACTAAAACTTATCTTCTAATACTTCCTTACTAAAACTTCTCTACTAATACTTCCTTACTAAAACGTCTCTACTAATACTTCCTTACTAAAACTTCTCTACTAATACTTCCCTACTAAAACGTCTCTACTAATACTTCCTTACTAAAACTTCTTTACTAATACATCCCTACTAAAACATCCGTACTAAAGCTTCCCTACTAAAACATCCCTACCAAAACATCTCTACTAAAACATCGCTACTAATACTTCCCTACTAAAACATCCCTACCAATACTTCCCTACTAAAACATCCCTACTAATACTTCCCTACTAAAACCACCATGAATTACCAATTTGCTAGTTATACATTGTGTAGCTCCGCTCTGCGTCTATTGCAATACTCCCCATATCCAGTATTAGCACTGAATAAATTCTCACATGCACCTTTACATACCATCATCTGTCTGGCCACACCCCCATCCGCTCCCTACATAAGCAGGGGTGTGGCCATACCATCAGCTCCTTCCTAAGTTTTCACCACGTCAAGTGCCTGCAATGTACCACACTTTGAGATTGCTGAAATATTGAAGAAGGGAATAGGAGTTTCGATGAAGGAGCTACGTTGACATTATATCTTTGTTTTCTCTCTCACTATTTTCGAGGAAATACAGTGATAATGTCTTCGCCACTGGGGTGTCTAGAAGATGATGATCATTCTGACCTCCACCGGCATTTTCATATTAGGGGCTCGCGTCGCTGGCCTAATCCCCACCTGCAGTCCTCCAAGCTGCAGCTGGACAGGTATTACCTCCGCTTCTGCAGCTGGACTGTGCAGGAGAGGCGACGGCTGTTGTGAGAGCTAGCTACCTCTCTGGGTGAGTGATGGTTTTGATACGCGAGCGCCATTTGTGTTGCTATGAGGGGATTAGCTACACGATTTACAAAAGCCGGCCCCAGACTGGTACCCTTTGTTCTGCCTCTTAGACGGCGGAGAGAGGGTCCTGGTTTGACGCCCCCACGGTAGTCAAACTAGTGGGCCGTGACCAAGATCTACGGTTAAAACCCCCGGATCTTTGGACGAACGGATTTCTCTCTGTCACGTGTCTGTTAAATCACCATTCTGAAAACTGTGTTAACTTCTTTTTCTCTTCTCTCTTAGGATGAGGAGGGGGACAGATGGCGGCTGTCTGAAGTGTTGGCCTATATTATGTTCTGCTCGTTGTACAGTTCGGTGATAGCTGCTTAGCTTGCGTTCTAGCTGGGTGAGCTACCTGTTAGCCAGTTAGCTGTTAGCTGCGGCGCTAGCTCGATACGCTTGCTAGGCTAGGAACGTTAGCTTGATGCTACCAGTCGGCCTGGAGTTGGCTGTTAGCTTACGCTACACCGTTGAACATTAGCCGTGAGAATAGCAGGCCATAACACTCTGACTACGACGTCATCTTTGACAGAGGATGTAGTCTGCCCTACACCATGATCGCTGTTGGAGGGGGCCGTCTTAGCTTCTTTTGCCCCGCCAGCGAGGACTTTCGTCAACGTGGAGACCAGTGTTGCGGTCCTCTCAGCCTGCGTTCATTGGTGCAGGTAAGGGTCCTTTGGACACTTAACGCCTCTTCCTTCCTTCCCTTCTAAATGTTTTGTAATAACGATGTTTTTTTCCAAAACGTATGTTGCTTCACTACATTGGGGATGCGACATGTGTTGTGCATGAATTGTCTTGTCGCTGGTATAGCTTTCTCTCTACCTAGAAAATCGGTGTTGTTTTTTACGTGAGTAAAAATGAACTGGTTTGGTTGTGATGAGAACTTGTGTGTTCATGTAACGTTAGACAATGTAGTTGAGCTCACAACTAGCTGGGTTAATAACCCTGCAAAGCTATGCTTAGTGACATGTGATCGAGGGGTGAGTCCTTCTCTCAGCCTGTGATGACAATAAACAGGTGGCGTGTTCACATATTAACAGGGCGGTACCTGTTCAACCGAGTCGTATCAGGGGTAAGGTGGTGAGGGGTGATCCGCCCGGTTCCCCGGGGGCCCCCCCCTCCTCTCAAACATGATTTTGTTTACAATATATTGTTTCACTATGTTTGTGGGGATACGGTGTAATTCCTCAGCTTCTGCTGGGGTTGTGCTCCTGCTTAGAGAAACCATTGTTTTCCTAGAGAAAAGATTGTTTGGTCGCTGTCATGTGGACTTAGCAAGGCCTGTGGCCAGTACTTAATCGAGGACTTGTGTCTTCTCTCGTTATGAAAAACGGCATTCCTCTTACGATAGTGAGAGTGTACTTTTGCCTTTTTTGTTGTGATGGAGGGTTGTGTGTGTTGTTAAGATCCACAACTGGGTTAGGTGTTGGCCTGCAGAAGTTACATGTGTAAGCTCTTGTACCGGGGCTCTTAAAGGGGCCCTCTCTTGGTCTGTGTTTTTCTTCCTTTGAAAAATTCAGATGGCAGGTTCGCACATGAGTCTATGTGAAGCTGTTAACGCTTCATGTAGCATGCTATGACTGGTGTCATGGCTCTGCTTTGTCATTACATCGTATCAGGGGTGAGGGGTCATGAGGAGGTGAACTGGTAAAACCTACCTCCCCTTTTTCTGATTGGTCAGGGGTTAAAACCCCCTGTCCTTCGGGCTTCCTGTCACGTTGCTGGATCAGCGCGTCACAGGGGAGGGAGTTTCCTGGTCCCAACCCATATTGGGTGGTGGACCACGGAAATTCCCCCGCCATAGAGTACGTCACTGGGCGCGTTTCTATTGGTAAGACTTCCGTGGGTTATTCAGGCTCCATGGTGTGGACCTCTGTTACAGGGAGTTTCAGAGCCTCCTGTGAGTTCAGACCCTCCCTCCCAGTGAGGGAGCCTCCTCAGAGTTTCAGAGCCTCCTCCTCAGATTGTCAAGGTGAGGAGAACTTACAAAGAAGTTCTGCTCTGTTGTATGTGTATTGAGCTTGGTGGGTGATGCAACGCAGTAGAGACGATTTGTTCTTCTGCTCTGCTCCCTACTAGTAGTGTGTGTATTGGGTCAGAGCCTCCTCCTCAGGGAGTTTTCAGAATCTCCTCCTCAGGGAGTTCAGAGCCTCCTTGGTGAGTTCAGAGCCTCCCTCTCAGTGAGGGAGCCTCCTCAGAGTTTCAGAGCCTCCTCCTCGGAGAGTCCTAGTCCAATTGTTACATAGCTCAATGTTGCAATATGTCTTTTCAATCTATTGCTCACGTGGGAAGTCTCTCTGGGACTCTCCCCGTCACCTCCTTTATGGAGCAGGTTGATGGGGTATTGTTTAGGGAGTTCCCTGACTCCTCGCCGGTAATGGTCTGTTGAGTCATGGGTTTCCCCCCGTCATAGGGTACGTCGCTCCCCGTCCCCTCTTTTATGGAGCATGGTTGACAGGGTGTTGTTTTCCCTCAGCCGCGTCGTATGGGACCCATGTCCGTATTTTTTTCGGTGAAAAAAGCGGCTTCTTGTCGTTCTCCCAGGCGGCTTGGAGGAACGGTATCTGGTTTCTTGTTAGAATGTCCATTGATGGGCGGTTAGGTGGCGTAGCGGAGAATGCGTTCGTCACCAGCCCCGGAGCTGTGAGCTGGATTCGCCTGTTCGAATCCAGCTCACAGCTCCGGGGTTGTCACCAGCTTGGCTGGCCGTTCACACTAATACAATTGGCTGTATTAGAGAGTGGGAGAAGCTGGCGGGGTGGGTCCGGGTCGTTGTAAACAGCGACTCCTACAGTTCGGTCAGGGCGCCTGCTAAGCGCGGATAGGACCTGAGGGGGATAGTGTGATCCTCCCACATGCTACGCCCTCTCAATGAGAATCCGCGCTGCCAGGTGAAAAGAAGCGGTGATTGGCTGGACGTGTGTCGGAGGAAGCACGTGGTAGCCTCCACTCTCCCAGATGATCTGACTGTGGGGGGTAAGTGCGCAGCGACCAGGAAGGGATTGGGAATTGGCATACGACTAACATTGGGATGGGAGAAAATCGGAGGAAAATGGAGGGGGAAAAAGATAAAAAAAGAAAATGTCCATTGATATGTTTTGGGTCTCGACGTGTACATAGTGCTGGCACTGGGTGCTTCTGATAGGAACCATGCATGGGCTTTCGCGCCTTGGTTGCTCATCATTGAAACAGCGTTTTTATCGGGCAAATGGGATGGAGTTTGTCTCTTCCGAGCGCCAGTGTACTAGGCTTGTCTCGACGAATTCTCGTTCATATCTGGGGGATGTTAACGGAATAGATCAAAGCATAGGTAGAGGGGTCTCACTCCCTTGGGGTGGGCCACCAAGCGCGGTACGAAAGGGACCGTCTGGGTGGTGCCCTCTATAATGTTTTTTCGGGGGGGAAAATGCCGGGTCGGCCCAGGCGTTGCAGGGTTTGACGTTATGGAGATGTTTGTGGTTGTGTTACTACGTGTTACCCCTCACTGTTGCTTGGTCCATGTTGTGTTGTACCTTGCGCTGCGCTAAGGGAGCCTGGTCCTTCTCCATTCTTTTTCGCCCCTCTCTTCTCCTGCTTAAGCAGGGCTGGGAGGGGGCTGTTGAGGTGATTTTTTTTTTATGACTTATACTTTATTGCATATTTTTTCTTTTTGCACACAGTACTTCAGGACAATACAATGAATGACATATTTTGCATCAGCATGGGTCAGTCCTGAAGGACAACACAGACACCTAGACCCCTAACGTCTAGGTTACACTGATAACCCCCATATGGGGGGGAAGACAGAGAAAAAAATAAATAAAAAATAAAGACATAAGAATAAGTAAAACTAAACAAACGAAAAATTCTACAAAACAAAATAGATAGATAAACTAGACTAAACCGAGAATAAAATGGGAAGTAATACCAAAACAAAAAGAAAACACATAACGAAAAAATAAATCTACATTAAAACATAGAGCCAATCTTGTTGACATAAACATGGTGCATTTGTCAGGTATTATACTCATGTGCATCATCGCTGTCTTAGACAAGTGTGCCCCCCCTCCTTTTATAGTGAGTGAAATTGCAAATATTTCCCCCATTTGCTAATATATTTTTCTCCTTTCTCTCCTAAACTAAAAGATATTTTCTCATAGGCAGCTACCCTACCCAGTTCTCCACTCTACTCTCCGAATGAGGGGCCTTCTGGTGCCTTCCAGCCTCTCATTATGATCTGTTTGCCTATCATAATACTAGTCTGTATCCAATCAGCTAGGGGCTTTGCGATATGGCTAAGACTGCAGGGATCCCCCAGGATATATTCTTATAGAACTCCTCTGGCATCCCTGTGTACGTCCCGGTCCGCCGGACCCGGGTTCAACATTATTTTCGTCGACCCGTTGGCCTGGGTTAACCCCTTTTTGAAAACTGAAACACTTGTACTGTGGTATAACCAGTGTATACCCGCAGTTGTGTTTTGGAGTTTTTTTCTTGAGGGGTTATAGGAACAACCACCTCATGTTAGAACCAAGGGGGTGGTTGGTTCCCTGGTGTGTTGGTAGCGGAGTCAACTCTCAGGGTAGGCCCCGTCTACCTGTGAGTGTGCCTCCGCACTTTTCATGACGTCTGCCAATCATGTCAGCCTTCTCTGCCTCGGCCCCTCTAGAGAGTCAAGGGGTTTTTGTGGAGGCTGTGACATGGTGCACAACAATGCCAGCATACGCCCCTTCCACCGGGGTGCTGTTTCAGCAGACCCCTTTGGCACGTGTCTAGTGCGCAGTGCTCCAGGCTCGGGTCGAGTGGCCTGTTGCCTGGATTGAGGGATTGACCTCTTTGGGGGTCGTCTCCCCGGTGCGCTGCCTGCTCCCGCTGTGGGTGCTTCACGCTTACAGCCATACCAACCTGAATACGCCCGATCTCGTTCGATTTCGGAAGCTGTGTAGGTTCAGGCCTGGTTTGTACTTAGATGGGTGACTGCCTGGGTATACCAGGTTCAGTGAGCTAGGCGGCGTGCTATAGGGGGGAAGGGCCTGCTCTTGGATGGGCCCTGTCCGAATACGCTGGCGATGTGGGGGGCGGTGTCACTAGTGACCGCCTGGTGAGGTCTCGATGCTGTGGCATCATTGGCCTCTCCAGGCCCCCTTTTCCGGGGGGGTCCAGTCCCTTTCTGGGTCTGGGTCCTCCTTCACGCTCCCCTGCTACGGCCTTGCCACGGGGTTGGGCTTTTGCTCTTGACCCTGTGATGTTAGGGGTGGTAATGGGGGCTTGTTCCTTTCCGTTCGTTCCCTAGTGGCATGCGGGTTGTGCGTTTGTGTAGTCGTGGGTACGCCCCACGGTCTGCTCACCCTGTGCGTTGAGTTGCTGAAGTCTCCTCTTCGCGCAGTCGGATCCGACACCCTCCCGTCCTCCGCTAGGGGGGTTCGGGGGGCTCGGGTCCTCCCCGGTTCTGATGGTTGTGGGGGGCCTCAGCGGGTGCATTTGTCGGGCTCCGCTCTGCTCAGCTCCTGTGTTGCAATAGATGCAGAGCGGAGCTACACAATGTATAACGTACGGTTATGTATATAACCATAGTTATATGAGTGTAGTGACGCTCTGCGTCGGACTCACTGAGGACCCCGTGGTCTTGCCTTGTGGTGAAAGACTTGGGAAGGATCTGATGGTATGGCCACACCCCTGCTTATGTAGGGAGCGGATGGGGGTGTGGCCAGACAGATGATGGTATGTAAAGGTGCATGTGAGAATTTATTCAGTGCTAATACTGGATATGGGGAGTATTGCAATTGACGCAGAGCGTCACTACACTCATATAACTATGGTTATATACATAACCGTACGTTGTAGCCCATGACTCAAGGGTACTACGACTATGCTTGCACCTCATGGTACCAAAGCACCTCAAAGGCACTAAAAACAAAATTACAAACATCTCAAAACAAACTGGTCAGACTACTGCTTGACCTGACTCCTAGAACCCACCTCACCCCTGCCCACTTTGACAACCTAGGATGGCTTAGAGTAGACGACAGTACAGCAACTTGCAATGGGCCTGGTCTACAAGATACACTACATGACCAACGTACCCATGTACATGTCAAAATACTTCCCAAAGGTCAGTGAATACCATGATCACAACACCAGAGGGAGCTCCACAAATCATGTTAAACCCAGATTCGGCTCAAACAAGGGACTAAACACGTTTAGCAATTATGCCACATCAATGTGGAACGCCCAAAGCTGTAAAGGAATGTGAATCACTACCCACTTTCAAAAACACTCTCAAAGAACACCTACGGGAGACTGCAATTCGAAACTGGCCCCTGCAAATGTCCTAACCAAACCCCCTCCAATGTACAGTAAATTACCAAGTATGGCTTTGTCAATATTCCAATGTACAGTGTACAGTGTCCCCCACCCACACCCTACCCAACCCCCCCCCACCCCCCTACCCACCCAACCACCTCCAATGTACAGTTCCCCCCCCCAACCACCCAACCCCACCCCACCTACCCAACCCCACCCCACCTACCCAACCTCCTCCAATGTACAGTTTCTACGTCAAAATGTATATACTCTCTTTTCTGGACTCTTTTTGTATCACAGACAGTACTGTATTTGCAAATCTGGTATGTCATAAATGTATAGATGTAGCAGTACTGTCCATCTGTATGTCGTGTGTGTCATATATGTTATGATGAATTGAAAATGGGGGACCCTTATGTAAACAAGACGAAAGTCTTTCTCTGGTCTGCATCCCCTTAACAATTATATGTATTGAGCTGTACTGTACTGTACCCATTCTGCAATCTGTTAATAAAGTTTTCAATCAATCAATCATTCAAAACAACAGTCTGCCGCACCGTGGGAAAGAGGAAAACACTCAAATGAAAAAGGTGAACGAAAGGTTATCCTATAACCTAGTTATATGAATACTGGCAGAGCGTCTCGCTCTTTGCCATTATGAGACAACTCTTATCTCCTAGCACCTACTGTGCTCATGAACAAACAATTTGCACTCATGCACGTGACCAGGCCACGCCCCTGCATCCTGCTATAAGACGCCGGACATGGTCACACTCTACCTTCCTCGGAAAAAAAGTTTCCAACATTGAAAACCAAACCAAGGGACCTCAGGGCGCCAAGAGCGAGACGCTCTGCCAGTATTCATATAACTAGGTTATAGGATAACCTTTTGTTATATATCATACTGGTCATCGCGTCTCGCTCTTTGCCATTATGAGATATAGGACAGAGCGGACGCGTGACCCGACAAGTGTACCCCCTGAGGGCCCATAAGCCCCACTACCAGGGAGGAGGGGAGTCCCCTCCACCCGCCCGTCCTAACGAAGGGGGGGAGGCAGTCAACTCCACCAAAGTGCGGAAGAAGGGGGAAAGATCTAAAAAGACCCCTAAAAACGCACAGTACAGGCGGGACCACGTGTGACACAGCACCCCGTGGCACACACCCACACACCCCTGCTAGCCCACCGACTGGCGGGACGCAGGGGAGGTCCCAGACCTCAGAACCGCCTGGGAGACAGAACCCCCAGTCATGTCCATGAGGTAAAACTTAACAAAGGGACCCGGGGAGGACCAGGAGGCCGCAGCACAGATGTCCTCCACCGAGGCCCCCCTTAACAGGGCAGCAGCCCGAGGGGGGACCTGTCCAGCCAACGTGCAGCAAAAGGCAACGCCCCCGCACAACCAATGTGACAGGTGCTGCTTGGACAGCGCCTCACCCGCGCAAGGACCACCGTAACAAACAAACTGTTGAACGGAAGCCCAGAGAGCCAGAGTCCTGAGATAAACCCCCAGTGCACGGACAGGATACAACAGGTGAAGACCCGCCTCCAACTCACTAGCGTGAGGAGGCGGACAAACGCCTGAACCACAATATTCCTGGAGCGAAAGAGCTCCGGATATTCTTTGGCACGAAGACTGGATTAGGCCTCAGAGTCGCACCGCTATCGGCCGAATAGACAGGCACTCAGGCCGCACCGAGAGAGCACACAGCTCACCCACGCGTTTAGCAGAGGTGAGGGCCAAAAAGAACGCTGTCTTCAAGACAGCAGATCCAATGGTGCCTGCTCAAGAGGCTCAAACGGGGCCTCCGACAACCGGCCCAGGACCAGTTGGAGGTCCCACTCGGAGACAGAGAACGTTCCACAGGCTTGAGACGCTGAGCGCCAAGCAGGAATGTTTCACGAGAGGGTGGCTGAACAATGATCCGCCCCCACACTCAACCATATGCCACTCAGAGGACGGAGCGTGCGCGTACCGGATAGCGTTAACCACAGAATAATCAAGACGCATCCCCACCAGACTCACACTGTCAGCAGCCAAGCCTAGAGGCTGCCCCAGAACAGGAGGCAGAACAGAGTTCCGCGTGCCTGAGAGAGGGCACGCGGTGACCACGGAACAGGCCACGGCGGGGCCACCAAGAGCTGAATCAGGGCCGGGGACCACAGAGCTGAGCCCCGGCCCGGCGCGACCAGGACCAAGTCCCGCGCTCCCGATGTACCCGCCCCAACAGCTGAGCTATCAGGTGTAAGGGGGGGAATGCGTACAGAATCCCGGACGGCCACGGAATCGGTCCCAGACCTGCCCGACTATGTCTGGACATAATCCCCACTCGTCAGAGTGAGGACCGCCCCGCGACATCACACCTGCACCCACATTCACCCTGCCGGGGATGTAGAGAGCCCTCAGGCAGAGCAGATGGAGAACGCCCATAGCCAGAGCCCGACCGCTGCCCGGTGCAGATGGGGGGAGCGCACTCCACCCTGTCTGACAATATACGACGCTGACGTCGTGTTGTCCGTCCTGACCAAAACATGCTTGCCCACCACAAGGTGGTCGAGCCGTTTGAGGACCAGAAGGACTGCCTTCAATTCCAACACATTGAAAGTAGCGCAGACCGGGCAGCATGGCAGCTGCCCCCTACTGCGTTGGCCCGACACATCCCCCCCCCATCCCATGAGGGAGGCGTCGGTGAAGACCGTGACGTGTGACAGCCTGCTACCCACGGGGACCCCGCAGGTGAGGGCACCAGACCCTCCCCAAAAGATGAGGTCCCCCAGTACTGACATGGGAACCTTCAGCCGCTTCCACATGTCTCACACCGGGTCCATTTCCATACTGGAAAAAACCACCTCTGCATCCTCCTCATGAAGAGGAGGCCAAGAGGGACTCCAGCAGCAGGCGCATCACGAACAGCGCCGTAACAGTCCTAGGACGGAACCTCCCGTCCTAGGACGGAACCTGCCCATATAGACCTTGAGCTTAGAAAAAGCCCAAGTACTCCACCCATTGACTGGGAAAAGGAGAACTCTACTTCCAGTCTACAGCAAAACCCAGGCTGGTGAGACACCACCTGCCTGGTATGAGACCTGGCGATCTACCCTGACCGGCCAAGGACCAGAACGTCGTCCAGGGCAGAAGTCGTAACCCCCAACGATGCAGAGGCCCCAGCGCGGTCTTCACACACTTGGTAAAGATGCGGAGAGCCAGAGAGTAGCCGAACGGCAGCCTCTGGTACTCGTACGCTAAGCCCTGCAAAGGAAGCGTAGGTAAGCCCTAGGATGGAAGATTGGGATGTGAATACGCATCCTACAGGTCTATGGAGGAGAACCAGGCCCCCACCTGACAGCGTCTAACAGGTGGGAGACGGTCAACATTCTGAACCTTCCATGGGACAGGTCCAGTATGGGTATGGGTTGTTGCTTCGCCAACAAAGATTGGATCTCGTCGGCCAGAGCTGTCACTGCTGTTGTCCCTGACAATAGGGTCTGTACCAAACCTGAAAACGGGTGGGGTTGTGCAAACTGCAAGACAAGTCCCCGCCTCAGCGTTCTCTCCATCCACTTCGACATATGGCACTGCTGTAGCCATATGTGATGATAATCCCAAGCGCACCCGCCGCCACTTGGCGCTGGTCCGCCAGGAACCGTAGATAGGCGGCACGGTCCCACCCGCTGTGCGTTGCCAACCCTGGACTCGCCAACCACGCGAGCGTGTGGCGTGGGAGCCGCTTGACAGCACAGCATTCTCATGGACAGACCCAGGCCTAGCCAGCAACTGGATGTCAGCCCCTGTCCCCATGAGAAGCGAAACGTGGGGCCGCTTGTGCTTCACTGAAGGCACGTGGCTCGCAGCCAAAGGGATCAAGTCAGAGCCCATATCCCGCTGGTGTTGGGGGGGGGGGAGTGACCGGAGAGCGAGCTAGATACAGCTAGACGGCAACGGTTTTTTAGGGCGTGCTCATCTAATGTAGCCGATCCCTCGGCCGCCAAGGCTGTGGGCCTTGCGATCACCTGTTTTCTTTGTGTCCAGGGTACCTCAGGCGGGGGAAACATGGCCGCTGGTTGGGGGCCTCGCCACAGCCGCTGGCGAGGCCGCGCCCTCAGCTCTGGCTCCGCGGTGTGAGGCGGTGTGGGGCCTAGGTCAAATACCGCCCGTGCTCCTGCGGAAAGACCAAAGTCCCTCTGCGGAGAGGGGAGCCCTGAGGAGGGAAAAACCTTCTCTCCTCCTCAAGGGGAGACTGATCCAATCAAAGATGTCTGTAAACAAGCGTTGACAGCATCCTAGCCCTCCCTGCGGTTATAGCTTGTGGCTAGGTCAAAAACGAATAACCTCAAAACCTTGCGCGATGTTTCTACGTCGGCTGGCCCTAAGGCCCCAGAAAGAACAGCAATTCGAACAATGTTGCTAGTTGCTGCTAATTCTATACCACGGCGGTATAGGCTTTAACAGCCCACCAGCCACCTGCCGGGCCGACTCGCCTCATGGCGTCAGCCGGGCGGGACACCGTTCCACCATGTCAGAGGCAAAGGACTGATGCCACCTGCTTCACAAGCACGGAGCACCAGTGGTGGCTGCAGACAAAAGACTACTACTAGGTAGAGTGTGACCATGTCCGGCGTCTTATAGCAGGACGCGGGGGCGTGGCCTGGTCACGTGCATGAGTGCAAATTGTTTGTTCATGAGCACAGTAGGTGCTAGGAGATAAGAGTTATCTCATAATGGCAAAGAGCGAGACGCGATGACCAGTAACTAATGTTACTGGTACCTTGACTGCCGGGTGACATGGTCATGGTAACCCATGGCAACCCAGAGATAGAGTCAGAACCTGGATAGAGACACACACACGCATGCACACGTGCACACACACACACACACACACACACACACACACAAACACACACACACACAGAGAACCATTACACATATTCAAGCCTTAATGCATACACAGAAACACTCATAGACCATCAAATCCATCCACACACTTGCACACATGGATGCATGCTAATGTGTTGGTAAGCATGCATGCACACACACACCCAGATGTATGCATGCATGTATGTACCAACTTACAAATTCATGAGTTCACACTCATGAACTCGGCACACACAATCAAGTATGCATGCACACACACACACACACACACACACATGCATGTACGCTGACTGCCACACACTCAAACATGCATGCAGACAAGCATACTGTTAATGTGCATATACTTGCACACATGCACGTACATGCGCAAACATATACGTACACTGATAAACACTTGCACATCCACATAATGTATGCAGGAACACACACACATTCAAGTATGCATGCACACACAGGCTCAACCCCACACCTCTCTAACACACACACACACACACACACATGTTCCAGTTCCAAATATACACACAATCACATTCAGGTATTCATACACGTGCACCTTCAGATACCTCCATTCAAGCACTCAAGCACGCGCACACACACACACACACACACACACACACACACACACACACACACACACACACACACACACACACACACACACACACACACACACACTAAGCTTTGTGATGCTCATCAATACAAGACAATGACAATTATGTACTTGAACAGCAGGTTGAAGCTGCATTTGCCTATCAATAGAGAGAGAGAGAGAGAGAGAGAGAGAGAGAGAGAGAGAGAGAGAGAGAGAGAGAGAGAGAGAGAGAGAGAGAGAGAGAGAGAGCGAGAGAGCGAGAGAGAGAGAGAGAGAGAGAGAAAGAGAGAGAGAGAGAGAGAGAGAGAGAGAGAGGGGGTGGAGAAGGTAAACATAGGAGACAGAGAAAGGGAGAGAGGGAACAGAGAAAGATGAGACAATATAGAGAAAAAGCAATACAGAGAAAAGAGAGATACAGAGAAAAGAGAGATACAGAGAAAGAGATACAGATAAAAAGAGATACAGAGAAAAGAGAGATACAGATAAAGAGATATAGAGAAAGAGATACAGAGAAAAAGAGATACAAAGAAAAAGCGATACAGAGAAAAAGGGATACAGAGAAAAAGAGATACATATAAAAAGGGATACAGAGAAAAAGAGATACAGAGAAAAAGGGATACAGAGAAAAAAGAGATACAGAGAAAAATATATACAGATAAAAAGAGATACAGAGAAAAAGAGAGATATAGATAAAAAGAGATACAGAGAAAAAGAGATACAGAGAAAAGGAGAGATACAGAGAAAAAAGAGATACAGAGAAAAGAGAGATACAGAGAAAAGAGAGATACAGAGAAAAGAGAGATACAGAGAAAGAGATATAGAGAAATAGATACAGATAAAAAGAGATACAGAGAAAAAGCGATACAGAGAAAAAGGGATACAGAGAAAAAGAGATACAGTACATATAAAAAGGGATACAGAGAAAAAGATATAGGCTACAGAGGAAAAGAGATACAGAGGAAAAGAGATACAGAGAAAAATATATACAGATAAAAAGAGATACAGAGAAAAAGAGAGATATAGATAAAAAGAGATACAGAGAAAGGGGGATACAGAGAAAAAAGAGATACAGAGAAAAAGAGATACAGATAAAAAGAGATACACATAAAAAGAGATACAGAGAAATATAGAGATATAGATAAAAAGAGATACAGAGAAAAGGGATACAGAGAAAAAGAGATACAGATAAAAAGAGAGATACAAATAAAAAAAAGAGATACAGAGAAAAAGAGAGATACAGAGAAAAAGAGAGAAGTCAGACAGATCTAAAGACAGTAAAACATGGACACAATAGAGGTTGCTTTGCATCATCAACCTGGTTATTTAGGACACCAATATCTACTCAGAGAGAGAGAGAGGAGACAAGAAAAGCTGCAAAAATAGAACGAGAGAGTAAATCGAGAGAGAGAGAGAGAGAGAGAGAGAGAGAGAGAGAGAGAGAGAGAGAGAGAGAGAGAGAGAGAGAGAGAGGGGGGGTAGAGATGGAGAGAGAGACAGAGAGAGAGGCAGAGAGGGAGGCATCTATATTTATCACAGCCGAAGAGTGCAAGATCGCTCCGCATCCTTCGCCATACGCCAGTACGGTAATGCGCATTTCCTTTTCCTTCGCCCATATTAGCACACATTAACGCTGGTCAATCACATTAATTGTATATATATACACGCGATGGACGCAGCAGGCGATCACTGCTACTGTTATTCAGCCACGCCAGCCGCCGCGCCGCAGCCGTGCAAGAGGTACATGATTGATTGATTGATTGATTGATTGATTGATTGATTGATTGATAACTACAAATATAGTAAATTACCTTTTATCAAAATATTAACCATTAAATAAAGGTTGTAATTAGGGCTGTCAGTTTATCTGTATGTCATATATGTCCTGATGAATTGAAAATGGGGGACCCTGAGGTAAACAAGACGAAAGTCTTTCTCGGGTCTGCATCCCCTTAACAATTGTGTGTATTGAGCCGTACTGTATTGTACCCATTCTGCAATCTGTTAATAACATTTTCATTCAATCAATTCCATTCAATCAATTTTATGAATGCCCGAATAACGTTATGGCGTTGCGAGTGAATCGCGTTGCGATAATATACATGTATTCCATAATATGTAAAGTACAGTTGACAGCTGCGTTGTGTTAACGTTACAATGTACAGGGAAATAACATTATGGCGTGTTATGGCGTTATGTGGTCCTCGTTTGGATAATATGTAAAGTACAGTTGACAGCTGCGTTGTGTTAACGTTGCAATGTACAGGGAAATGCTGCGTTGTGTTAACGTTACAATGTACAGGGAGATAACATTATGGCGTGTTATGGCGTTATGTGGTCCTCGTTTGGATAATATGTAAAGTACAGTTGACAGCTGCGTTGTGTTAACGTTGCAATGTACAGGGAAATAACGTTATCGCGTCGCGATAATATACATGTATTCCATTTGGGCGTCTGAGCGGGGGGAAAGAAAATGGGCATTTGGAGGGCGTTACCGCGGCCAATCAGGGCAAAATGCGGAAGCGCTCTTGCACTCTTCGGCTGTGATAAATATAGACGCGAGAGGGAGAGCGACAGAGAGAGAGAGCGAGAGCGAGAGCGAGAGAGAGAGAGAGAGAGAGAGAGAGAGAGAGAGAGAGAGAGAGAGAGAGAGAGAGAGAGAGAGAGAGAGAGAGGGGGAGAGGCCGACTGAAAGACAGCCAGGCAGGAAGAACCATCTGGAGTCAACCTCCAGAAGAGCAGAAAGAGACCAGAGGCTGTGATAGATACAAAGCCAGAGGCGTCATCCCCTCATGATCCAGGGCCGTGTCTAGATTATTGGGGGCCCTATGTGAAATGTTGTTTGGGGCCCCTATTTTGTGAAACTATGGTGGGATTCCAAACCCTTTAAGGTGCATGTATTTAACATTTAAATGCATCAATCTGGTGCACTTTAACGTCTTCCGCCCGTGGGGTCCGGGGGCAGACCGCAAATGACATCACGTCATAAATCAAGCTCTGCAGACTGTCTGACAAAATTATCATTTTATTTTTCAAACGTATTCAAGAATAAACATCATAACCATGTCACAACAGCAGTTATAATGTATATTTTCATCAATACGTTTGTTTACCAATAGGTTAAAGTGTTATTAGTGAGATTTTGGTTTTAATTTTTTTGTTGTTGTTGTGTCGCGGGGATCGGCCATTTTGAATTACCGGCCTATTGGGAAATGTAGTCATTTTGATGCCATTTTGAAGAGGACACCCAGAGCTTTCAAGGAGCGTTGGAATAAAAAGAAAATACACTTCCCAAAGGCCTCTAGGTCCCGGCAAGCAAATTACTTGTTATGAATATTGTGAGGGCTGGGTAGGACTGCATGCTGCCCAATGAGGGGGCGTGCCGAACTTTCTTCCTCGCGCACCTGTGAGTGGTTGGCAATCAGCTCCTCGGGAGAGTATTAGTACTGCTGGTTGCCTTCCACTCCTTGCCAGGTCGTCTCTGTACATTACCACCTATTGCCGTTTCCTGGAGTAGGACACCGTCTTCGCTCTCTAGACTTCCACGGGAGGATCCCAATGTTCCCACTCCAGATGTCGTGCCAGCTACTTCCCTACTCCCTCTACATGGACCTCGTTCCCGGGGTGAGACAACTTCATCGCTCTCTATTGTTCCACGGGAGGATGCCCGTGTTCCCACCCCATTCCCCTTGGACCCCCTGTTTGCTGCGTTGCCTGTCGACAGCGTTCTGGTCGGGAGGATGCCCGTGTTCTAGGAGATTCCCGTTTACCTTTTTGGTCCCCCTTTAAAGGCACAGTGCTGCTATTTTTGTGTTCCAGGACTTTAGTGTTTTTTCACCCTTAACACTTTCAGTGCCCATCACGTCATATGACGTTTTATCAGCCCAATGCCTGAATGCCCACGACGTGTATTAGCATATTTTTTTTTATTAGCGATCTGATTTCATATTTAATCAACCGAGTCTCCCGTTGGTACAGCAGTTCCTCCAGCAGCTCAGAATGGAAAAAAGCGCCCCCTATCGTCTATCCCTGAGTAACTGCACGTCAGTCGCTTAGACTGACCTGGGCTCAGTCGATATGTAGAGGCGGAGCCAGCTGGCTCCGTGAGCAGGCAAGCCGTCTGCTCAACATGGAAGTCATCGCGGGACGGGAATCAGCCTGGAATATATATTCACAGTAGCCAATCGATAGTAGACAGTAGTGATCGATTTTTGGAATAGCGATCAGGAATTGGAATGATCTTTTTAGAGAACATCTGATCTGAGGTAAGGAATCTATTTTACCAGTCTTGGGATAATCAAAGTTGTATTCCCTGAGATATCAGCGTTTGCCCTATGTGTGTGTGTGTGTGTGTGTGTGTGTGCGCGATCGCTGATGAGGAACTCAGATAATCTATTTTCAGCTTGCGGCCCCAGCATGCATACGTACACATATACTATCGATAATCTAGCATTTATTTGAAAACTATTCATAAATAGGCAGAAAAATGACAACGTTTTTGTGTATTCTAGAATATTCCAGTAAACGTCTTTTTGGAATCTTTTTATTTTCCTTGAAAACGAAGGCGTTTCAAAATGCTATAAAACGAAAATGAACCGATAAAAAAACAATCCGCTTCGACAATGTTGACTGGAAAACGAGTCATTGATAAGCAACGGGCAGATTATACACATAATTTAATTTAAAACATAGATTAGGCGTTATTAACGCTAACATTGAAGTGGATGATGGTGGGCATTCAAGCACTAAATCGTGCACCCCCTGCTGGCACCGAAAGTGTTAATGGGTCAGTGTTGCACTTTTCTCACTTTGAATACCTGTCTGTGTCGTGCAATTGGGGTCGCATACAATCCCTAACAAATATTTTTTTTATTCTCTTATTACTCGGGATAATATACCATAAAACTGAACGTTATTTGTCAGGATGGAGGTAGGTGAGTTCCAATTGTTGTAGGCAATCAGACGGAGAAGGTATACTCTTGAACAGGTTCGACTTTAATAGTAAAGAACACAAAGAGTAATACTAGGATACTATGCCAAGGCAAGGGAACAAGAGAATTAGGTAATGGAGCTTAGTGGTGGTCCAGAAATGGAACTGCCCGCGTTATCTCCGAATGCCTATAGTGAAGATCTGACAAATGACAAGCAGAGGAAAGGAATGTTATATAGCCACCAAATACCAACATTCCACACACACCCCTGTGACAGCCAATCAGAAGCCAACCCCTAATTGACAGCACTAAATGACAGGGAAAACAAGTGACAGTAATCAAGTGACAGATGACAGAGAAGATGGGAGGTTCCCGACCGTAGTCAAGAACCAGAATCGTAACAGTACCCTCCCCCGACGAACGGCACCAGACGTTCACCTGGGGGCCTCTGGATTCAGCCGCCAGAAATCATTGATCAGGCTGGGATCTAAAATATCCCTTTGAGGCACCCAAGAACGCTCTTCTATCCCGTACCCCTGCCAATCCACCAAGAACTGAAACCCCCTACCCCTCCGCCTACAACCCAGTATCCTCTGCACCGTGTAAATGGGCTGACCACCCATAAACCGAGGCGGAGGAACCGTAGGCAGTGACGGGGCCAAGGGCGATGAGAGGAACGGCTTCAACAGGGACACATGAAACGTCGGATGAACCCTCATAGAACTCGGAAGCCGTAGCCTGTAAGCCACAGGATTCACCCGACGTACCACCTTAAAGGGTCCTATAAAGCGAGGAGCCAGCTTCCTGGATTCCACCCGAAGAGGGAGATCCCGGGTGGAAAGCCAAACCCGCTGCCCAGGACGGTAAACCGGAGCCGGACGACGCTTGCGGTTAGCCTGCCGCTGGGTACTAACCGAAACCTTCTGCAGCGCCGCCCGGACCCGCTTCCACGTCCTGCGGCAGCGAGCCACATGTGCCTGGGCCGAGGGCACCTCCGCCTCCTGCTCCTGCTCGGGAAACAAAGGAGGTTGAAAACCATACTGACACTGAAAGGGAGACATACCGGTAGAGGAGGAGAGGAGGGTATTATGCGCCTACTCAGCCCATGCCAACCTCCTACTCCACGTTGCCGGGCAACCGGCAACGTAACATCTCAAGACCCCCTCCAGGTCCTGGTTGACGCGCTCCGTCTGCCCGTTCGACTGCGGATGAAACCCAGACGAAAGGCTGACGGAGGCGCCGAGGCCGGCGGCAAACGCCTTCCAGAACCTGGAAGCGAACTGAGGACCCCGGTCCGACACGATATCCACCGGAAGCCCGTGGACCCGAAAGACATGCTGTATCACCAGATCAGCAGTCTCTCGGGCCGATGGAAGCTTGGATAGAGGAACAAAATGAGCCGCCTTCGAGAACCGGTCCACCACCACCAAAATGGCGGTGAACCCGTCCGAAAGGGGGAGGCCAGAAATAAAGTCCAGGGATATGTGCGACCAGGGCCGTTTAGGAATAGGAAGTGGCCGGAGCAGACCTGCCGGTGCACGGCGAGAGGTCTTACTGCGCGCGCACATCGGGCAGGCCGCCACAAAGGAACGCGTATCCCCCTCCACTGTCGGCCACCAGAACCTCCTACGGATAAATTCCAGGGTCCTGGTGGCCCCAGGGTGGCTGGTGAGGGATGAGGCATGTGCCCACTGCAGCAAACGTGAGCGTGCCGCCTTGGGCACATACGACCGCCCCGGAGGGCCCCCGCCAGGATCGGGCTCCCGCGTCAGCGCCGACCTTACCACCTTATTTATGCCCCAAGACACGGGTGCCAAAATCAAGGCCGGTGGAATAATGGGATGGGGATGCTCCTCCCGGCCAGGAAGATCAAACTGGCGCGATAACGTGTCGGGTTTGATATTCTTGGACCCGGGTCTATAGGAGATGGTAAATCGAAATCGTGTGAAGAATAACGCCCACCTGGCCTGGCGAGCGTTAAGGCGTTTAGCCCCTTGGATGTAAGCCAAGTTCTTCTGATCGGTCCAAACAATGAAAGGATGTGCCGCGCCCTCCAACCAATGTCTCCATTCCTCCAGTGCCAATTTGACTCTCCCGATTACCCACGTCGTAGTTGCGCTCGGCTGATGACAGACGGCGAGAAAAAAAAGCACACGGGTGCACTTTCCCATCCTTTAAGCACCTCTGAGAGAGCACCCCCCCCACAGCGATGTCAGAGGCATCCACCTCCACAATGAACGGAACCTCTGCATCGTGGCGGATCAATACAGGAGCGGATGTAAACCGACGCTTGAGATCGCAGAAGGCCGACTCTGCCCTAGGCGACCATTCAAAGCCAGGGAGAGAGGCCTTAGTGAGAGCTGTTAACGGATTGGCTAAGGCGCTAAAGTTGCGAATAAAGCGCCTGTAAAAATTTGCAAAGCCCAAAAACCGTTGTAACCCCTTGAGCGACGAAGGCCGTGGCCAGTCCAAGACTGCACTCACCTTGGCCGAATCCATGCGTAGATCACCCTTCGTCAACACAAAGCCCAGGAAGGAAACGGTATCAGTGTGAAACACACACTTCTCAGCCTTAACGAATAGTTGATGCTTGAGGAGACGGTCTAGCACCTCCCGAACATGCAGTTGGTGTTGCACCATATTGCGAGAAAAAATTTGGATATCATCTAGGTAAACAAACACCGACACCCCAATCAAGTCTTGCAGCACGTCGTTAACCAGGGCTTGGAAGACTGCCGGAGCATTAGCCAAACCAAAGGGCATGACCAAATACTCATAGTGACCATTGAGTGTATTAAATGCAGTCTTCCACTCGTCTCCTTCTCTAATCCTGACCAGATTGTATGCATTACGTAAGTCAAGTTTAGAAAATACCTGTGCCCCCTGTAAGCACTCAAATGCCGTGTCCATGAGAGGTAAAGGATATCGGTTCTTGATGGAAACGTCATTCAATCCCCTATAATCAATGCACGGGCGCTGATCCCCATCTTTTTTGTCAACAAAGAAGAAACCAGCGCCGGCCGGGGATGTGGAAGGACGTATGTGCCCCGCAAGCAATGCCTCCTCAATGTAGGTGTTCATGGCCAAGGTCTCGGGGCGTGAGAGAGAGAACATTCGCCCGCGAGGCGGGAAGGTACCGGGTAGAAGATTAATGGGACAGTCGTATGATCTATGAGGCGGTAGTGCTTTAGCACGCGTCTTGCTAAAAACGTCTGCCAGGTACCAATAGATCTCAGGAACCCCTATCAAATGGGGATTAGAGGGTGGAACAGAATTTGCGACGCTCCCCACCACCCTGGAGAGAGAAGAAGGAGAAAAACGAGAAGAGGGGAAGGGAGACAAGGGAGTGGACAAACTCTCGCCGACGACCGACTTCACGTCGACCTCCGTTGAGAGCTTGCCCGTGCTCCAATTAATATTCCATACACATGAAGACAACCAGGGATAACCCAACACTATAACAGAATAGGGGGAGACAATAACAAATAATTGAACCCACTCCCACCCCCCACCCGCCACCCGGATGTGCATAGGAACAGTACGTTGTGTGACGCTCCCACTGCCCAGGGGCTGACCGTCCAGGGCGTAGACAGGAATGGGAACCCCCAACTCTTCTACCGGGATTCCCCATTCTCTCACCAACCCCAAGTGAATGAAATTGCCCGCCGCCCCTGAGTCAATGAGAGCCTTCGTTCCCCTAACGTTACCCCCACAGTTAACCGCCACCTCCAGAAATGTACGTGAGTCAAATGGTAGTGCTGGGGTGAGCCCACCTGCTGGCGCCCTCTCGAGGCCCGGCGGAGCACCTCCCCTTCCCGACTGGCGCCGAGTTGAGCCAGTCTGTTCCCGACAGCTGCCGAAACGATGACCGGTGTGGCCGCACCGGAAGCAACGTCGCTCCTCGATGAAGCGCCGCCGCTCGTCGTCTGAGAGCGACAGCGCCCCAAGCTGCATGGATTCATCACCCAGTGGCTCACTCGTGTAATGCGGGAAGATGTGAACAACGGGAGGAGAAAGGACACGTACCTGGGTAGTATCTTCACGCTCCCTCTCTCTCTCCCGATGTCGGTTGTCCATCCGTATGGCGGTGTTGATGAGCGTTTCCAGCTGCTCAGGGATCTCACGCACGGAGAACTCGTCTCGCATCCGTGCGGAGAGTCCCTTGAGAAATAGGACCACACAAGGAATTTCAGACCAAGCCGCCTCCCGAGCCACGATCCAAAATTCGATGACGTATTCTGAAACCGTGCGGGAGCCCTGCCGGCAAGCGAGAAGCCGCCCACCGGCCTCGAAGACCGAGAGTACTCGGGAAGTGTTGAATACCCTTCTCAACTCCCTGGTGAAGTCGTCCACACAGTCGCAGAGAGGCGAACCGCTCTCTAATTCGGCCGTAGCCCAGGAGAGTGCTTGACCGGTGAGGAGGGTGATAATATATGCAACTTGTGCTTTGGAAGAGGGGAATGAGCGTGGCTGCAGCTGGAACACGGGTGAGCACTGGGTGATGAACTCCCTGCATCCCTCCGGTGCTCCCGCGTAGCAGCTTGGTGCGGGTAGCCGTGGCTCCTGGTTCCGATCCTGGTGCCCAAGAGCTCCCCGACTCTCCTCGGTGTTGAACGTGGTGTTGAACGCCGCCTCTCCTGCCGCCGTCTCACCCACCGTCGTCCTTACCCCCGCCACCTCGACTTGTGCCTGCTGGGCTGTGATGAGCGCCGACTGCGCCGTCTCCTGCGACGCGCTGACGATCCCGCCCAGCCGAACCAACTCGGCGCTGATCAGATGTTGCCATTCCTCCAAGCGCTCCTGTGCACTCTTCTGTGCCCGGAGCATCTCCATGATTGCCTCCATGGAACTCTGATGGTCAGGTCTTCTGTCAGGATGGAGGTAGGTGAGTTCCAATTGTTGTAGGCAATCACAGAGACGGAGAAGGTATACTCTTGAACAGGTTCGACTTTAATAGTAAAGAACACAAAGAGTAATACTAGGATACTATGCCAAGGCAAGGGAACGAGAGAATTAGGTAATGGAGCTTAGTGGTGGTCCAGAAATGGAACCGCCCGTGTTATCTCCGAACGCCTATAGTGAAGACCTGACAAATGACAAGCAGAGGAAAGGAATGTTATATAGCCACCAAATACCAACATTCCACACACACCCCCGTGACAGCCAATCAGAAGCCAACCCCTAATTGACAGCACTAAATGACAGGGAAAACAAGTGACAGTAATCAAGTGACAGATGACAGAGAAGGTGGGAGGTTCCCGACCGTAGTCAAGAACCAGAATCGTAACAGTTATTGGCATATATTGGAGCGCAGTTAGTTTGTCTCCCCTATTTTGAGCATTTAGCAACAATCCGCATTGCAAACGGATTCAAAATGGCGGACTTGTTGCAAAAAAAATTAAAAACGACTGTATATACAGTAGATTTCATTCTCTGTTCCTTATGCACGCCTGGTGATACTAAATCAAAATTGAACTTGGCCATTTGAAACATAAGATTTGGCACAATCCATAAATGTGCAAATTGACTATAATAAGGTCATTTATATGCCTGCTATTCTATATTCTATAATAATATTTCAAATGGCATTGGTCCGGATAGGAGAATTCAGTACTGTTACTACAAAACCTTCTGTTTAATCATCTTCCCTTTATTCATTTCCTACGATTCTTTGTACACGTGATCTCAAGAAGGTACTGAACGAGCTCAGTGGCAGTTTTTCATGTCAAAGATGCAATGAAAAATCATAATTCATATTCTCCTTTGTTTCACAATTTAAGCAAGCCTAGTAATATACACAATATTTCTGACACTCAGAGTACATTCACTGAGATCCATAGATGTCCCTAGATACCAAGAACATGCAAATGGACCTTGTAGAAGTGGAGCAATATTCCATTTAATTAGGTATGTATTTTAGGCGGCTTTTCAGAAAATAGGGCTCCGGGCTTAACACTTTCACTGCCCAAGGTTAATTCCTTATTAGTCCCTTGAATGCCCAAATCCGCTCCAATGTTAACTTAATATCGCCTAATCTATGTTTTAAATTATGTGTCTAATCTGCCCGTCGCTTATCAAAGACTAATTTTCCAGTCAACATTGTCAAGGCAGATTCTTTTTTTATCGCTTCATTTCCGTTTGATAGCATTTTGAAAATCACTCGTTTTCGCGGAAAAAACGAGCCATTCTATGATAATCGCCTTTTACTGGAATATTCCAGAACGTTGTCATTTGTCAGCCTATTTATGAATCGTTTTCAAATAAACGCTAGATGATCGATAGTATATGTGTCCGCACGCACGTTCGTGCCGCGCGCTGATAATCGCTGCTCTCATTTCCTGATGGCTTTTACAGTGAAACAGCAATATCACATATAGTGGAAACGCTTATATCTCCGTGAAAACTAGTCTGATTATCCTAAGACTGATAACATAGATTCCTTACCTGACATCAGATGGTATCCAAATTAACCCAGATAGCAAAAGACATTAATTAAATGTTGGATTTTGGTCAGATTGGTTATTTTTGGTTGAGGTTGAAAAAGCTATGTTTATTCAATATCTAAATTACAGATACCATTTCAACATTTGAAAAACTGTTGTTGAATCGATTTAGTATAGATGCTTGTTTTTCAATGTTGAAATGCCCAACAATGAAATTACATGGTTACAACGTAGTGCTGATAATCCCCCCTCCCCCCTCCCCTACGAGGGGGTAGGTCGTAAGAAACTCGCGAGGCCAGCTAGAAGATCTCACGGGACTTGGTGTCTTCATTCAGCGTGACTAGTCAAGTGTGCACAACTATTTGGTAAGTCCTTGACAATACAATGTATTATGCTATTCACATTAGGCATGTGCCGGTAACCGGTTTCACGGTTTGAAAATGTCAAAACCCCCGGCCTGGAAAGTAGCGTTAACTTATAACAGCGCGAGCTAACGTACGTCAGCTATACATCTGCGAGTCTGCTAGCTTAGCCAGCTACACAGACCATGCGAGTCTACTAGCTTAGCCAGATAACGTCAGCTCGACCATGCGAGTCTGCTAGCTTAGCCAGCTAACGTCAGCTCGACCATGCAAGTCTGCTAGCTTTAGCCAGCTACACAGACCATGCGAGTCTGCTAGCTTAGCCAGCTAACGTCTGCTCAACCATGCGAGTCTGCTAGCTTAGCCAGCTACACAGACCATGCAAGTCTGCTAGCTTAGCCAGCTAACGTCAGCTCAACCATGCGAGTCTGCTAGCTTAGCCGGCTACACAGACCATGTGAGTCTGCTAGCTTAGCCAGCTAACGTCAGCTCAACCATGCGAGTCGGCTAGCTTAGCCAGCTAATGTCAGCTCGACCATGCGAGTCTGCTAGCTTTAGCCAGCTACACAGACCATGCGAATCTGATAGCTTAGCAAGCTAACGTCAGCTACACTCTGACGTCACGAGAATGGCGCCATCTTGGTATGGGGGAAACAAATGGATTTCTACTGATCAAATGTCTGCGTTGAGCTCTGTTTTTATTACATATTTTATCACATTCTTGTTAATTTCATAACCTTTTCATATAATTTGTTTTGAAAATATTGAGGCCAACATGGCATTTCACTATTTCGAAAGCCTTTCTGGTGATTCTAAAGTGTATGTTTCCCCCCCAAGCCATAGACATGCACTTAGACAGAAAGTTAAACAGAAAGAGAGAATGATTCCAATAACTGCTATTATTCGGGATCATTCTACCACAAAAGGTAACGTTTATGACAAATATTGAAACATAGTTAGTTTATCTTCCCTATTGTTAGCATTCAGCAACAATTAGATTTGAAAATAGTTTCAAAATGGTGCCACCTTGATCAAATAAAAAAGCTACTGTACATTACAGTAGATTTCATTATCTGTTCTCATGCACGCTGGTGATACTAAATCCAAATTGAACTCTGGCATTTGAAAGATAATATATGTATATATATATAAATGTGCGAATTGGCTATAATAAGGTAATTTATGAGCCTGCTATTGTATATTCTATGATAATATTTCAAATTGCATTGGTCCGGATGGGAGAATTCAGTACAGTATCTACAGAACCTTCTGTTTAATAATCTTCCCTTTATTTATTTTACACTCAAGGTATTGAACAAGATCAGTGGCAGTTTTTAATGTTTGGTCATTATTAGCATGGTGTTATTCACTGTCAAAGATGCAAAGAAAAATCATAATTAATATTCTCCTTTGTTTCATCATAATTTAAGCAAGCCTAGTAATAGACACAATATATATATATATTTTTTTATACACAGTTTTTCTTTATTTCCCCTTTTCAACATGAAATAAGACAACACAATACAATAACAATACTAATAAACAAGACATCACAGGACAATAACAGTAATAATAATAATAATAATAATAATAATAATAATAATAATAATAATAATAATAATAATAATAATAATAATAATAATAATAATAATAATAATAATAATAATAATAATAATAATAATAATAATAATAATAATAATAATAATAATAATAATAATAATAATAATAATAATAATAATAATAATAATAATAATAATAATAACGACAATGACAAGACCATCAGTTAAATCAGAATAATGAAAAGTAAAATAGTCATGTATAAATTAAATATATAAATTAATAAGAATATATATATATATATATATACACACATACATATATATATACATATATATATGCATATACCCACATGTATGTACCATAAGGCGAGATTACCTGAGCACCCGTCATCTCTAGTATCTACAACCAAGGTCCCCACCCCGTGAGGATCCCAAATCCGGCACCCCAGCGAACCAGAGCATCATGCCTCTTTAACACTCCGACTCACCAAGACCTCGAATCAGGGGCCCCCACCAGTCCGAGACCGCGTCTTGTTTGCTTTTCTCATATTTTTATATTCAGAGTTAATGATATTGTTTACACTGTTCATTTTTTCTCATACGTATTCTTAAATAAACAATAATAAATAATAACAACAATGACAACAACAACATCATTGTTATACAACAGACAGGCCTCTTACGCATCTGTTGTACAACTTCTTCCACTAGGGAAACCCACCTCCAAAGAATACACAACCGGGGATAGACATCCCAAGACCCCCGGCCCCCACCCCTCCCCCAACCAAACAGCAAAACCACCAATCGACACGGCCAGCGACAGCATGCGGATATATTCAAATACCGCCACTAGCCGTATCAATCAACAGCCCCCCTGCTCAATCGAGAAAACAGCGGAGACCAAAGGTCCCGGAACATCCACCCCCGGCCGCGCTCCTCCAAGGTCAATCTCTCCAATGGAAGAAGCTGGGATATCTGATCTTGAAACATCTCAAAAGTGGGCGAAGAGTCATTTTTCCAAAACAGGAGAATACATTTCTTGGCAAAGTATGTTATAACAATCAGCAGTCTATATTTTTTTGGATCCATCTGGATCTCTGGTAATTAATTTAGTAAGTAGGCACATGGAGACAAGTCAAATTCCGTTTCTAATACAGATTTTGTAAATGAATGAATACAATTCCAGAATCGTTTTAGTTTATCACAGTGCCAAAACATGTGTAGAAATGTTCCTTCGTTAGTTTTACATCTAGGACAGTTTATTGAATTATCTCTAGACATTTTATGCATTTTTATTGGAGTTAGATACAATTTATGGATACATTTAAAATTAGCTTCTTTGATTTTGTTACTTGTAAATGGAAAGTGTATTCTATCACAAATATTTAGCCATGTATTTTCTTCAAATTTCATGGTTAGGTCTGTCTCCCAGATCCTCAACAAAGGCAAAAAAGATGAGTGACATTCTTTGGAGAAGATGTCATAAAATTCACTAATTTTACCTTTAATTGTGGTCGATGACATTAGTATTTCTTCTATTTCATGTAATTCTAGTCTTAGTTTATTTTCACTTCTCAGTATGTGTATAATGTTTCTCATTTGTAAATATTTAAAGAAATCAGTATTTGGGATGGCATATTCTGTTCTTAAATCCATAAATGATTTTAACTGCATATTTGTATGAAACAGGTCTTTGAATTGACTTATCCCCAACTGAGCCCATTGAGTATATTAATTGATCTTAGATGTTTATCTAGATCAGGATTGTGATAGATAGGAGAGTATATGGAGGTACAATTGGTGATACCCAGTTTTTTTTAGCAGTCCTTCCAAACACATAGTGTGTTAAAAACAGTGAAGCAATTACCTATGTTTCTTATCTTTTTTAATTGTTTTATAAATATGAGAGAGTCCAATGGTAACAGGTCAACAAATTTAGCTTCTAACTGAAACCACTGTGAGTCCCGTCTTCCCAACGACCATGACAGTACATTTCTTAATTGGGCTGACCAAAAATAATGTTGAAGGTTGGGGAGACCGAGACCTCCCATGGATTCTGGCTTCATAAGTGTCAATAACTTTATCCTAGGCATTTTGTTGCACCAAATCAATTTTGAGATGGGTCTATTCATAGATTTGAAAAATTCTGTAGATAAGTAACATGGTAACATTTGAAAAAGGAAATTTAGTCTTGGAAGGACGTTCATTCTTATTACATTTATTCTTCCCAGCAGAGATAATGGGAGCGTGGACCATTTACACAAATCATTTTTTATCTTTTCTATAAGAGGACAATAGTTTTCCCTGTACAAGTTCTCTAGTTGCGGTGTAATGTTTATTCCCAAATATTTAAACCCTTCTGGAGACCAATTAAAAGGATATGTTTTATACATAGTTTCGGTTGGGGTCATATGCAGGAGACAAGCATTTGATTTATTAAAGGGGAACTATCTTATAAATGGCCTTTTTGAGTGTTTAGCATTGTTTCCTAGCTATGTGAACTTATATTAATATGATCTATGTCTCAAAATTCTCATATTGGCGCATTCTTCCAATTCTCCTCTCACAATATTCACCCTCACTGAACTGAGTCGTTTGAAAATGTGCCTATATGTGATGTCATATAGTCACCGCTGCATGTTAATGTTGAGATAGACGACGACGCTCCGCAGTGGTTTAGGTGGCACCTGCAGCCCAGGCTCAAAACAGCTCGAAATCTTGAGGTAGAAAAATGCTGTTTTTGAGGACTTGATTAGAAATACAAAACAATGAATAAAAAAAATATATATATTACAGAGGTGTTCCATAGACTCACAGGAATTGTGTAAAAGTGCCCAAATAGTGAAAGAAATAGTAAAATAGTTCCCCTTTAAAGTTTAACTTATATCCAGAGTATTTTCCAAATTGTTCTATTTCGTTATATAAGTGTGATAAGGACTGTTCTGGGTCTTTTATGTATAAAATAATGTCATCTGCGTATAAGGATATTTTATGTTCCTCCTTATTCATTTTCAGCCATTTAATGTTAATATTGTCTCGTACACATGACGCCAGCAATTCAATCACCATCGCGAAGAGTGAACTCGACAGTGGGCATCCTTGTCTTGTCCCTCTCGTTAGTGCAAAAAAATCAGAGGAAGCTCCATTGGTAATGACAGCTGCTTTAGGATTTTTATAGATTGCTTTAATCCAAGCGATAAAGTTTGGTCCCATATTAAGCTTGTCAAGTATAGAAAAAAGAAAGTTCCATTCAACCCTATTGAAGGCCTTCTCTGCGTCCAGTGATAGGAGCAGAGAAGGGCTCCGACTGGTGTCCAAATTATTTATTACATTTAAAAGTCTCCTTATATTGTCAGCAGAATATCTCCCTTTTATGAAACCTGATTGGTCTGGATTAATCAATTTAGGCTAAATATCTTCTAGTCTTTTTGCTAATAATTTGGTTATAATCTTGTAATCGTGATCTAAAAGACGAATAGGTCTATATGATGAACAATTTAAAGGATCTTTGCCACTTTTGTGCAATACTGTGATATGTGCTAGGTTCATTGATAGAGGGAGTATTCTGTTGAGACAGAAATTATACATCATTGCCATAAAAATGGGATGAAGTTCAGTCCAAAATTCTTTATAAAATTCAGCAGAAAAACCATCTGGTCCTGGGCTTTTATTTATGGGCATTAACTTAATTGTGGCCAGAACCTCTTCTTTTGTAAATGATGAGTTAAGGTATTGCTGGTCTAATTCAGACAATTCTGACAATTTCTTATTTTGTAAGTACTGGTCCAGTTGTTCTTGTGAATGAGAACTTTGAGATTTGTAAAGTGTATTGTAGAATTCAAAGAAAGCTTGATTAATCTCTTTAGGTTGATATGTTATATTATCATTGAGATTAATTGCTTTAATAGTTCTTTCAGTTTGTTCTTTCTTTAATTGATGGGCCAGTAATTTACTTGGTTTATTGCCAAATTCGTAATGCTTTTGTCTAACGTAATTCATTTTTGTTGTAATTTCGTTTGAAATATTAAGGTTTAATTTGGCCCTGGCCACAATTAATTGTCTCCAATTGTCCTCTGTAGACACTGTCTTATGAAGTGCTTCACATCTTATTACTTCTCTCTCAAGTTCTTGTGCTTGTGCTCTTTTTACTTGCTTTTTAAATGAACCATATGAAATGATTAGTCCTCTTAAAGTGGCTTTTGCAGCCTCCCAGATAATGTTAGGGTCAATGAGGGGGTCATTATTTTCCTTTATGTAGTTTGTAATCCATGTTCGCGTTTTTACTTTAAATTCTTCATCTTGGAGTAATGAATTATCAAATGTCCATTGTTTGGTGAACGAGTTAATAATAATAATAATAATAATTTAGGACCTGCTCCGAGGTCACCATTTGGCACACATGCGAACCATGCATACAATGCGTATCTGCGATTAACCCATCCCGTCGTCCTTCCCCCCCAAGGGCAGCCGGGAGCAGACAGGCGCCACGTGAGCCGCGCCAGGGGACCAATCCAAGTGCTCCTGTCCGTCTTCGTCAAGGACGCCACAGCGTTAGCGATCTTGTTGTTGTGCATGTTTTTCCATTGGGTTTATCTTATCGGGGGGGAAACCCTTGCGAGCACGGGGAGAACATGCAAACTCCACACAGAAAGGCCTGGGAGATACCCCACCTGGGTAACTGGCATCATGGAAACCTGGTCCCCAAGCGGGATTCGAACCCTGGACCTTCTTGCTGTGAGGCGACAGTGTTAACCACTACACCACCGTGCCGCCTTCCTATTAAACTGAATAGTCATGCATATTCTGGCATGATCTGATAAAATGATTGGGCTAATTTCACATTCCTTTATCATGTATATATATTTTGAGTAAATAAAGGCATAGTATATTCTACTATATGAGTTATGTACATTTGAGAAGAAGCTGTAGTCTTTAATGCCTGGATGTAATTCACGCCAGACATCAATTAGGCCACTTTCTGCACATAACCCTTGAAGAACTTTTGAGGATTTGGAGCTATGGTTAGTTTGACTAGACTTATCCAATGCTGTCATTGTCAGATTAAAATCTCCCGCCATCACTCCAAAACCTTTACAGTTTTCATTGAACAGCAACACCATGTCAGACATAAATGTGGGTTCGTCGGCATTGGGGGCATAAATGTTCAAAAAAGTAATGGATGTTCCCCAAATGCAGCCTGAAACCAAGACAAACCGTCCGTTCGGGTCTGTAATTGTTTTTTCTACTGTAAATGGTATTGTTTTGTTAATCAAAATAGCCGTTCCCCTGATATGACTTTTATATGATGAGAAATACATTTACATTTACATTTACATTTAGTCATTTAGCTGACGCTTTTATCCAAAGCGACTTACAAGTTCTGTGCGACAAGACAGCAAGAAGGGTATAACTCTATCAGCTGAGTGTTGAATGCCCACGCTAGGTCTTAGGTCAGATCGATAACTTCATAACTCATTGGTCTGCTCATCTTGACTTCAAACAGCGTCCTGCGAAGTGATTGACATGCAGAACCGAACGAGTCTACAAAATGTTGTTGTTACCACTGACCGACAAGAGATAGCGAATGCACCGTTCCGACCCCCGTCAGTCATCGACCTTAGGTCGAGTGATTGAAGTTGCGGAATCTTTTATTTTATTTGCACTGGGAAGGACTCTCTTTATTCAGATGAGGTCCATTTCCCTTATCCGTTACACGTATTATCACTGTATGGCTTTACTTGATAATCCCATTATACAGTACACGTATTATCACTGTATGGCTTTACTTGAAAATACCATTATAGCTAGGGATAAAGCCACTTACACATATTATCACTATATGGCATTACTTGATATATAGTTCTCTCTTTAGGCCTGAGCTAGGGATAAAGCCACTTATCCTATTTTGCCTTAATGCATAATCATATGTCTCCTTTTACTCCGTAGGGATAAAGCCACACTTCTAAAGTTTTTATCATTAATCAAAAATGCAACACGGGACCGCGTGGTTGACATTTTTCTCTTTAGGCCTCCATATGGATAAAGCCCCACTTCTAAAGTTTTTATCATTAATCAAAAATGCAACACGGGACCGCGTGGTTGACATTTTTCTCTTTAGGCCTCCATATGGATAAAGCCCCACTTCTAAAGTTTTTATCATTAATCAAAAATGCAACACGGGACCGCGTGGTTGACATTTTTCTCTTTAGGCCTCCATATGGATAAAGCCCCACTTCTAAAGTTTTTATCATTAATCAAAACGCAATAGGGTGAAGTTACAAGGCAAAACACATTTCATGCTTACCCGGTCGTCTGGTCAGAAGAAAGGATACAAATCATATTTATAAAGAGGTAATTTTAATTAGAAAAAGCTAGTTGCAAGAAGAGACTGAAGTGGAAAGCACCCAATTCAGTTTAAAATAAGCAGAAAACAGAACATCTCATCATGCACGGCTTGTGCCCAGTGTCAAGCACCATTCTTCTCATCTCTCAAAAAAGTCTGGCTCTTGAATCGGCAACCGTCTCTTTTATTTGACATTGTACCGTATTTCTGATTGGTCTAAACACAGTGATGTCAAAGGGTCGTCATTTCTGTTTAGCAAACCAACATACAATACATAATTCGTTATGGACTCCTCCTTCTTTGTACTATCGTTACTGCTAGTTACCTAGTGATTTTTAAGTAACAGAAAGTCCCTTTTTCCTTCAAAACAGACAACGGCTTTGTCTGTGGTGACCACGTGACATCGTATCATGCACGAGGCCCTCCATAGTATCTCTTAAAGAATCCCTCCAGACAAACAGTTTTTACACATTATTCTTTTAGTATTATTCTCTACTAAATGCCATTTTGAAAACTTTTACTGTACACATTAAACATTTAATTGTTATATAGTTTCTTTTTTAAGATCTCCTCAAAAGTTTCCGGACTCCGTCTTTCAACCCTCAACCCTTAATCCCCTTCCTGTCTGAAAGGGTTAACATCTTACAGCTCTCTATCTCCTTTGCTGGGGCCCACATTCCGCAGGTTTCCTCCCTTTTGCCTGTGAAGAACTGTGGAGAACAGACCTCTCTTTATGGAGATATTAAAGGTTCAGTTCCATTTTTTTATAAGTAGAGCCATCATAGAGCTATTTTTCCAGAGTTCAGTTTAAAGATTTATACTGGTCATATAGGAACGACCCAGGATGTCATTGTCCAAAAGTGTCACTTGTTCTGTGGCACTTCACACTGAGTAACAATGTTCATCAAAGTGTTGCGTGTTACAGTGTAGGTTAGTTTATTAGGACAAGTGCATGACAGTAAGGTTAGTCGGGGTTAGATTTTTTTAATTTTTTTTTATCATTTCAGATAATGGTTGAAGAAGTGAGTCTTTAGTCGACGGCGAAAGATTGGACGGGATTCGGCTGTCCTAACTGGGATGGGTAGTTCATTCCACCATTGTGGGGCAAGGACTGAGAATAGGCGGCTTCTCTTTGATGACCCTCCGGGAGCTTGGATAGGAGTAGATCTGAGGCTGCCAGAAGATGCAGAGCATAGGGGTCTTGAGGGTGTGTAGTTAGAGACCATTGACCGGAGGTAGGCGGGAGCGGTTCCCTTTGCCGCACGGTATGCTAGGTCGAGGGCCTTGAAGCGGATACGTGCAGCAATGGGGAGCCAGTGCAGGTCCCTAAGAAGTGGGGTGACATGGGCCGACTTCGGTAGGTTTGAGATCAGGCGGGCCGCTGCGTTTTGAATGAGTTGAAGAGGCTTGGTGGCAGTGGCCGGGAGGCCAGCTAGCAGTGCGTTGCAGTAGTCGAGGCGGGAGATGACTGTTGATTGGACGAGGAGTTGGGTGGCTTCTTTTGTCAGGAAGGGGCGTATCCTTCTGACGTTGCTCAGGAGGAATCTGCAGGTTCTGGTTGTCGCTGCGATGTGAGCAGAGAAGTTCAACTGGTCGTCGAGGACAACACCAAGGTTCTTGGCGGTCGGCAACGCGGTCACAGCTGCATTCTTGACTGTGATGGAGAGGTCGGTCAGGGGGGAGGATTTGGCCGGCAGGTGGAGCAATTCTGTTTAGCTTAGGTTCAGTTTGAGGTGGTTGGTCGTCATCCAGGCGGAGATGTCGGACAGACAGGCCGAGATCCGCTCAGAGACGTGGATATCTGAGGGAGGGAAGGAGAGGAAGAGTTGAGTATCATCGGCATAACAATGATATGAGAAGCCATGAGACGTGATAATGTTACCCAGTGATTTAGTGTAGAGGGAGAAGAGAAGGGGTCCTAGGACCGAGCCCTGGGGGACACCCGTCCGGAGGGGGCGGGTGGCCGACAGAGTCCCTCTCCATGACACTTGGTAGGAGCGGTCATTGAGGTATGATGTCAGCCATGTCAGCGCAGATCCAGCCACTCCCATTCCTGCGAGGGCCGCGAGGAGGATCTGATGGTTGACTGTGTCGAAGGCTGCAGATAGATCTAGGAGAATCAGGACAGAGGAGAGGCCTTTCGCTTTTGCTAAGTGAAGTGCCTCTGTGACCACAATGAGGGCTGACCTACCCATTCTCTTTTTAACTTTGCGTGTTCAGTGTCTGACAAATATGTTTCTTGTAAAAAAGCCACATCTACTTTGTTTTCTTTTAGAAGGGATAACATTTTTTTCCTTTAATAGGATTTCCCAAGCCTTTAATGTTCCACGAATTTATTATTATATCTGACATGGTAGTTGGTGCAATCTTTGAGGATTATCTGTGACTGTATACATTTGCCTCGAAAATATTGCCGTTGCTTTTATTAATAAACATGACCAAAAAACAAAAACATAGAACACAAAACATACATAGAATACACATACATAGAATAAAAAACATACATGAAATACATCAACCCACCCCAGCCATGGTTTTCTGAACCACGACATTTACCCCCTTACTCCTAGTAGGCCATAGAGAAACAATAATGGAAAAAACAAAATAACTGAAAAAGAATTAAATCTTTCTTATATTGGCCCCTGGAGCTCTTGTCTTCAGTGTAATAACTTCCTTTTATTTATTTGTATTTCTCTTTACACCCCCTCCCCTCTTCACTTCCCCCCCATGTTGTTAAATATGAGTTGGTCACCTGATATTACTGAATGGTGAGGGGTGTTTCTTATTAGGCAGACTTTTTTTCTTCTTTTTTTATTTTTATTATACTGCTGAGAGTTCTCCTCTCCACATACTTTTTAACATTCAGTCATTGTGACCTTCTAATGTTTGAGAGAAAAATATCAGTGCAAAACAGATGCATGTTAAATTTGTGCCATTCCTTGTACCCCCCTCCCTTCCTTTAGTCATGGTATTGTCCGTATGACGTCACACGTTGTTGCAGGAAGTACCGCTGCCAGACAGTAAATATACACGTTGAGGAGAAAAGAAAGAAAACAGCTGATTGCGACTGTATTGGCAAATCAATACCGCTTCCTCTGGGGTTTCAAAGTCAAGTGATTTGTCCGTATTATAACAGTCATAATGAGGGGGTGCAAACAAACAAAAAAAAACGTAAATGTCATCTTCTTACCTCCACCATGGGTAACGGTTTACGAGGCAAACCTCAGTCAAGCTCGTCTGCGAATGATTCTGCTTCTTTTGGATCGTCAAACAGGACAATTTTGCTTTTATGGAGGATTCGAAGCCGGTGAGGGTATGCAAATCCTTGAAACATGCCCTTTTCGATGAATATCTTGGTCATCCGGTCGAATTATCTGCGTCTTCGACGTACCTCTGCGGGCAGGTCCTGGCGAATGGTGAGTTTGGCTTCCCCCTCTGTGATTGTAGATTTCTTTGCTGCTTGTAGGATCAGCTCTTTGTCCCTGATTCGTAAAAATCGGATAAGGACTGGTCTGGGATATTTCCCAGCGTGTGGTTGTGATTGTGGTCGCGCTGGGCGAAACACTTGTTCCAGGTCGAGTGTTTTTTCCAATGAAAGCTTGAGCCGGTTGGGTAGTTTGTGCTGAATGTACTCAGGTAGAGTTTGGTCACCCTCCAATTTCTCTGGAAGCCCCAGCAAAACCAGATTTTTCCTCCTCCCTCTGTTTTCTAATTCATCCGTTTTCATCTCCATTGTTTTTAATGTCTTTTCGGCTCGGTGTAACTCTCGCTGGGTTGTTTGCAGGGTGTCTTCTAGTGTAGAAATCCTCTCTTCTGCTTCATCCAGGCGCTGCTTGTGTTTGTCGACTGCTTTGTTTGTTTTAGTCAGTCCTTCTTTAATCGCCGATACTTGGTTTGTCACCTTTTCCAGACGAGTATCGATACCGTCTAATCGGCCCAATATTGCAATGCGTTGAGATTTTAACTCTGACATAATTTCGACCAGAGTGGGGTCGTTGTCTGTTTCAATTGTTTGGTCGTCGACATCTGGTTTGTTTCGCTGGCCTTTCCTTGTTGTTGCCATCTTGCAAATCACCACGTTTTATCAAAAGCCTTTACTTAATTTAAGTTGAAACAAAATTATTGAAATTGTCCTTGAGTGGAGGTAAGAATTACAAATTTAATCACTGAGACAGTTTAGAGCTCTTAGTTCAGGCAGCCATCTTGTTTCCCAGCAACATTTCTGTTTAGTGATGGAAAGACACAATATTTCTGACACTGTGAATATACATTAGATAGATAGATGACGCTATACAAGAATATGCAAATGGCCCTTGTAGAAGTGGAGCAATATTCCATTTACCTAGGTATATATTTTAGGCGGATTTTCAGAAAATAGGCTCCGGGTGGAAGAGGTTAAAATATTTTAAAATATGTTGCAAGGACCTGATAAATGAATAATTTGGCTGATATATATATTTGTTTTATGCATATATTATTTTAATAATTTGTTCCCCTCTATTTTCAGGGTTGTGCTACAAGAGAAGAGGACTGGAGGGTTCACTGCAAAACACTGGCCAAGTAATAAAAAAATTATAATCAGCACCACCTCTTTTCTATTTAGACCTGTTGTAACCTATACGTTATTATATACCTTTCAATCCGGGAGTTAATGGGTTAAGATGGCTTCTTATGAATCGTATTGGGCTAAAAGACGTAGAGTCATTCGAACTGTAAGGGGCATAGAGAAAGATATCCTTAAGGAATATGAGGAATCTCTGCATAATCAAAGAGAAAATATTTACCCCTGTGTGAATAGGGAACCTGCCTTCACAAGCTCACACTTTTCCCAACTAGATGCACTACCAGCTTCACATGTAGACATAGAAAATGGTCATATAGATGGCAGTGTAGCTGGCAATGATGAAGTTGAGTCCGATGTGCAAATGGAAAATGATCATTCTGATGGTAGTGCAGTAGCTAGAAATTAAGTTGATCATGTGCAAATGGAAAATGATGATATAGATGATGAAGCTGGCAATGATGAAGATGAATCAGATTCTCACTATGAGAGCGATGAGGAGCAGCCGCCTAGTCAGGATCTGCTTATAAGGAGCCTAAGATATTGGGCAACATCCTACTCCATTAGTCTTGTTGCTTTGTCTGCTCTGCTGTCCATCTTAAAGCTATTTCACCCTAAGCTCCCTAAAGATGGAAGGACTCTGCTTGGAACACAATCTCATGTTGCAACCACTCAAATGCAAGGTGGCGAGTACTATCATTTTGGATTGGTGCGAGGAATACTTTCACGATTAAAATGTTTGAGTTTACCAATGTACAGTGTAAAATGTGTGTGTGTCCCCTACCCAACCCCCCCCCCCCCCCCCCCCCACCTCCAATGTACAGCCCTCACCCACCCACCCCACCCAACCCCACCCCACCCACCCAACCTCTTCCAATGTACAGTTTCTACGCCAAATGTATATACACTCTTTTTCTGGACACTTTTGTATCACAAACAGTACTGTATTTGCAAATCTGATATGTCATAAATGTATAGATGTAGCAGTACTGTCTATCTGTATGTCATGTATGTCATATATGTTATGATGAATTGAAAATGGGGGACCCTGATGTAAACAAGACGAAAGTCTTTCTCTGGTCTGCATCCCCTTAACAATTGTATGTATTGAGCTGTACTGTACTGTACCCATTCTGCAATCTGTTAATAAACTTTTCAATCAATCAATCAATCAAACCAGTGAACCTCACAACTCTTACTTTACAGTTCAATATAGATGGTCTCCCCCTCTTTAGGAGTTCAAGACTTCAATTCTGGCCTATACTTGCAATCCTGAATTGTGATTACACTAAGTCCCCATTTATTGTCGGTATATTTAGTGGTTTAAGCAAGTCAAAGTGTGTTGTTGAGTATCTGCAGAAATTTGTTAGCGACCTTAAAAATTTGCTGGCTAATGGCATTGTTCATAATGGTAAGAAATTGAATGTACAGGTTTCCTCATTTGTGTGTGATGCTCCTGCTAGGGCCTATGTTAAGAATATTAAGTCACATAATGGTTATTCAGGGTGTGACAAGTGTGACCAAGAGGGTGTGTGGAGGAACAAAATGACGTATCCAGAAACAAATGTCAGGCTCAGGACGGATTCGAGTTATTGTGATATGATTGATGAGGAACACCACTTGAAACAGAAACTCAGTCCTTTAACAGGGATAGTAAAGATGGTTTCTTCATTCCCAATAGATTATATGCACCTCTGTTGTCTTGGGTTGATGAGAAAACTATTGCATATGTGGTTAAAGGGCAATCTAGCCACTAGGCTTCCTTCACAAACAGTTAACAGTATATCAAGCAAAATGCTGGTGTTACATTCCCACACCCCTGTTGAATTCAATCGCAAGCCAAGAGGTTTGAATGAGCTTGATCGTTGGAAAGCTACTGAGCTCCGATCCTTCATGTTATACTGGGGTCCTGTAGTTCTGAAGGATTGCCTTCCCAGTGAGTTTTATGACAACTTCATGTTGTTTTCAGTGGCCATGTATTTGTTTTTGTCTCCTGGCATTTCTGGCCAAATGGTTGAATTTGCACATAGATTAATGATATCCTTTGTGGGCCACTTTGGACAGTTGTATGGTACGGGTGAGATTGTGTTCAGTGTCCACCAGCTTATACATTTAGCAGATGAATACAAACAATTTGGACCTTTAGATAATGTTTCAGGGTTCCCTTTTGAGAATTATCTTGGCCAAATAAAGCATATTTTACGCAAGCCACACCAACCTCTACAACAGGTAGTCAAAAGGCTGTCAGAAATGCCACATGTTGAGGTTCCATTAGCAACAGATCAACCAGTTTTACAGCACATTCATACTGATGGTCCACTTCCTCAACATTTCAGTGTTGCTCTACAGTACACAAAGGTCTCCAGTTGTCGTTTTACCTTGTCTACAAAGTAGGGGGATAATTGTATTCAGGTGGGAGATACAATTGCAGTAGTGCAGAATATAGTCCAGGAAGAAGGTGAGGTCTATGTGATCTACAGAAAGTTCAGACACCAAGAATTATATTACACTTATCCCTGCGAGTCCTCCCTCATAGGTACATACAAGGTTAGAGAGTTGTGTGATGAGATCGGGGTTGGTAAAATTAGCTTTATTAAACGTAAATGTGTTCTGTATCCAGAGGTAAATAGCCTCATAGGTATTCCAATAGCTCATCTGCAGTAGACATCTTATGATTCATGTTTTTGTCATTATAATTTTTTTATCATTAATATTCTAATTTAATTTATTGTACACAGAATGGAAAGTGAGGTGGTGCTCTGGGGCGTTGTACTGTTTCCAAATGGCGGAACTGCAACAGTTCTTGCCAGCTGGTTCAATCCAACGGAAAGTACATTGTTATGGCCCCCAAAAAACACAAATTATTCAAAGGCCCTTAAAGAAAACATGATGCCCTGTAAAGGATGGACCACATATGAGAAAATTCGGCTCTTAATTACTTGTGGTAAGTATAGTCACTGCTATTGTTGTCTGATGTGAATTGTTCCTCATACTTCTTATTAATGTCATGCTGTATTTTCTGCTTGTTCTTTTACAGACTCATTTGTAAAGGCCAAGCACCATGAAGACAAGTACATGACTACTGGATGTCTAACCACTGATTTGGAATCTGAAGAGGAAGCAGATGTACATTGGAAAAGAAGAGCAAGGTACAGTTGAATTCCTCGTGATAGTTTTTGGTTAAACAGAAATGGGCCATGGGCTGGCTCCTGAACAGTGTCTCAAGGATTGCTCAATTAATTGAATTATCCTGGGAGCCTGGGAATGTTAAAAGTTTTTTTTTAGGACAAATCCTATGCACACAGTGGAGTCAGATGAGGAGCCAGACAACAGCAGTGTGAAGCAAAGATATGCCAAACCACCTGATGTTCATTTCCCAGGTATAGTGGTGACACTTGTCAGTTATGACACTAACTGCTACACCTACTTTAAGTATTGCCATGTATAATTCCATTTATTAATACAGTGCAGCCAGAATCCAGCCAGTACCCCTCGGTGCCAACATCAAATGCAAGCAGTGGTATGTCATTATTTACTAACATGGCAGTACAAAATGTAGTTGCATGAGAGCTTTACAAGCATTTAGTTCCTCTGTCAATACATCCAAACATATCAGTCAGGTTATGTGTTCAAAAGTTAGAGTGTCCACTATTCATGTCTTGTGTTCCCTTCTTTTAGTCTCTGGAGGAAGCTGCTCGGCCTCTGGAGGAAGCTGCTCGGAGAATAACCAGCCTAATAATGGTAAGTGAATCACTTCACACTACTAAGTCAGGGTGGAGCCGGTGGACAGATTGTAAATGTGCTTTTGATAGCATTCATTGTTCATGTTTTGTTGTGTTCTCTCATTTTAGGCTTTGGTGGAAGCTTCTTGGCACAGTTGGAGTCAATGGACCACTGCAATGATGGTAAGTAGATTAATAAATTAGATATAGCTATGTGATTCTCTCAGCCACTCTTGTGTCTCCAGTCTGTTTCAATAGGTGGCGGTTGGATTACTAGTCCTGCCTTACTGGATACCTTACTGACTGGAAATGTTAGTTAAATGGGTGGAAATGTAAAGTTGAGTGCATATATGAGTAGCTTATTCAGTGTCTCACTATTTTGCAATGAGCTGTTAATGTTGGCATGATATTATATGAGAACTTGTATTTTACAGTGACTAATTACGGTTATTTTAATCCATTTCAGGAGGGAACCACACTGGACAAGTAAGGAATGGTATGTCTTTTGTCCCTGTGTCAACAAGAGCCTTTTTATACATTTGTGACTATTTTATTAGCCATCACTAAATAGTTGCTGTGCCTTGGCTATTGTGCCATGACATACTGTAACTTATGAAAGACTGACATAGAATATTTTGATTGTCTTCTTTTTAGAATTAGCTGCCAATCATCACCACTCCCAAGGATATCAAGGTGAGTTAACTAACACATTCTCAAATCATGTTTTGTTTTTTACCACCAGACATGTGCTAGGTATATGAAGCTAGGTACACTTGCTACTGTATATGGGGCTCATTGATACTTTGATGGTGCTTACCTTATTTTGTTAATTCTGTCGCTCTTTCTCTAGGAATGCCAATGTATAACTCCAGCCCCTACCACACTGTGCCATCAGAGCGAGCAAGGAATGGTATGCATTTCTCATCTTAAATGTTGTTTTTTGGGCAAAATTCCATAATTCGTGTTCAATGTAAACAATGATGTGTGTCCTTTATTCTCTTTCTATTAGACTTCGATGCCAACTATGCACGTGGCTCCAGATCAGCTGACTTCAGCTCACATCGCCTGGGTAAAGATGCCTATATTCCACTTTACCCCCCGCCTCCCCTATACACAATGACCTAATGTGCAATGCTGATGCCATGTTGATTTCTTCAGCTTCAGCTCCTGAAACGCAGCAGGGAAGATTCCATGGAGAGCCCAGTCAAATGTTACAAGGCAAGTATCATTTTCTGATGCATTGAGAAACATGTTCCTTGTGACTTTACAGTCTTTGTCACTATGTAATTTGTCATGGTGTTTATAGGCTTAATATTTAAGCACTTAATGGTTACTATAAGTTAGGGGTGCAAAGACTTAAGCTATCACAGAGTTGCTTAGTGCCATTCTAAATGATTGAAATGGTGAATCTATCCTTGAAATTTAATGTAAAACCAATTGTTTTTCTTCAAGACCTTGCTGCCAACAAAAACACCAGGATGCTTGCAGAGCTACTCGTGGAGGTGAAGCAAATTTCACATGACGTTCAGTTTCTGAAGACTGAAATGGCTAAATCCACCTTTAACGATCACGGAGCTGGACCTGAATCACAGAGAGAAGAGAACTTCCCCATCGTGCTGCCACTCACCAATGAGGAGCAGTTTGATGAGGCTGAAGCTGCACTGAAGGACGAAACAGTCCATCGAAAGATGGTGAACATTTTTGTATTTTCTTAAATTTATTGTTTGAAATCTAAGTGTTTATAATGTCTGAATTGTAGGAGTGGAGGCATTTATTTAGTTTTTTGCTTGGATGTGTGCTTGGCATAGAAATATTGTGAAAAGGCGGTTAGGTGGCCGAGCGGAGATTGCGTTCGTCACCAGCCCCGGAGCTGTGAGCTCGATTCGCCTGTTCGAATCTGTGAGCTCGATTCGCCTGTTCGAATCCAGCTCACAGCTCCGGGGTTGTCACCAGCTTGGCTGGCCGTCTGCACTGATACAATTGGCTGTATCAGAGGGTGGGAGAAGCTGGCGGGGTGGGTCCGGGTCGTTGTAAACAGCGACTCCTACAGTTCGGTCGGGGCGCCTGCTAAGCGCGGATTGGACGTGAGGGGGATAGTGTGGTCCTCCCACACGCTACGCCCTCTCAATGAGAATCCGCGCTGCCAGGTGAAAAGAAGCGGTGATTGGCTGGACGTGTGTCGGAGGAAGCACGTGGTAGCCTCCACTCTCCCAGATGATCTGACTGTGGGGGGTAAGTGCGCAGCGATCAGGAAGGGACTGGGAATTGGCATACGACTAACATTGGGATGGGAGAAAATCGGAGGAAAATGGAGGGGGAAAAAGACCAATAAAAAAAAAAAAAAAAAAAAAAATTGTGAAAATAGCCTTGCAATGATATGCGGGATGATATTTATTTCTTAGTCAATATTTGACAATTCATTTAGCTAATTTGTTTGATGGTATTGTTTGTTGATTAGTTTTGACACAGTAATGGTCTTTCTTTAGAGTTAATAAAAAAAAGTCTTAAAATGTGTACTTAAAACATTATATTCTGTCCATTTGACATAGTACACTGTACACTTTAGCACACTCACTTTTTTTCCTCTCCAATCTGTTAAGACAACCCGCCTGGCATTAATCGGAGGGACCAACTCAGAAAATATGATCCGGCGAAAGCTATCCGCTACCATGACAAACTGTCTAGCATGCATCTTCAACTGGGCGGGAAAGGGACCGAAGAGGGCCTTCAAGGACACACTGATGCAGGACTGCATGTTTGGTGAGTCAATCTGCACCTCAAAATACTAGGTTTACTACAGTGGATTTAGCTATTTTGATGATGGATATTTCATTTAATTAAGTATTTTCACTTTTATCTCAAGTAAATACGAATGGATGCATTTTTATCACCATGGAATGAGCCTGATGGAACATGCAACCACTCTTAAAGAAACACCTCACCCATTTCCAACCTTAACGTCATATAAGTGGTCCTCTGTAATGCTCACAATAAGATTTTTTACGAGCATTAGTGTGGATCAATTATATGACTATGGGGTTGAAAATGCACCTAAGGCCACCTGAAAATCTAGTACACTAAAAAAAAGGACACTGTTCACTTTGGAATGGAACGTGCCCACTGCAGCTTTCTTGTTTATCTTTAAGTATTATTTTTTTTCTTTTTTCCCAGCGGCTGCTCGTCATTTGACCGCAAGTTGACTGACTTGATATACAGAGATGCACTGCAGAAGTGGCTGCGTTATGCACCTGAGAGGAATGGCGGGATACGAAGAAAGACAAAGACTTAAAAGGACAAATGGTTTGGAGGACAGTGGGTTTCATGGGAGTTGGATCATTGGAAGCTGATCCAGGGGCAACATTTAGTATCTCCAGCATCTCTGGTTGCAGCTGTCGCGTGCATGCGTGCGTGTGTGCATATGTTTAGCCCCTAGTTTAGCCTCCAGGACCACCCCCTAATTTAGCCTCCAGGACCACCACCTAGTTTAGACTCAGCCCCCCTCAGGACCACCCCCTAGTTTAGACTCAGCCCCCCTCCAGACCACCCCTAGTTTAGACTCAGCCCCCCTCAGGACCACCCCCTAGTTGAGACTCAACCCCCCTCAGGACCACCCCCTAGTTTAGACTCAGCCCCCCTCAGGACCACCCCCTAGTTTAGATTCAGCCCCCCTCAGGACCACCCCCTAGTTTAGACTCAGCCCCCCTCCAGACCACCCCCTAGTTTAGACTTAGCCCCCCTCCAGACCACCCCTAGTTTAGACTCAGCCCCCCTCAGGACCACCCCCTAGTTGAGACTCAGCCCCCCTCAGGACCACCCCCTAGTTTAGACTCAGCCCCCCTCAGGACCACCCCTAGTTTAGACTCAGCCCCCCTCAGGACCACCAGTTTAGACTCAGCCCCCCTCCAGACCACCCCTACTTGAGACTCAGCCCCCCTCAGGACCATCCCCTAGTTTAGACTCAGCCCCCCTCAGGACCACCCCCTAGTTGAGACTCAGCCCCCCTCAGGACCACCCCCTAGTTTAGACTCAGCCCCCCTCAGGACCACCCCCTAGTTGAGACTCAGCCCCCCTCAGGACCACCCCCTAGTTTAGATTCAGCCCCCCTCAGGACCACCCCCTAGTTTAGACTCAGCCCCCCTCCAGACCACCCCTAGTTGAGACTCAGCCTCCCTCAGGACCACCCCCTAGTTTAGACTCAGCCCCCCTCCAGACCACCCCTAGTTTAGACTCAGCCCCCCTCCTGATCACCTCCTATTTGCTCCCCCACCACCCCACCCACACCCCTCCTCTCTGGCAGTCATTGTAATTAACTCGATTCCCATTAAACAGAGTCTATAATGGTGAGAACAAAAGAGAAACGTTTTGGCTGAAATGCTAATTGTTGGTTTTGCATGCTTATTCAAGTTCAGAAGGTTGTCAGTAGTCGGTAGTCTGAATGGAGTGATGATTAATGATGGATTAATGGATGCTATTTATAGTGTGGATGTGAATATATTATATAGATGTACATCTCTAATGTGTCTCTATAATACTCTGAAGTATTATACTTAGTTTAGCTATAGGTAAAAGTGTTTTTAGATAGATTTAACTTTTAGATTTAATTCTGCATTGGAATTTTGGAAAACAACACTTCTTGGAAGATTCTATAGGGGTTCAAGGTTCAGAGTTCTGTATGAATATTTTCAATAACTGTTATTATTCTGTCATTGTGTATGGGGGAGTCAGCTGAAGTCAGCTGATCTGGAGCCACGTGCGTAGTTGGCATCGAAGTCTAATAGAAAGAGAAGGGACATGCATCATTAAATTGTTTCAATGGTGCCACCCTGATAAAATAAAAAAGCTACTGTACATTACAGTAGATTTCATTATCTGTTCTCATGCACGCCTGGTGATACTAAATCCAAATTGAACTCAGTTTAGCCTCCAGGACCACCCCCTAATTTAGCCTCCAGGACCACCCCCTAGTTTAGACTCAGCCCCCCTCAGGACCACCCCCTAGTTTAGACTCAGCCCCCCTCCAGACCACCCCCTAGTTTAGACTCAGCCCCCCTCCAGACCACCCCTAGTTTAGACTCAGCCCCCCTCAGGACCACCCCCTAGTTGAGACTCAACCCCCCTCAGGACCACCCCCTAGTTTAGACTCAGCCCCCCTCAGGACCACCCCTAGTTTAGACTCAGCGCCCCTCAGGACCACCCCCTAGTTTAGATTCAGCCCCCCTCAGGACCACCCCCTAGTTTAGATTCAGCCCCCCTCAGAACCACCCCCTAGTTTAGACTCAGCCCCCCTCAGGACCACCCCCTAGTTGAGACTCAGCCCCCCTCCAGACCACCCCTAGTTTAGACTCAGCCCCCCTCAGGACCACCCCCTAGTTGAGACTCAGCCCCCCTCCAGACCACCCCTAGTTTAGACTCAGCCCCCCTCAGGACCACCCCCTAGTTGAGACTCAGCCCCCCTCCAGACCACCCCCTAGTTTAGACTCAGCCCCCCTCCAGACCACCCCTAGTTGAGACTCAGCCCCCCTCAGGACCACCCCCTAGTTTAGACTCAGCCCCCCTCAGGACCACCCCCTAGTTGAGACTCAGCCCCCCTCCAGACCACCCCTAGTTTAGACTCAGCCCCCCTCAGGACCACCCCCTAGTTGAGACTCAGCCCCCCTCCAGACCACCCCTAGTTTAGACTCAGCCCCCCTCAGGACCACCCCCTAGTTTAGACTCAGCCCCCCTCCAGACCACCCCCTAGTTTAGACTCAGCCCCCCTCCAGACCACCCCTAGTTTAGACTCAGCCCCCCTCAGGACCACCCCCTAGTTGAGACTCAGCCCCCCTCAGGACCACCCCCTAGTTTAGACTCAGCCCCCCTCAGGACCACCCCTAGTTTAGACTCAGCCCCCCTCAGGACCACCAGTTTAGACTCAGCCACCCTCCAGACCACTCCTAGTTGAGACGCAGCCCCCCTCAGGACCACCCCCTAGTTTAGACTCAGCCCCCCTCAGGACCACCCCCTAGTTGAGACTCAGCCCCCCTCAGGACCACCCCCTAGTTTAGATTCAGCCCCTCTCAGGACCACCCCCTAGTTTAGACTCAGCCCCCTCCAGACCACCCCTAGTTGAGACTCAGCCCCCCTCAGGACCACCCCCTAGTTTAGACTCAGCCCCCCTCCAGACCACCCCTAGTTTAGACTCAGCCCCCCTCCTGCCCACCCCCTATTTGCTCCCCCACCACCCCACCCACACCCCCCCTCTCTGTCAGTCATTGTAATTGACTCGATTTCCATTAAACAGAGTCTATAATGGTGAGAACAAAAGAGAAACGTTTTGGCTGAAATGCTAATTGTTGGTTTTGCATGCTTATTCAAGTTCAGAAGGTTGTCAGTAGTCGGTAGTCTGAATGGAGTGATGGTTAATGATGGATTAATGGATGCTATTTATAGTGTGGATGTGAATATATTATATAGATGTACATCTCTAATGTGTCTCTATAATACTCTGAAGTATTATACTTAGTTTAGCTATAGGTAAAAGTGTTTTTAGATAGATTTAACTTTTAGATTTAATTCTGCGTTGGAATTTTGGAAAACAACACTTCCTGGAAGATTCTATAGGGGTTCAAGGTTCAGAGTTCTGTATGAATATTTTCAATAACTGTTATTATTCGGTCATTGTGTATGGGGGAGTCAGCTGAAGTCAGCTGATCTGGAGCCACGTGCGTAGTTGGCATCGAAGTCTAATAGAAAGAGAAGGGACATGCATCATTAAATAGTTTCAATGGTGCCACCCTGATAAAATAAAAAAGCTACTGTACATTACAGTAGATTTCATTATCTGTTCTCATGCACGCCTGGTGATACTAAATCCAAATTGAACTCAGGCATTTCAAAGAGAATATGTATGTGCGAAGGTTCAGAGTTCTGTATGAATATTTTCAATAACTGTTATTATTCGGTCATTGTGTATGGGGGAGTCAGCTGAAGTCAGCTGATCTGGAGCCACGTGCGTAGTTGGCATCGAAGTCTAATAGAAAGAGAAGGGACACGCATCATTAAATTGTGTCAATGGTGCCACCCTGATCAAATAAAAAAGCTACTGTACATTACAGTAGATTTCATTATCTGTTCTCATGCACGCCTGGTGATACTAAATCCAAATTGAACTCAGGCATGTCAAAGAGAATATGTATGTGCGAATGAATTGGCTTTAATAAATGGTTAAAGCAATAAATTGTCTGTTTCTTTGTTCATAGAGCATGTCATAAAGCAGCTGTTCTCAACCTTGGTTTCTTGAAGAAAAAAAATGTGGAAATAGCCGATCTACAAGCTTGCAACATATTTTCGAATATTCACCTAGAATGGCATAATTATAATCAAGTTTGGAGTCCCCAAATATTTTTCCTGTGAGGTCTTTGTATAAAAAGGTTGAGAACCACTGCAGTAAAGCATATGGACCATTTCAGCATGTTTCAACCTTCCTCTGTATGTTTTTAATATGTCTCATTTAAGCCAAAAATAATCACTTTACTCTATTTGGTGTTTTAAAGTTCTGCAGGGGTTGCTCCAAGCCTGTCTATCAGTGACATCACTGCCATTCAGGCATATGGCAGTAATGTCACTAGTAGACACCTTTTAGCATGCTCCCGGTGGAACTACAACTAATAATATAATTGAGATGTAAAGTGATTATTTTTCTTTATTAATGAGGCATATTAAAAGCATACAGAGGAAGGTTGAAAAAGTGCTGAAATGGTCATTCAATAATATCATTATTTCAATGTATAATGCAATATATATATATATATAGTTGAATCAATGTTGATGCAATGCTACATTATTTCAATGTTGATCATATCATAGTTGAATCAACGTTGATTCATTGTCGGCTTTAAAATTGAAATTTCAAAATTTTGGTTGAAAATCTGTGAGGTTTTGCCCGCTGCTCACTACCTTTTCTCTGTTTCTTTAAGCCTATACTGTTTATTTCCCTTCTATACTGTTTATTTTCCCTTCTCACTCACTCTCTCTAGCCCCCACCCTCTCGTTCCTTACCCTTAGTGGCCACACCTGTTCGATATTCTATTATCTCTCGCACCTGTGGTGGCAGGCTAATTAGTCCCCCTGTGGGCTTTAAATACCAGAGCGCTTCCCCTCGTTTTGGCGTGGGGTCGTGTTGTATACTTGCCGAGTCATATTCTCTAAACATCTAGACTCTTTCGGGAGATCCTCTGTCTGCCTATGCTGTTCCATTCTCCGGCGTCGAGATGTTTGCTCCAGCCTTCGCCAGCTGTCGCCGTTGCCTGTGGGGGAGACTGGTCTGCGCTCCCTGTACTTCCACGGGAGGCACCCCAGCGTTCCACCGCAGACCCCCGCGCAGCTGTTCGTCCTGACGCACATCCAGACCAGCGCAGACGCTCTCCAGTCCTCAGCGCGCAACGCGCATCTTCCAGACCTCCGAGCTTGGCACGCTCCTCCGTACCAGCGCGCACTCCCAGCCTGACGCGCATCTTCTAGACCTCCGAGCTTGGCACGCTCCTCCGTACCAGCGCGCACTCCCAGCCTGACGCGCATCTTCTAGACCTCCGAGCTTGGCACGCTCCTCCGTACCAGCGCGCACTCCCAGCCTGACGCGCATCTTCTAGACCTCCGAGCTTGGCACGCTCCTCCGTACCAGCGCGCACTCCCAGCCTGATGCGCATCTTCCAGACCTCCGAGCTTGGCACGCTCTCCAGTCTCCAGCGCGCAACGCGCATCTTCCAAGGATCCTCGTGCTTGGCACACTCCTCCTGGCAGACGCACCCCGATGCGTCTCTCTGTTCCGACGCGCACACCAAGGTGTGGCGCGCCACTCTGTTCCTCGGCTCCGACAGTCGGCTACCCGGTGACGACACCTTCGCCCACCGCCGCCTGTTCCAGCACCACTCTGTCCTCGGCTCGGACTGCCGGCTCCCCGGTGGCGATACCCTCGCCACCGCCGCCTGTTTCCAGCACCACTCTGTCCTCGGCTCGGACAGCCGGCGCCCCGGTGGCGACGCTCTCGCCCGCTGCCTGTTCCTGTACCATTACGCATACGCTGGGTGAGTTTAGATTGTGATGTCACTCTCCCAGCGTATTGCCTCTGTTTTTGGTTCTCACTTAGATTAGTATTTTTGGACTTTACATCTCCCCCTGTGTGTTTGTCACACGAAGATATTATTACTTTGTTCACTTTGATTATTTGGACTGTTCTGCACCTGCTCTGTTTTTTCCCCTTTGTGCATTAACTATCTCCTCTGTCCTGCAGAGCGGCCCAGATGATTTCCACCAGTCCTCCCAGTTCCTCCCTGTTTCCCAGCCCGCCTCCGCGGGCCTCAGTCCCCTAGTCCCAAGTCCTCTTTCCCTAGTTCTCCTAGTCCCTAGTCCTCTATCCCTAGCTCACCTAGTCCCTAGTCCTCTTTCCCTAGTTCTCCTAGTCCCTAGTCCTCTATCCCTAGCTCCCCTAGTCCCAAGTCCTCTTTCCCTAGTTCTCCTAGTCCCTAGTCCTCTATCCCTAGCTCACCTAGTCCCTAGTCCTCTTTCCCTAGTTCTCCTAGTCCCTAGTCCTCTATCCCTAGCTCTCCTAGTCCCTAGTCCTCTCTCCCTAGTTCTCCTAGTCCCTAGTCCTCTATCCCTAGCTCTCCTAGTCCCTAGTCCTCTCTCCCTAGTTCTCCTAGTCCCTAGTCCTCTATCCCTAGCTCTCCTAGTCCCTAGTCCTCTCTCCCTAGTTCTCCTTGTCCCTTGTTTACCTAGTCTCTAGTTCCTCTGTCCCAAGGCGTTCCCTTAACCTTCCCTTAGGCGTTCCCTTACCTTCCCATAGTGTTTCCCTTTTCCTGCATTTGTGATTCTCCCTTAAAGGGACAGTGCCCTTTTCCCTGTTTTTCCCTGTGTTTCAATAAATATCTGTTTCTTGGCAAACCACCATACCTGTCTTGTGTTGTGCGATTGGGGTCGGTTACAAACCATAACAGTACGACCCCACCAAGTCTACGACCCCAGCCAGCACAGACTGTGTATGTTGAGTTTGCCTTTTTTTTTCTTGTCCCCTGTAGCTCCCCTGTTAGCCCTGTTAGCTTCCCTGTTAGCCCAGTTTAGCTTCCTTGTTAGTCCTGTTTAGCTCCCTTGTTAGCCTGTTACTCCCCTGTTTAGCCCAGTTTGGCTTCCCTGTTTAGCTTGTTAGTCTCCCCGGTTAGCTCCCCTGTTTGCTTCCCGTTTGCCCTGTTTGACCCCCCCTGTAGCTAGCCATGCCCTGGCGGCTAACCCAGTCCCTCAGCAGAGCCCCTGTCTGCTAGTCTTGCCCCGGCTGCTAGCACAGCCTCTATGTTTATGCAGCCCTTGCTGCTGGCATGGGTCCTGTAGCTAGCCATGCCCTGGCAGCTAACCCAGTTTCCCTCTGCATGGCCCCGGTCTGCTAGCTTGGCCCCGGCTGTTAGCACAGCCTCTATGTTAATGCAGCCTTGCAGCTGGCATAGGCCCTGTAGCTAGCCAGGCCCAAGCAGCTAACCCGGTCCCTCTGCATGGCCTCCACTTTTTTGTGTTGTTTCTCCCACTGCTAGGACTGCCCTTCAGCTAGCAAGGTCAGTATTCCCACAGCTAGGACTGTCCTTCCAGCTAGCTTGTTCTCTCATGCTGGTCCAGCCCTGTCTGCCAGCCTGGCTCCGGCAGCTTGCGCAGCCTCTATGTTGATGTAGCAGTACAGCTAGCATAGGCCCTGTAGCTATCAGTGCCCTGGCAGCAACCTTCCCTCTGCTAGCCCCTTCCCGGTGCTACCATGGTTACCCCTTTGCTACCCTGCTTGCCCCTCAGTTCCTCTAGACCAGTTGCTCTAGACCAGTTCTCTAAACCAGTTCTCTAAACCAGTTCTCTAGACCAGTTCTCTAGCCCGGATCTCTAGACCAGTTCTCTAGACCAGTTCTCTAGACCAGTTCCTCTAGACTAGTTCTCTAGACCCAGTTCCTCTAGACCAGTTCCTCTAGACCAGTTCCCCCAGTTACCCCTCGGCGACCCTGTTTCTTTTGCTAGCCCCACTCTTGTGGTGGCTTCCCCTGCTGGCTTGGCCAGTACCTCTTGTTTTGCCCCCTGCCACTCTGTCTGTATTTGTTTTGGGTCGCCGGGTGGCTCCCGTTGGAGGGGGGGATACTGTGAGGTTTTGCCCGCTGCTCACTACCTTTTCTCTGTTTCTTTAAGCCTATACTGTTTATTTCCCTTCTATACTGTTTATTTTCCCTTCTCACTCACTCTCTCTAGCCCCCACCCTCTCGTTCCTTACCCTTAGTGGCCACACCTGTTCGATATTCTATTATCTCTCGCACCTGTGGTGGCAGGCTAATTAGTCCCCCTGTGGGCTTTAAATACCAGAGCGCTTCCCCTCGTTTTGGCGTGGGGTCGTGTTGTATACTTGCCGAGTCATATTCTCTAAACATCTAGACTCTTTCGGGAGATCCTCTGTCTGCCTATGCTGTTCCATTCTCCGGCGTCGAGATGTTTGCTCCAGCCTTCGCCAGCTGTCGCCGTTGCCTGTGGGGGAGACTGGTCTGCGCTCCCTGTACTTCCACGGGAGGCACCCCAGCGTTCCACCGCAGACCCCCGCGCAGCTGTTCGTCCTGACGCACATCCAGACCAGCGCAGACGCTCTCCAGTCCTCAGCGCGCAACGCGCATCTTCCAGACCTCCGAGCTTGGCACGCTCCTCCGTACCAGCGCGCACTCCCAGCCTGACGCGCATCTTCTAGACCTCCGAGCTTGGCACGCTCCTCCGTACCAGCGCGCACTCCCAGCCTGACGCGCATCTTCTAGACCTCCGAGCTTGGCACGCTCCTCCGTACCAGCGCGCACTCCCAGCCTGACGCGCATCTTCTAGACCTCCGAGCTTGGCACGCTCCTCCGTACCAGCGCGCACTCCCAGCCTGATGCGCATCTTCCAGACCTCCGAGCTTGGCACGCTCTCCAGTCTCCAGCGCGCAACGCGCATCTTCCAAGGATCCTCGTGCTTGGCACACTCCTCCTGGCAGACGCACCCCGATGCGTCTCTCTGTTCCGACGCGCACACCAAGGTGTGGCGCGCCACTCTGTTCCTCGGCTCCGACAGTCGGCTACCCGGTGACGACACCTTCGCCCACCGCCGCCTGTTCCAGCACCACTCTGTCCTCGGCTCGGACTGCCGGCTCCCCGGTGGCGATACCCTCGCCACCGCCGCCTGTTTCCAGCACCACTCTGTCCTCGGCTCGGACAGCCGGCGCCCCGGTGGCGACGCTCTCGCCCCGCTGCCTGTTCCTGTACCATTACGCATACGCTGGGTGAGTTTAGATTGTGATGTCACTCTCCCAGCGTATTGCCTCTGTTTTTGGTTCTCACTTAGATTAGTATTTTTGGACTTTACATCTCCCCCTGTGTGTTTGTCACACGAAGATATTATTACTTTGTTCACTTTGATTATTTGGACTGTTCTGCACCTGCTCTGTTTTTTCCCCTTTGTGCATTAACTATCTCCTCTGTCCTGCAGAGCGGCCCAGATGATTTCCACCAGTCCTCCCAGTTCCTCCCTGTTTCCCAGCCCGCCTCCGCGGGCCTCAGTCCCCTAGTCCCAAGTCCTCTTTCCCTAGTTCTCCTAGTCCCTAGTCCTCTATCCCTAGCTCACCTAGTCCCTAGTCCTCTTTCCCTAGTTCTCCTAGTCCCTAGTCCTCTATCCCTAGCTCCCCTAGTCCCAAGTCCTCTTTCCCTAGTTCTCCTAGTCCCTAGTCCTCTATCCCTAGCTCACCTAGTCCCTAGTCCTCTTTCCCTAGTTCTCCTAGTCCCTAGTCCTCTATCCCTAGCTCTCCTAGTCCCTAGTCCTCTCTCCCTAGTTCTCCTAGTCCCTAGTCCTCTATCCCTAGCTCTCCTAGTCCCTAGTCCTCTCTCCCTAGTTCTCCTAGTCCCTAGTCCTCTATCCCTAGCTCTCCTAGTCCCTAGTCCTCTCTCCCTAGTTCTCCTTGTCCCTTGTTTACCTAGTCTCTAGTTCCTCTGTCCCAAGGCGTTCCCTTAACCTTCCCTTAGGCGTTCCCTTACCTTCCCATAGTGTTTCCCTTTTCCTGCATTTGTGATTCTCCCTTAAAGGGACAGTGCCCTTTTCCCTGTTTTTCCCTGTGTTTCAATAAATATCTGTTTCTTGGCAAACCACCATACCTGTCTTGTGTTGTGCGATTGGGGTCGGTTACAAACCATAACAAAATCCAATGTTCTTTCCATGTTGATCATAGCGAGCACTTTCAATGCCATTTTCTATGTCTGATATCAATGTTGATTCCAATCTTCAGCCTGACAAAAACACAATGTTGATTCAACGATTTTTTGCTATCTGGGAATGGTATATTCCAATTCCTGATCACCATTCGAAAAAATCGATAATTGTATTGATTCAACGTGTATACAGTATAACACATGATCCGCATGGCTCAGCGGCTCCAGAATGAACTCTGGTAACCCCGGCTGCATCAGTGAGACGTAAAATGTGGAGTCAGAAACCATTAACACATTCACTTTCATTGAGTCCACTCCAAAAGTGTGATTTACCATCTGGGAGACGATAGGGGGCGCTTTTTTCACATCTGAGAGCCTGGGGTGACTGGAGTATCCAACAGTAGGCTTGCTTGATGCAATATGATTTCAGATCGCTAATAATAAAAAAAATTATAAAAAAAACGAGAATTCTCGTGAGTGGGCATTCAACCAGCGGGGGGTAAACCCGAGAAATCTCGGGCGTGGCATCCAAAGTGTTAAGAGGTTAAGAGGAAAAGAGGCTAGATCCGTGTGTGGTAATATTGACTTTGAATTCCATAACTAAAATGTGTGAATAATTAGGAAACCATAACATTATGCCTTGTATACTGTTTAGCAGCAGAATGGGCTGCAGGGCTAAATGAGGAACGATACTAGAGACAGTTGCAGCAGATAACAGACAAAGGTCACACCTACTGTGACCAGATTACAACCACACCGACGGGGGCCACTAGCAGAACCCCGCTGTACTCAGCAAAAGATTACACCGACGGGGGCCATTGACACCAACCCACACCCGAAGGACAAGAACCTGTTGGGGCCAGTCCCCAACAGGAAGACAATGACGGGGGCCACTAGTGGCCCCCTCTGTGTATTGAGTCAAGACCCACACAGGAGATCGAGGAGGTGGGGGCAGCCAGCCCCCACAGAGGACCGACCACAGAAAACCACAGGATTGGACCAAAATGTACTTTTAGAAATGTTATGATTGGAGGGAAGCTATAGTATATAAGAGCAAACATATTGGTAGTTCAGGAGCCGCAGAAACCCCAGGTCTGCGGCTCCACCCCTCCCCACCAGAGAGACTGTGCTGCTTTTGATGTAAGTAAGCTGGATGGAACCATTATGTTTGGTTAGAATAGAATGTAACTTAGCTTAGAAACCAGGCTTACTTATATGGAAAAGGGGCTTACAATATTTTCTCTATGTTCAAATTATGTTGACAAATGACTGTTGTATGTACCTACCTGTTGGGGTTTGAGATGCAAACCGTGTTGATTCTTTGTACAAAGCAGACATGTTAATGTTTTCTGATAATCCTTGTATGTGAAAGGCACCCTTTTATTCACTCTTGGCCCTGGGACAAATAAATCAGTTGAGTTGAAATAGAGTTCTGGTTGTCTGGCTTACACGTTTATTTCTCATCTGCTTAAGTCAGATGAGGAGACCAACAATTCTATCACTTATGATCCTTTCTCCTCCTTCCAGATAGCAATCTCATTGTACTGTACAATAACCTTAGATTATTGTAGGATTCTATAGGATTATACTACACGTGAAAAAAACGTATATCTTTTTTTATCACAAATTCAAATCAAACAAGTTGACCCCAGCAATGACAATGAAAATGATAATAAATAGGAAACACTGGGGCTCCCCTACATCAAGAAACTCCTGAAAACTTACAGGATTTACCGAATCTGCATTATAATATCTCCAAAATGCACATAAATGAGACAGATACAGCATTTTCCTTAAATTTCTGACTTACAATATTGAAATTTTAATGGAACTATTTAAGATAAAGTTAAAGTTAAATAAAGTTTGAAAATGTTACTACATTTTTGCCAATAAGCTATGTATTTTTTTATATAAAGAAACAAAAGAAACGGGCTGCAGTGAGTTGCCCGTTTAAAGTGAGTGTGTGCGTGTGGATGTGTGAGCTGTGTGCATTTGATTGTTGCTGCATAGTGTTTATTGTTCGTTGAGCAGCCTGATGGCCTGGGGATAGATACAGTATACAGTGTATTGAGTAAAAAAAAAATTATAATAATTATAATCATAATAATTTTTTATGGCATTTTAGGGGGCCCCCTGGTGGCTTCGGGGCCCTATGCAACCGCATGTGGCAAGAAACGGGCCTGGGTCCTCATCCATTTCTTTGTTTGTTTGTTGACGAGGATCAATAAGCAGGGAGGGTTCCTGGCCGTGTGTGTTACGCTCCAACAGCCTACAGACCCCTCTCACCCTGGTTTGTTTGTCAGTTAGCTAATAAACGCAAACACTTTAGGGGCTAAGGGGGTCGATAAGGAGGACATCTAGAACAAACGACTCTTCACAGACACTTAGGAGGGAGACACATTACTGTAAAAGGCAGAAGTGCAACTTTTGTTTTTGCCAGCGGAAAAACACCATTGAGGTAAAAAAAATAGATGATGTATGAAATGTGGGAGAAACGGTGAACGCAGTGGAGGGACCGGACCTCATTCACGAACGCACTTACAAAACATTCACAAAGACATTTCTTCTTAACTCCACTTATAATATCTGGGATTCGTTATCAGCTAAGCACAGGATTTAAGAACGCGGAAGAGCTTTCGTAGATAGGTCAGGTTGGTGTGCGCCCGTGTTAAGGGCTTCATTTGTGAGAAATCATTGGTGATTGCATTCACATATATTCTACAGACGTCCTCAAATTTAAATAATAATAATAATAATAATAATAATAATAATAATAATAATAATAATAATAATAATAATAATAATAATAATAATAATAATAATAATAATAATAATAATAATAATAATAATAATAATAATAATAATAATAATAATAATAATAATAATAATAATAATAATAATAATAATAATAATAATAATAATAATAATAATAATAATAATAATAATAATAATAATAATAATAATAATAATAATAATAATAATAATAATAATAATAATAATAATAATAATAATAATAATAATAATAATAATAATAATAATAATAATAATAATAATAATAATAATAATAATAATAATAATAATAATAATAATAATAATAATAATAATAATAATAATAATGAATACGAAAATATTTAGATCATTAACAATTACGTTTTACATATAGTCATGATTCAACGAGGCAAAATGTCCTAAAATAAATAAAAGCACTACACAAACACTGCAAATGGCAGTGAATAAATAAATAGATAAGAACTAAACTTATAGAATGGACACATCTACATTCTGCTCTCAGCACATCCCACAAAATATAAATTTATAATAGACCTCTCACACGTTCACGTCATTATGATGACCCCTGGTGCATTTCTTTCATGTTGTCCACGATACTGTATGTGGGGTTAATTAATGGGAAAACTGTGTTTCACCAAAGGACTTTATGTTTTGTTAACGTTCCAGTTTTTAAAACTCAAATTGCTAACCCAGAATGCAGAGAACGCATTGACACTGGTGATGTTGGCTGACCTGATCTACAATGCTAAGCTAGTTTTGGCTAGAGATTTTTCCTTTTTTTAAACTGCCGCTTAAAATTCTAAATGGACTGCCTTATCAGAGAGAGATGTATATTAGAAAGCTTTGTTCAATGAACCACAGACGAAGCTAGGAGCGATCTATTAATAGCCCATTAATTTTCCTAGAACTGCTGCAAAGACTGACGGAAGAAGCCAGAAAATGTGTCACCTGTGAGAGGTCTATAGTGAGATATAGTAAGAGGTCTATAGAGAGGTATGGTGAGAGGTATGTAGAGAGGTATATAGTGAGAGGTCTATACAAAGAGGTCTATAGTGAGAGGTCTATAGTGAGAGGTCTATAGTGAGAGGTCTATAGTGAGATGTCTATAGTGAGAGGTCTATAGTGAGAGGTCTATAGTGAGAGGTCTATAGTGAGAGGTCTATAGTGAGATGTCTATAGTGAGAGGTCTACAGTGAGAGGTCTACTGTGAGAGGTCTATAGAGAGAGGTCTACAATGAGAGGTCTATAGTGAGAGGTCTACAGTGAGCGGTCTATAGTGAGAGGTCTATAGTGAGAGGTCTATATATAGTGAGAGGTCTATAGTGAGGTCTATAGTGAGAGGTCTATAGTGAGAGGTCTATAGTGAGAGGTCTACAGTGAGAGGTCTATAGTCAGAGGTCTATAGTGAGAGGTCTACAGTGAGAGGTCTATAGTGAGATGTCTATAGTGAGAGGTCTACAGTGAGAGGTCTACTGTGAGAGGTCTATAGTGACAGGTCTATAGTGAGAGGTCTATAGAGAGAGGTCTACAATGAGAGGTCTATAGTGAGAGGTCTACAGTGAGCGGTCTATAGTGAGAGATCTACAGTGAGAGGTCTATAGTGAGAGGTCTATAGTGAGAGGTCTATAGTGAGAGGTCTATAGTGAGAGGTCTATATATAGTGAGAGGTCTATAGTGAGGTCTATAGTGAGAGGTCTATAGTGAGGTCTATAGTGAGAGGTCTATAGTGAGAGGTCTACAGTGAGAGGCCTAATAGTGAGAGGTCTATAGTGAGGTCTACAGTGAGAGGTCTATAGTGAGAGGTCTATAGTGAGATATAGTAAGAGGTCTATAGAGAGGTATGGTGAGAGGTATGTAGAGAGGTATATAGTGAGAGGTCTATACAAAGAGGTCTATAGTGAGAGGTCTATAGTGAGAGGTCTATAGTGAGAGGTCTATAGTGAGATGTCTATAGTGAGAGGTCTACAGTGAGAGGTCTATAGTGAGATGTCTATAGTGAGAGGTCTACAGTGAGAGGTCTACTGTGAGAGGTCTATAGTGACAGGTCTATAGTGAGAGGTCTATAGAGAGAGGTCTACAATGAGAGGTCTATAGTGAGAGGTCTACAGTGAGCGGTCTATAGTGAGAGATCTACAGTGAGAGGTCTATAGTGAGAGGTCTATAGTGAGAGGTCTATAGTGAGAGGTCTATAGTGAGAGGTCTATAGTGAGAGGTCTATATATAGTGAGAGGTCTATAGTGAGGTCTATAGTGAGAGGTCTATAGTGAGAGGTCTATAGTGAGAGGTCTACAGTGAGAGGTCTATAGTCAGAGGTCTATAGTGAGAGGTCTACAGTGAGAGGTCTATAGTGAGATGTCTATAGTGAGAGGTCTACAGTGAGAGGTCTACTGTGAGAGGTCTATAGTGACAGGTCTATAGTGAGAGGTCTATAGAGAGAGGTCTACAATGAGAGGTCTATAGTGAGAGGTCTACAGTGAGCGGTCTATAGTGAGAGATCTACAGTGAGAGGTCTATAGTGAGAGGTCTATAGTGAGAGGTCTATAGTGAGAGGTCTATAGTGAGAGGTCTATAGTGAGAGGTCTATATATAGTGAGAGGTCTATAGTGAGGTCTATAGTGAGAGGTCTATAGTGAGAGGTCTATAGTGAGAGGTCTACAGTGAGAGGTCTATAGTCAGAGGTCTATAGTGAGAGGTCTACAGTGAGAGGTCTATAGTGAGATGTCTATAGTGAGAGGTCTACAGTGAGAGGTCTACTGTGAGAGGTCTATAGTGACAGGTCTATAGTGAGAGGTCTATAGAGAGAGGTCTACAATGAGAGGTCTATAGTGAGAGGTCTACAGTGAGCGGTCTATAGTGAGAGATCTACAGTGAGAGGTCTATAGTGAGAGGTCTATAGTGAGAGGTCTATAGTGAGAGGTCTATAGTGAGAGGTCTATATATAGTGAGAGGTCTATAGTGAGGTCTATAGTGAGAGGTCTATAGTGAGGTCTATAGTGAGAGGTCTATAGTGAGAGGTCTACAGTGAGAGGCCTAATAGTGAGAGGTCTATAGTGAGGTCTACAGTGAGAGGTCTATAGTGAGAGGTCTATAGTGAGATATAGTAAGAGGTCTATAGAGAGGTATGGTGAGAGGTATGTAGAGAGGTATATAGTGAGAGGTCTATACAAAGAGGTCTATAGTGAGAGGTCTATAGTGAGAGGTCTATAGTGAGAGGTCTATAGTGAGATGTCTATAGTGAGAGGTCTACAGTGAGAGGTCTATAGTGAGATGTCTATAGTGAGAGGTCTACAGTGAGAGGTCTACTGTGAGAGGTCTATAGTGACAGGTCTATAGTGAGAGGTCTATAGAGAGAGGTCTACAATGAGAGGTCTATAGTGAGAGGTCTACAGTGAGCAGTCTATAGTGAGAGATCTACAGTGAGAGGTCTATAGTGAGAGGTCTATAGTGAGAGGTCTATAGTGAGAGGTCTATAGTGAGAGGTCTATAGTGAGAGGTCTATATATAGTGAGAGGTCTATAGTGAGGTCTATAGTGAGAGGTCTATAGTGAGAGGTCTATAGTGAGAGGTCTACAGTGAGAGGTCTATAGTCAGAGGTCTATAGTGAGAGGTCTACAGTGAGAGGTCTATAGTGAGATGTCTATAGTGAGAGGTCTACAGTGAGAGGTCTACTGTGAGAGGTCTATAGTGACAGGTCTATAGTGAGAGGTCTATAGAGAGAGGTCTACAATGAGAGGTCTATAGTGAGAGGTCTACAGTGAGCGGTCTATAGTGAGAGATCTACAGTGAGAGGTCTATAGTGAGAGGTCTATAGTGAGAGGTCTATAGTGAGAGGTCTATAGTGAGAGGTCTATAGTGAGAGGTCTATATATAGTGAGAGGTCTATAGTGAGGTCTATAGTGAGAGGTCTATAGTGAGAGGTCTATAGTGAGAGGTCTACAGTGAGAGGTCTATAGTCAGAGGTCTATAGTGAGAGGTCTACAGTGAGAGGTCTATAGTGAGATGTCTATAGTGAGAGGTCTACAGTGAGAGGTCTACTGTGAGAGGTCTATAGTGACAGGTCTATAGTGAGAGGTCTATAGAGAGAGGTCTACAATGAGAGGTCTATAGTGAGAGGTCTACAGTGAGCGGTCTATAGTGAGAGATCTACAGTGAGAGGTCTATAGTGAGAGGTCTATAGTGAGAGGTCTATAGTGAGAGGTCTATAGTGAGAGGTCTATATATAGTGAGAGGTCTATAGTGAGGTCTATAGTGAGAGGTCTATAGTGAGGTCTATAGTGAGAGGTCTATAGTGAGAGGTCTACAGTGAGAGGCCTAATAGTGAGAGGTCTATAGTGAGGTCTACAGTGAGAGGTCTATAGTGAGAGGTCTATAGTGAGATATAGTAAGAGGTCTATAGAGAGGTATGGTGAGAGGTATGTAGAGAGGTATATAGTGAGAGGTCTATACAAAGAGGTCTATAGTGAGAGGTCTATAGTGAGAGGTCTATAGTGAGAGGTCTATAGTGAGATGTCTATAGTGAGAGGTCTACAGTGAGAGGTCTATAGTGAGATGTCTATAGTGAGAGGTCTACAGTGAGAGGTCTACTGTGAGAGGTCTATAGTGACAGGTCTATAGTGAGAGGTCTATAGAGAGAGGTCTACAATGAGAGGTCTATAGTGAGAGGTCTACAGTGAGCGGTCTATAGTGAGAGATCTACAGTGAGAGGTCTATAGTGAGAGGTCTATAGTGAGAGGTCTATAGTGAGAGGTCTATAGTGAGAGGTCTATAGTGAGAGGTCTATATATAGTGAGAGGTCTATAGTGAGGTCTATAGTGAGAGGTCTATAGTGAGGTCTATAGTGAGAGGTCTATAGTGAGAGGTCTACAGTGAGAGGCCTAATAGTGAGAGGTCTATAGTGAGGTCTACAGTGAGAGGTCTATAGTGAGAGGTCTATAGTGAGAGGTCTATAGTGAGAGGTCTATAGTGAGAGGTCTATAGTGAGAGGTCTACAGTGAGAGGTCTATAGTGAGTGGTCTATAGTGAGAGGTCTACAATGAGAGGTCTATAGTGAGAGGTCTACAGCGAGAGCTCTATAGTGAGAGGTCTATAGTGAGAGGTCTATAAGTGAGAGGTCTATAGTGAGAGGTCTATAGTGAGAGGTCTATAGTGAGAGGTCTATAGTGAGAGGTCTATAGTGAGAGGTCTATAGTGAGGTCTATAGTGAGAGGTCTATAGTGAGAGGTCTACAGTGAGAGGTCTATAGTGAGAGGTCTATAGTGAGGTCTACAGTGAGAGGTCTATAGAGATGTCTATAGTGAGAGGTCTATAGTGAGGTCTACAGTGAGAGGTCTATAGTGAGAGGTCTACAGTGAGAGGTATATAGTGAGGGGTCTATAGTGAGAGGTCTATAGTGAGAGGTCTACAGTGAGAGGTCTATAGTCAGAGGTCTATAGTGAGAGGTCTATAGTGAGAGGTCTATAGTGAGAGGTATATAGTGAGAGGTCTACAGGGAGAGGTCTATAGTGAGAGGTCTATAGTGAGAGGTCTATAGTGAGAGGTCTATAGTGAGAGGTATATAGTGAGAGGTCTACAGTGAGAGGTCTATAGTGAGAGGTCTATAGTGAGAGGTCTATAGTGAGAGGTCTACAGTGAGAGGTCTATAGTGAGAGGTCTATAGTGAGAGGTCTATAGTGAGAGGTATATAGTGAGAGGTCTACAGTGAGAGGTCTATAGTGAGAGGTCTATAGTGAGAGGTCTATAGTGAGAGGTCTATAGTGAGAGGTCTACAATGAGAGGTCTATAGTGAGAGGTCTACAGTGAGAGGTCTATAGTGAGAGGTCTATAGTGAGAGGTCTATAGTGAGAGGTCTACAGATAGAGGTCTATAGTGAGAGGTCTACAGTGAGAGGTCTATAGTGAGATGTCTATAGTGAGAGGTCTACAGTGAGAGGTCTATAGTGAGATGTCTATAGTGAGAGGTCTACAGTGAGAGGTCTACTGTGAGAGGTCTATAGTGACAGGTCTATAGTGAGAGGTCTATAGAGAGAGGTCTACAATGAGAGGTCTATAGTGAGAGGTCTACAGTGAGCGGTCTATAGTGAGAGATCTACAGTGAGAGGTCTATAGTGAGAGGTCTATAGTGAGAGGTCTATAGTGAGAGGTCTATAGTGAGAGGTCTATAGTGAGAGGTCTATATATAGTGAGATGTCTATAGTGAGGTCTATAGTGAGAGGTCTATATTGAGAGGTCTATAGTGAGAGGTCTACAGTGAGAGGTCTATAGTCAGAGGTCTATAGTGAGAGGTCTACAGTGAGAGGTCTATAGTGAGATGTCTATAGTGAGAGGTCTACAGTGAGAGGTCTACTGTGAGAGGTCTATAGTGACAGGTCTATAGTGAGAGGTCTATAGAGAGAGGTCTACAATGAGAGGTCTATAGTGAGAGGTCTACAGTGAGCGGTCTATAGTGAGAGATCTACAGTGAGAGGTCTATAGTGAGAGGTCTATAGTGAGAGGTCTATAGTGAGAGGTCTATAGTGAGAGGTCTATAGTGAGAGGTCTATATATAGTGAGAGGTCTATAGTGAGGTCTATAGTGAGAGGTCTATAGTGAGGTCTATAGTGAGAGGTCTATAGTGAGAGGTCTACAGTGAGAGGCCTAATAGTGAGAGGTCTATAGTGAGGTCTACAGTGAGAGGTCTATAGTGAGAGGTCTATAGTGAGAGGTCTATAGTGAGAGGTCTATAGTGAGAGGTCTACAGTGAGAGGTCTATAGTGAGTGGTCTATAGTGAGAGGTCTACAATGAGAGGTCTATAGTGAGAGGTCTACAGCGAGAGCTCTATAGTGAGAGGTCTATAGTGAGAGGTCTATAAGTGAGAGGTCTATAGTGAGAGGTCTATAGTGAGAGGTCTATAGTGAGAGGTCTATAGTGAGAGGTCTATAGTGAGAGGTCTATAGTGAGGTCTATAGTGAGAGGTCTATAGTGAGAGGTCTACAGTGAGAGGTCTATAGTGAGAGGTCTATAGTGAGGTCTACAGTGAGAGGTCTATAGAGAGGTCTATAGTGAGAGGTCTATAGTGAGAGGTCTATAGTGAGAGGTCTATAGTGAGGTCTACAGTGAGAGGTCTATAGTGAGAGGTCTACAGTGAGAGGTATATAGTGAGGGGTCTATAGTGAGAGGTCTATAGTGAGAGGTCTACAGTGAGAGGTCTATAGTCAGAGGTCTATAGTGAGAGGTCTATAGTGAGAGGTCTATAGTGAGAGGTATATAGTGAGAGGTCTACAGGGAGAGGTCTATAGTGAGAGGTCTATAGTGAGAGGTCTATAGTGAGAGGTCTATAGTGAGAGGTATATAGTGAGAGGTCTACAGTGAGAGGTCTATAGTGAGAGGTCTATAGTGAGAGGTCTATAGTGAGAGGTCTACAGTGAGAGGTCTATAGTGAGAGGTCTATAGTGAGAGGTCTATAGTGAGAGGTATATAGTGAGAGGTCTACAGTGAGAGGTCTATAGTGAGAGGTCTATAGTGAGAGGTCTATAGTGAGAGGTCTATAGTGAGAGGTCTACAATGAGAGGTCTATAGTGAGAGGTCTACAGTGAGAGGTCTATAGTGAGAGGTCTATAGTGAGAGGTCTATAGTGAGAGGTCTACAGTGAGAGGTCTATAGTGAGAGGTCTACAATGAGAGGTCTATAGTGAGAGGTCTACAATGAGAGGTCTATAGTGAGAGGTCTACAGTGAGAGGTCTATAGTGAGAGGTCTATAGTGAGCGGTCTATAGTGAGAGGTCTATAGTGAGAGGTCTACAATGAGAGGTCTATAGTGAGAGGTCTACAGTGAGAGGTCTATAGAGAGAGCTCTACAGTGAGAGGCCTATAGTGAGAGGTCTATAGTGAGAGGTCTATAGTGAGAGGTCTATAGTGAGAGGTCTACAGTGAGAGGTCTACAATGAGAGGTCTATAGTGAGAGGTCTACAGTGAGAGGTCTATAGAGAGAGGTCTACAGTGAGAGGCCTATAGTGAGAGGTCTATAGTGAGAGGTCTATAGTGAGAGGTCTATAGTGAGAGGTCTACAGTCAGGCGGGAGGGAGGTGTTAACAAAAGGCCTTGAAAGGAAATTCCACAACATGGTGTACCTTACCTCTTAAGCCCTAGCCATGTTTTCAGAGAATGTGCCTAAAAATACATACCTCCATAAGTAAATGGAAGATTGCTCCACTTCTACAAGGTCCATTTGCATGTCCTTGGTATCTAGTGACATCTATGGATATCAGGGAATGTATTGCCAGTGTCAGAAATATTGTTTGTCATACACAGTACTGAATTATGCCATCCATGCTATTTGAAATATGATTATAGAATATAGAATATCAGGCCTATAAATGACTTTATTATGGCCAAGTCACCCACCTATGGATCGGGCCAAATCTCCCCTTTCCAATGGCAGAGTTCAATCTGGATTTAGTACCACCAGGCGCCCCTGACAGGGCAGCAAAAACTGTGAATGAAATCTACTGTAAGTACAGTTATTTTATTATAATGTAAATTGCGCCGTAATTCTTCATCAGCGTGTTTTTTTGCTAGACGCTCACGAAAAGGTAGAGAAACGAACTGCATTCTAATTTATGGCAATAACGTTCAGGTTTGTTCCACTAATCAGATATGATTCCGAAAATGAAGATATAAAAAAAAGCTTCACGCTGACTTCCGGTTACGCTACAACATGTAGCACACGCATTTTGCAATTGCTCCGCTCCCACTAACGCTAATTTCGTTTAAAAACATTATTTGGACAGTAAAGAAAGAGAATAGACCACATCGTATGTATTGTTAAGACCCTCTACTAACCATATCAAAAGACAATATGGTTAAAGGTGGAAAGAAGGCAGAGAAAATAACTACGGCAACTCCAACGGCGCAGGACGTAAAAATACGAGATAGACGCGTCCGAACCGTCGCTGGTTCTGAGCCGACGGCGACAAGCTCCGAGGAGGAGAAGGAAGAGGACAACGTACCGGGATCATCGATTACGGTCCCCGAAAGAGAGTCAATAGAGACCAACATAAAAGAAGGTACAGATTCAAGCTCCGTGAGAGGGAGAGCAGCCAGATTTATGGATTCCAACGTCACTGCATCTATCTACCATTTGCCGTCAACTGAAGTAAGCAGAAATCCACCCGATTTCAACACATTGTCTAACCTGATGGTAGAACAGTCTAACATGATGAAAGAACAGTTAGAACAGTCTAACCAGATGAAAGAACAGATGGTAGAACAGTCTAACCTGATGAAAGAACAGATTACACACATCAAGGCGCTCGAGGCAAACGTCGAGGCTAAATTCGATCGCATCGAGGCTAAATTCGATCACATCGATGAGAAATTAGAAGAAGTCAAGAAAGCGTTCGATGCACAGTCAGAGCGAATCACGACAGTGGAGATTTCGGTGACAGAAAACACAAAAGCAGTCAAGGCGAACGAAGGTATCATGACAGTGATGGGAGAAGAGATGGAAAAAGTTAAAGATGAATACCGGAGGGAAATAAAACTGCTTAAAAACGAAGTGATGGAGAGGCAACTAGAAACCCATCGTTACCACAGGCGGAATAACATCCGCATTGTGGGGCTTGATGAATCAGTGAACTGCGATGACATCAACTTTCCAAACGAGTTATCAACGATTTTGAATAACTCCGACCCAAACAAAGTGCCAGAAGTGGAACAAGTTTACAGAATTGGTTCCCAGGGGCAAAATATCAACGGGCCGAGAGTCATCATTGTCACTCTGCGGAAGACTACAACAAGGGATGAAATCATCAAATATGCTCGCAACCAACGTGGGAAGCTGAAGTATGGTGATAAACCAATATTTATCTACGAAGATTTGAGCAGAGAGGCCATCATCCGACGTCAACCATACAAAGTTGTGATGCAAAAGCTGTACACAGCCGGCCACAAGCCAAGGCTAGCATATCCGGCGCTGTTATCATACTTGGACAATAACGGCCGCAGGTCAGGTCCATTTACACCCTCTGATGCTGAGGATTTCCTGATTCAAAATGCAGCAAATAACCCAAAGCATGACGGAAATGCCGGATTCAGTTAAGCCTCTCTCTAAATATATACCAGTGTAGGAATGACTTTATTGTGTTCATCAATGAGGTCATTCCACCAGTGTTGGAATAACATTGCTGTGTTCATCAAAGTAGCAAACGATATGCAAGTCGTCTATAACAATGTTTATTGTGTATAATACGATTCATAATACATTATAATTTCAGTCTCTGGTCTCTGAGGGGACAAATAAATAAATATCAATGCAAAAAGATCTATCTGGAATATTCTGGGTTTATCGCTCAAATGCCCTGGGTCTCTTAGATCATTCTGGAATGTAAAATAGTCTAGGCACTAGTATATTCTACAACCTTCTAGAATATAAGGCACCATGACAACGAAGTAAAATAGTCTAGGCACTAGTATATTCTACAACCTTCTAGAATATAAGGCACCATGACAACGAAGCATACAACTCTAACAATAACATTCGGTGTGCATACACATAGCATATATAAATTAAATGAAGTGCAATCAGCCCTTAATAATACTTTAAAATTATCCACACATAAACGTATGGGCACAGCAAGGTTACTCTAACAATTTAAGTAATCACTCCATTAAAGGCACATTGAAGCGCTAAAAGGCGCTGCTTTTCTATCTTATCTAATCAGTTAAATCGGTTCTAGTGGCTTCTCCACGTTGATAATTATTTATCTCTTATTCATTATCTATATCTTTCCATTGATTTTTATTTTATCAAATTTTTTCTTCTCATCACCCTATATTTTTTAAATATAATTTAACTTACATTGTTCTTTTCCAATGTTCTTCACATTAAGGTGTCAATATTACTATATATTTTTTAAATATATTGTAACTTACATTATTCTTTTCCAATGTTCTTCACATTAAGTGTCAATACTGATCTACAATCTTTTCCTTTTTTTTCCCCTCACACGTTGGTGGAGGGTTCAAAGGAATATGTCGATAAAGGTTTATTCTCTTTTTATTTTATTTTTTATTTTTATCTTTAGTTATTTATCACAATACTTCATTACAGTAAGGGAAGGTGCAAGACCAAAAGCGACATTCTATTGCAATAGAATGGAAATGTTAGATCCTATGGCAATGAGCATAGGAAAATTAGGATTACAATGCTCAGGTTGGGCAATCCGGTGGACCATGGGAGAAAGTCAATCGCGGAGGATGTGTTCTTGGAACACAGGCATGTTCGACTTTCTGGGAGAGGGGAAAATAGGGGATTTTTATTTGTATATATATATGTTTTTAAGCTCAGCTCTCAACGGGACCTCATTAATTGGATGTGCATCTATTGTAGCTTCATACTCCAGAAACATTACCAAAAACTACACGAAAACATGCATAGACTATGGCTAGTTTGAATATAATGGTATGGAACACCGGTGGGATAAACAAACAACACAAGCGCAAAAGCGTGCTTACACTGATGAAAAAAGAACATGTGGACGTGGCACTATTAAGCGAAACGCACATTTTAGAGGGAGACATAAATACGTTAGCGGATAACATATACCATAATATTGGTCACTCTTCTTTTGCTACGAGAACTAGAGGGGTAGCCATAGTCGTCAGACGCAAATTAAATATCGAATTGAAAGGGGTATGGTCGGATGCTGAGGGGCGCATAACTATAGCTAGGATTATACACAATAACAGGAAAATTGCATTGGCAGCGGTATATGCCCCGAATTTGTACGAAGTGGGTTTCTTCACTTCACTAACAGGAGAAATGTTAAACCATCCCGAGTACTCATACATAATAGGTGCGGATTTTAATGCCATTTGGAACCCAAGGATGGACAAAACTTACCTTTCCTTCTCCAGCGAACAAAAGAATTCATCTAAAGCATTAAAAGATTGGTCGAAATCAACAGGAGTAACTGATTTATGGCGTTCACTTAACCCCATGACCCGCAAGTACTCCTGTCGTTCGGCGAGACACAACACACTATCCAGAATTGATTACGTCTTTGCATCCCCGAGAATATTTGATAAATACGAAGTGGAAATGACACCCAATGCGCTATCAGATCACTGCTACTTAATCCTGAAAGCAACATTTGGTACATTATCTACCCGGGCCCCAAGATGGCGTTTTAATTCGATGCTGCTTAACAACAAGGAATTCATTACACAAATTAAAGAAGCTCTCACAGTATTCCTACAAGTTAATGCTAACTCGGTGCAAGATCCCAGAATATTATGGATGTCGGTAAAGAGTATGATCAAGGATTTCTCGGATAGATTTACCTCCATATTGCGCAAAAATCAAAACACAAAACTGTCTGAAATGGAAACGCTTTACTCAACGCTTTTTAATTCTTTAAAATACAACAACTCTACTAGACTAGATAACCAAGTTAACATTCTAAAGACCGAGATCAAAGCAATGTACAGACAAAAATCGGAATTGCAAATACGCAGCACTAGACAACAGCAGTACTTCCAAGGTTCTAAACCTAGTCACCTATTAGCCATGCGACTAAGAATTAATGCAAAATTTGCAGATATAACTGCCATTAGGAAACAACAAGCTCTAGTAACAGAACCCAAAATAATAAACGATACATTCAAAGAATTCTACTCCGATTTATATAACTCAGAAACGACCTTTGATCAAGACAAATTAGACACATATCTTAATCAAATTACTCTCCCTAAACTTACAGATGAAGACGCTAAACGGTTAGAAGTACCGATCACATTAGAAGAACTCAAGAAGGCCATATCCGGAATGAAAAACGGCAAAGCTCCGGGAATTGACGGTATCCCATCAGAAATGTACATTTCTTGCTGGGACATATTTGGACCCTTATTACTAAATATGATCTTATACTCAGTCAAAGAGGGAAGCTTCATCGAACACCAAAATACCGCACTCATTTCAGTTCTTCACAAAAAAGACAAAGACCCCACTGAATGCGGTAGTTACCGTCCTTTAAGCCTCCTCGGAACCGATGTCAAACTGTACTCTAAGATATTAGCCATCAGATTGCAAAAGCATATGACGTCTTTAGTTCATACGGACCAAACAGGCTTCATAAAAGGTCGCCTGATCAATGATAACATAAGGCGAATACTGCACGTACTAGATACAGACAAAGAGGACATCACACCTAAGGCGATACTATCCCTGGATGCTATGAAAGCATTTGACAGGTTGGAATGGTCGTTTCTATGGGCAGTATTGGAAAGGATGGGGTTAGGAAAAGGTTTCATTGATATGATTAAAGTACTATACAAGGACCCATCGGCCATGATTACAACAGGCACAATCATCTCCAAAATCTTTCCGGTATCACGCTCTGCCAGACAGGGTTGCCCTCTTAGTCCCGGACTATTCAATTTATCATTAGAGCCTTTAGCACAATATATAAGACAATCCCAATCCATAGAACCAATCGTAATCAAGGGCACACAACAAAAAATTAGTTTATATGCGGACGACGTAATATTGTTCATGCAAAACCCCAACACCACATTGCCTCATCTGCTCAAGTTGATTGAGAACTTTGGTGATTTATCGGGATTTAAGATAAATTGGCCGAAGTCGGCTTTCCTTCCACTTAACACCCCTGCAAAAAAAGATATAACCCTCCCAGGTGCGATACCGATGGTAAAACATTTCAGATGCTTGGGAGTGGAAATATTCCCCACCATAAGACAAACGGTGAAGCACAATTACACAAAAATACAGAACAAAATCAAGGACGACCTGGACAGGTGGGCAAAACTTAAAAACTCAGTACAGGCAAGGGTATCAATAGTTAAGATGGATGTATTACCAAGAATCAATTTCTTCAGCTCAATGCTTCCGTTACCTCCTCCAGAGGGCTACTGGAAAAGATTACAAACCTCCACATACAAATTTATTTGGAATAACAAACCACCTCGCATAAAAAGATCCACCGCACAGAGAAGTAAAGCAGACGGTGGCATGGCAGTCCCAGATTTTTTACAATATTTTAATGCCTTCACATTAAGACCATTGAAGAAGATATGGTTTGACCCCGAGGCTTTGGTATCTTGGAGAAATTTAGAAGAAAACATAGTAGCCCCACAGAGATTGAAAGACATAGCATACACTAAACTTTCAATCAAGCATTGTGAGCGAGAATTTGGCCCAATAATAACCCATGCAATCAGGACATGGCGGGAAACTCAAAGGAAATTTCCTAACAATCAAGTATGGCATAATCACACTCCCATATTCAATAACAATGCTCTCTTAATGGGAAAACGACCTATAAGATTCCCTGTATGGGAAGAAAGAGGCATACACTCATTAGGGGATATTTTTAATAACAAGGGCCTCTGTAGTTATGTCGAAATATGCATAAAGTTTAACCTCACCGAGTCCACATGGCTTTTTTACATACAGTTAAAACTTTGTATGAGATCCCACGGTGTTCCATTACACATACCAATTGAACACCACAGATACCACAAATTTTTCTATGACAGAAATACATTGGGAGGTTTTGTATCAGGTTTTTATTCACAATTACTAACGTCCTCGTACGAAACCCTTCAACTAGACAATGTCTGGAGGAGGGATATACCAGACCTGGAAAATGACTTTGATTGGCAAGGAGCCTGGGCAAATGTCCGACTTACATCAAGGAACCCGGATCATCAACAAATCAATCTGAACTATATTCACAGGACATACTTGACTCCTATAAGGCTGTGCAAAATGGGGCTTATACAAAACTCCAAATGCTCCCAATGTACAAATGGGGACGAAGGAACATTTATGCACATGTATTGGGACTGCCCACCAGTTAAGACATTCTGGGAAGATGTGTCCCAACAATTATCAATACTCGTATTTTGGAATATACCTGTACACCCCGCGGTATTGCTATTGAATGATGTTTTTGAGTTTGCAGTGAACCCACAACTAAAAAGATTGGTTTTATCGGGTATCACAGTAGCTAAAAAACTGATTGCATCACGTTGGTTTCAACCGGAAAAAATGTGCCGGAAAGTGTGGTTTCTTACATATCTTGATGTGATATATCAAGAAATATCAACAGCAAGAATTCTAGGGCTCAATGAATCCAAAATGTTAATGTGGTTAGAAGTGGTGGAGAGAATAAAAGCTAGCCTATAATGGTGATGTCTGGTTAGGAGTGAGGGATAATGGAGGTACTATCCAAGAGGGGGTCCGGGAGGGGGGGATTTGAGCTGGAGCATATGTGTGTAGGGTTTTAGAAAATAGGTATTCGGGGTATATTATATACTAACATTTATATAATTGTAACTTCGCTGGATATACACGGTATACGGTTAAAATGTTATTATTGACTATTTTTGTTTTATCCTGTTTCTGTACTTGCATATATTTTAACCACCTTTACTGAAAGTTTCATTATACATTGTGTGTTGAGTACTGACTTTTAATAAGTTTTGTTTTGCAATAATAAAAAAAATTAAAAAAAAAAAAAAAAAAGCTTCACGCTAGAAGTCAGATGATTGACAGGGGCTGGCATGAGCTGGGAGGTGTAGTTTTTTTTTATTCAAAAGCCCATCGAAAGCCCTGGGTATCTTCTCTCATAAGACTACACTCAAGTTAGGTTGTGCCAAGTCCTCGCATCAATAAGCGCCTTTTCCTGACTCAGATTTCTATAAACTCATATTTGTTTATTGTTATTTGCACTTACAAACATACATTCTGGAATAAAAGAAGTAAAAGAAGAACAGATTAAAATGTGCAGGAAAGGTCTAAAAGCCCAAGGGCTTATAAGATACCTCCCCTCTTAAACCTATAGGATAACTACACAGAACCCCCCCCCCCCCACATTATTCACAAACACACATGCGCATATCCCTCTCTCATACACACAGATACAATACAGCCTTATACAACAATTATAATGTTTGAAAAAAAAAAAAACTATTAAAGTGGAACATGTTTCTGTTAGATATTGTATATCATTCCACATCACTGCACCTTGATAAACAAATGAAAATTTGGCAACAGAGGTCCTACAGAAAGGAATGCGTAAGTCATCATTTCTTCTTGTGAGATGTGCATGATAAACTCATATTTCACTAATAGAACTAACACTTAAAATCATTGGTAAACAAACCTAGTGCTGAAAATATACACTTTGACTGCTGTTTAGACAGGGTTAGGATCTTTACTCTACATTTGAAAAAGAAACGCAACATGGGCGGCTACGTGGTGCAGTGGGCAAGGTGCTCACCATGAATACTGGAGACTGGGCTCGAACAGGTACGCCTCCCTGTTCGAGCCCTGCGCTCCACATTGCTTTCAGTTTAGCTGGTCGTCCGCACTAATACACATTGGCAGTCAGGGCCGCCTCAGGGGGTGTGCGAGCAGTGCGGTTTTTTTATTTATTTATTTATTTTTATTTTTGCGAGGCCCCCCTTCCTGCGAGGCCCTTTTTCATCACAGACCTAAAATCTAGTTTTGCTTACATGCTTATATATTTCACATTATACGTTTGTAAAATAGTGTTCCGGTTTCTGCGGCTCTGCTGCTCTGCAGATAGACACGTTTGTACCGTACAGGATCTATTCAGCGCTATCCAGAGGAGCGAGTGGATGTTTTTTGAAAAACAGCATGGAGCAGAAGAAATAACACCGTGTGCCATAAGCTTGTTATCAATACCAAGTATGATGGTTATGCTAACTTTGCCAAGACAAACAGGATGTTCGGCAGATGGACTGAAGATGAAAGTTGTTGCATGTTAGAACCTTCAGTCAGGTAATGTAAGATCGAATAGAGCTTCCTGATCATATAATATTTACTCTATTGCGTTGTGTTTCTATAGCTCTATGTCGTATTACTAAAAACTGTTGTTGCACGGCGGAGAAAAGGAATCAAATGAGAGGTTTCTATTTCCCAGATCTCATTTATTTTCAAAGTACAAGAATGATCTGGTTCAATCAATGAAAAATGCAATGATATTAATGAAAACAAAGCACTATGCCGCCAGTCATTAATATCAGTCTAATAAAAAGTAGTTAAAGAATAATAATCTTCAATGCAGCGCTAGTTGTGGAGTCTCGTTGTCTGGGCAACAACAGTTTCCTTGTTCTCGTGTCAAAAACGTCTTCAGGCAGTCCTCTCTCCGTCCGGCTGGCGCATACAAGTTTCACGAGCTGCCTTTTTTGTCTGGTCTGTGCAGACCCCTTTTAACGGCTAAATCCCGCCTCTGAGAGAACGTTGAACTAGTTCATCAGAGGGCGGGTCTCTACGGCCTGATTGGCTAAAGCTCATAGCAGCCATTTTGAATTAGGGTCGGCGGCCATCTTAGAAGTTACACAACACCCTATATGGAGTATTTTTGAACCTAGAGGCAGTACCTCTCTATTTTTAAGAACAAAAGTACTGTTCTGAAGTTTTAGCGTTTAAAGTTTACCAAGTTTAGCCCTATTTATTGGTTTTAACAAGAACAAAGGAATCTATCTTTCTATATTTCAAGTAAAAGGTTATTTTACTATTCTTTTATGTTTAGTTTATTTCCACCGTTCTGTCTTTACTCCAATTAGGTTATTTTATCTAACATATACTTTAAAGGGTCTAAAATCAGCCTACGTTGTTTTCAACTGACCAGAATTAAAACATCTCTACTTTATGGTTATTTTCTTGTATAGTTCAAATGTCTAATACCATTATAACTACGTTTTAAACCAGAACTAATTTCCTGTCTTTTGCCAGGCTAGGAGGAGCCATCTTACAGATATTTGCTCTGTGCCTTCAGGGCCACCTAGTAGCTCTTTGAAGCGCTGGAGCAGATGGTCTCCTAGGAATGTGTTATCTGCAGTTGGGGAAGTTATCATTCTAATGTTAGGCGTCTGTGCCAGCCCTTTGTTCAACTAACCAAAGGGCCCTGATGATTTCTATAGCTTTGACTGTTACAGAGAGCGGGGGAGAAGATTTAATCATTAGTCTACTGTTTTTACTGTTTACCTAGAAAGCCCTTTTTCAGGTCCTGCTTAAAGTAAACAAAGCCATCTATTGAAATGTTAACTTTTAGTAGGCTAGATTGGACCCAAGCTCCTATAGATTTAAATACAGTCTCTGGTCTCTTGTGACTTGTAGACCCGAGTCCTGTTGTATTTACATAGTGTGTGCCCTCTGGTAAACTCTATCGTTACCAGAGAGACACCTTTTAGATTTTAGTTCATTCAACTAACTGACTATACCTCCTTACCAATAGAATTCCGACCTGTAGCTGAAAATGCTTGTGGGAATTACATTTTGATACAGAAATATACCACACAGGCTATAGCTATGTCGGCTAGTACTAGTAGCAATTAGCTAAAGGCAGGGACGCCTTTAGCTAATTGCTAAGTTATCGAGTGCTAACGTGTGGCAGATAAACTAGGACTCCCAAGGGACTGGTACTTTTCATCTCCACGGAAAATGCGTGGATGTCGTCTCCTTCCAACTTTGCCATTGATACTGCGTTATGGTGAGTTTTTCATGCAACCTATTCTATTCCCGCTGTTGAGCTCTCTCTCTCTCTCTCTCTCTCTCTCTCTCTCTCTCTCTCTCTCTCTCTCTAAAACACAGTGCTTCCCAATCCTCTCCTCGAAGCACCCCAGCCTTTCCATGTATTTGTTAAATTCCACCACCAGCACACCTGATTCAACTTAACAAGCCCTTTATTAGTTGAATCAGGTGTGCTGGTGGTGG